>NW_024080556.1:0-328880 GCF_014754425.2 Oryx dammah
TTTTGGTTTTATAACTATTGCATTAAAATATTTATCTTGACTACTGAATTTCTGGCACCCCCTTAAATTTTATGCTGAGGCAGTCACCACACTCTAGGTCCAGCCCTGCAAGCACAGCAGGCAAAAATGTCCTTAGGTGTGGGCAGCCTTGAAGCTCATTAATACTCTGCCATCACAATGAAATGTAATGACTTTCTTTCCAATTTAGAAACCTGACTATTTTATGATAAAACACCTTAATGGAAATGGTGATGCTATTTTTTTTTTCCAGCTTGATGTGTTTATTTAAATAGTAATCTTAAGAATAGTTTACAGAGAACTGTTCCTACTTCTCGAGTGGATTGCAGTCTTTGGAAAAACATGGCAGCAAAGGGAATTGAGTTCATCTTTCTGCTCATTTGCACTCAGGCAATCTATGGATCTCACCATATATGCTTGATAGTTAGTGCAAAACAGATAAGCATAGGCTGCTTAGATTGCATCAAGCAAAGCCTTTTATTTTGGGGGGGTCATTTGTGTCTTTTCAGAAAATGGCCTTTTGGTGGCTCTGACACCACTGCGTCCAGCCTGTGGTGCTGCCACACTGAAGTCAACAACTCTGCATTTCAAAGAGAATCAGTTGCAGTCATGCCCAGACGTGAAATGTACCAAAGATTTAAACTTTGAGTGTGGACAATGTTAGGGCATATTTAAAGGCCAGAGACTTTCACCAGAGAGACAAACGACCAGTGAAAATATCATTTTATTCTCCCACAAAACATTCAAATCAGTTGATCCAGAATGGTTTATGGTGTTCAGGAGACTGGAAAAAGGTGGTCAAAAGGTACAAATTTCCAGTTATAAGGTAAATAAGTACTAGGGACATAATCTACAGCATGATAATATAATTACCACTGCTGTGTGTTATATGTGAATTAAGAGAGAAAATCCTATGAGTTCTCATAACAAAGAAGACCATAAACCACATTTTTCTATTTTTAAAATTTTGTATCTATATGACATGGTGTTGGGATTGATTTAATTTTGTATCTATATGGTTTGAGTAAGCTCTGGGAGTTGGTGATGGACTGGGAAGCTGGTGTATTGCAGCCCATGGGGTTGCAAAGAGTCGGACACGACTGAGCAACTGAACCGATGACATGGTGGGTATTTATCAAATTGTGGTAATCATTTCACGGGGCAAGTAAGTCAAATCACTATGTAGCACATTTTAGACTGACACAGTGCTGCATGTAAACTACAGCTGAATAAAATTGGAAGAAAAAAAATTAATGGCTAATGAGAAAATAACTTTTAGTGTGGAGGGGAGAAAATCCTGCTAAATTCCGCATTGCCATGACATGAAAGCCAAGGGCAGTTTTGAGACCAAGAGACCACTTTTATTGAAATGGAAAACTGTAACTTTAATGAAAGAATAAGGGAAATGCCAACAGAAACAAAAGACCCAGAATTCAGAGGACAACACACAGGACTCTATATACTAAGCCACACAAATGGAAACAACCAAAATAAATGCCAATGCACAAGAAAAATAAATGTAACTCATCAGAGGTTAATGCTTTTTATGTTTTCTTCATATGGCCACTTGTCCTGTGGTTAGATAAAAAAGGATTGGGAATCAGACAGGGCATGAGGCTTTGCTAATCCATACTGAGCCACTGACTTTGTGTGACCTCTCTGGAGTTTGTTGGCCTCACTCAATCAACCCTCCCCCTCCCCCACCCAACACAAACACACACATGCACAACACACGCAGCTTTTAGTTGGCCAGAAAAAAGGGGAGGAATTAGTAAGGCTTCTGTGAAATCTGGCATCCTTTTGGGAGATCAATTCTCGCCTCTGGTAATTGCAGAGAAAGAGGACTAAGAGGGGTGCTCAGATCTGCAGGGGAGTCAGCTCTCTTGGTTTCTGACAGGACAGCTCTCACAGAGCAGAGTGTTTGCTGTGTGCATATCCCTGGCACGGGGTTTGGAGGATTAACTAGCCTGCTGACAGGAGAACAAACAGTTTAATCCCGCTGGAGCACCTGCCATAGGCTGGGCTGGGCTCAGTACAGCATGGACCCAGACTCCCCGCCCTCTGCTCTGTTCTTGGGCAGTGCACTCTGGATTCTCTTGGCTCTCTAAATTTGGGGTAAGGGACATTTCCCAGGATCCACCAATCATGACAGAAGAGCTTGGCTACTTTGCTCAGGTAGAGACCTTGAGTTTTATAAGCTCTGAAATATGTTTTATAGCATCGCAAAGACACTGGTGCTTTGGATCAGTGAGCCCCAGCTCTGTCAAAGGGATTGTAGTCCTACAGTTTTGGCTCATTCCACTCTTTCTGCCTCATAGGTCTCCCTCCAACCCCCTAAGAGTAGGTTAGGAGCCCATCTGCTCCTTGACTGTTCCCAGCATGCCCTGTGCTTGTTGGCATTTAGCACTTTGGTACCTTCCATGATTTACAATAAGCTCTTCATGGAGCCCATGCCCACCTTTCTTCATCCCAGGTTCTGTCTCCCTTTCTCCCCTCCAGTGTCTACTAAAGTGGAACATCTGATATTCTCTACATTCAGGAAGGCTCTCTCGTGAGGTTCGTGCAGAGGACCCTGGGTCAGATGGAACTATCGAGCCCCTTCTTCATCGCTTCTCATGCGGGCCCCTGGATCTGTGCCCTTTGCTATATCACTTTTTGCATTGCCTCTCGTGAAAGGCAGAATGTTGCTCTCTCTTTCTTGGTCCCTTGATTTGCGTGTTGGATGTATGACTTGTCTTGGCTGATGGCACACAGACAGAAGTGATACTCTGCCAATTCCAAGCCTTGTATGTTTCCACCGGCCCGTTTGGGCTTCTGTCATTATCACGAGGTGGAGTTTGTCTCTTCACGTCAGGCTCTGGAACAAGCACAAGAGGAGGAAAGCGGCCGAAGGGCAAAGCTTCAGCAAGAAGACTATAGCCACCAGATAGCCTGAAACGCAGCAGACCCTGGTGACTGCAAACATAAGGGGAATAAGTGCTTCCGCTGCTTTCTGCTGTTCACTTGGTGAGCTATTTCTTTTCTGTTAGGACTCAGCTACTGCTGCTGCTAAGTCGCTTCAGTCGTGTCCGACTCTGTGCGGCCCCATAGACGACAGCCCACCAGGCTCCCCCGTCCCTGGGATTCTCCAGGCAAGAACACTGGAGTGGGCTGCCATTTCCTTCTCCAATGTATGAAAGTGAAAAGTGAAAGGGAAGTCGCTCAGTCGTGTCCGACTCTTGGTGACCCCATGGACTGCAGCCCACCAGGCTCCTCTGTCTATGGGATTTTCCAGGCAAGAGTACGGGAGTGGGGTGCTATTGTCTTCTCCAAGGACTCAGCTAAGGGACCTTCATTCAGGAAGTGTGCTAACTGACACGCTAAGAATTTGGCCTTTCTTCCCATGTGCTAAGTCGTTTCAGTCGTATTTGAAATGAATTCAAATTTTTTTTGTATTTTCTTCATCATGAAGAAAGAAGCTAAGTGTTAGTTTCTCATTCGTATCTGACTCTTTGGGATGCTATGGACTGTAGCCCACCAGGCTCTTCTGTCCATGGGATTTTCAGGCAAGAATATTGGAGTGGGTTGCCATGCCCTCCTCCAGGGGATCGTCCTGACCAGGGATTGAACTCAAATCTCTTGCATCTCCTGCATTGACAGGCGGGTTCTTTACCACTAGTGCCACCTGGAAAGGCTTTCTTCCCATATGCTCCTGTAACTGGGGGGTAAGATTTAGAATCTCTGGCTTAGGGCTTCCTTTCTCCTTAAATCTGGGATGCCAGTGTTTCCTTAACACTTTCTTCAACTATCCTCACACCTCACACCTGATCAACAGTCAAGTCCTTCTCTGACTCTCCAAGGCCATGGAGTGACTGCAGTCATATGCTGTCTGGCTTCTCTGCTCACCCCCTTTCTACAGCACTCTTCATGTAGTAACCAGAGTCACTGTTCTAAAACCGAGCCCCGTTAGTCATACTTCTATCTCCTTCTCATCACATCTCCAATCCATCTCATCTTGTACTCTATGCTCAGATATGCTCTCCCTTTTATTCATTCAACAAAATGCTTGCTGGGTCCTGACTTTGTCAGTCAGTCAGTTCAGTCGCTCAGTTGTGTCCGACTCTTTGCAATCCCATGAATCGCAGCACGCCAGGCCTCCCTGTCCATCACCAACTCCCGGAGTTCACTCAGACTCGCGTCCATCGAGTCCGTGATGCCATCCAGCCATCTCATCCTCTGTCGTCCCCTTCTCCTCCTGCCCCCAATCCCTCCCAGCATCACAGTCTTTTCCAGTGAG
Source organism: Oryx dammah (assembly GCF_014754425.2). NCBI lineage: Eukaryota > Metazoa > Chordata > Mammalia > Artiodactyla > Bovidae > Oryx > Oryx dammah. The sequence continues at coordinate 4,295 of NW_024080556.1, forward strand.
TCAACTCTTCGCATGAAGTGGCCAAAGTACTGGAGTTTCCTGACTTTGTAGGAAGGCACAAATTATAATCTCCTTCATGAAGACCTTCCATCTTTTTACCTCCATACCCTCTTCACCCCCAACAAAACTCCCATTCTAATTCTTTCTTATTTATCCTCAGATTAGTCTCAGATTCATTACTGTTTGCTCTGCGAACCCTTCTGAGTTAGGTATCCCTGCTATGTGCTCCTTGGGTATTCTATTCATTCCCTGTTTTTTTAATGCATGTGTGTTAGATATTTACTAACGCTCTTTAACGTGCTGATTTGTTGTATTTTTGTTGACTGGCTTCTTGTTCTTTTCCTTCTACTCTCCCTTCCTCCCCTCCCCTTCTTCTTCTTCTACTCCTTTTTCTTCCTTCTTCTCATCCCTCTTCTTCTTCTTCCATACTCTTTAGTTGTACTGTGTTTTATTTTTTACACAACACTATTCCAAATACCACATACATTATAGCTTTAGATCTTCACCAAGTGGGCAAGCGGGCATCATACTGCCATGTAAGAGAAAAGAAAGCCACGGTTCATGCTGGTTGACTTTTCTAAAGCTACCTAGTGAGTGTCAGAAGTAGTTTTCCAATTTCCAGCCCAATTCTTTCTATTTCACCACATCTCTTAATTTGAAAGAGATCTTGCTCATAAAAGACCTAGCATACTGGCAGCCCCCAGCATCTATACAGACCCTCACAAAGTTAAGGAAAATGATGTCTTCTCTGCTCTGTCTCTCTTTCTTCTATAGGTGAAATCCATAGGATGAGGTTGTAAGAAACAGGTTGTTCATGACAGAGGCTGATATTGCCTTCAAAAGGTTTAAGCAAAGGGTTAAAAAAGTGAAAAGACTTTTTAGAGCATAGGGAAGAAACCTTTCCCCAGTAAATCTGATGATATGCCTGTAATTAAGTCAAATAGGTTAAAGGCTTGTTATGCTAGCATTAACACGTAATTCATCCATTGAATTACAATGAGATTCATGTAAGGATTACACGTAAAATTCCATGTAATGAGATGTATTCATCATCAAAAGCTTTTTGCCCTTTAAGAAAATGTTACAATAATTATCCCATGAACGTGAAAAGTCAATAGAGGTGAAAATGCATGTCTTTTTATACCATCATTGTGATTGTATTTATATTGGCAAGGCCTAACCCTGCTGACATTTCACTTTCCAGGGAGAGACCCCAAGCTGCTGCCTTCTCCTCTCATCTCACCCTTTCCTCTTGGGCCGTCCAAGAGATGCTCTTTGCCCTCATTCTCATCTCCTCTACCAGAGATACCAAAACCAGAATCTTGTTTCTCAACTTGCAAAACAGATAAGTTAGAATGTGATTACTCACTTTGCCAAAGGATTCCCTAGAGACTTCCTTTAAAACTCTTTTTTTTCATAAATAAACGTTTTTCTTAAAGTGAGAATTCAGCAGTGTTCCGAATAAGGGTTTAAAGGTTATTAAACATTTAATGTAAATTAATCCAAAATTTGTGTGAAGATGTATAAAGACTTTTATAGTCTAGATTTATCAGTGAAAAATATTAAAACCCTTGAGGATACTAACATAGACTTCAGTGATCCAGAGTTTGGAGAAATCTACAACATAGATAACCATCGAAAGAGCTAGCTAAATATATTATAAGCCAGACATGGAAAGTCAGTTTTTGCACATGCACCCAGGGCTATAAAAAATAGCTTCTCTAAATGATACCAGATAATATGTTTTGAATAAAGAGTTTGGCTCTCCATAGAATCTGTATCCAATGAAATTTCATGCATAGTTGAATTTTAAAAAATTTTCTACTGTTGTTTTTCATTCGAGGGAAAATGTAAGTAGTCAGAGGTGAGTACAGACATGTGAAATCCAACGTTTTAAAGGCCTAACTGAATCACATGTAAGTTATTCACATTTTAATGCTTGAGTCTTCTAAAACTTTAGCCACCACATAAAGTTCATTTATCTATATTAATTGTCCTATGAACACATGTGTCCTAAGAACAAAGTAGCAGAAATAACTAAAAAAATGAAGATTTATTTTTCTCATGTTTATGGATGATTTTAGGCAACAACTGCCCATTTAAGTGAACATTTTAAAGTAATTTTGTGTAAATATGCAAAATATTTCACAGCAGGAAAACAGCAGTTAGAAAGACTTGTATTCTTTTTAAGAAAAAAATTGCAAGCATGCTTTGTTTAGAACTTTCAATGTGATGTTTAAAAGATGTTTCAGCCAGAAAATATCCTTTACATATAGCTGTGTAAGAAAATACCTGTCACTCACAGGCTCTTGCTTTCCATCGTGCTTAATAAAGAAGAGTGTCATTTGGAGTATTAGAATTTAATTTGATGTGTATCTTTAATGTACATGTCATGTTATGTCTTAATTTTGTATGGGTCAGCAGGTGCTTTTTACTGAGACTGCTATTATCTGAGTAAATTCTCTAATGTTCTTTCTCTATGGCCTAGTTTCTTTCATGTAAAGGAGATAAATCAAATGTCTTTATAATGCTTTTTTTTTTTCAGTACATTAAAACCGATGGAAGATTTTCTATTCCTAAGAATCAAGAAAGCCATTGCCTGAGTTCACAGTCAGCTCTAGGGCCTGAAGGAGACTGTCTCTTTTGTTATCATGGAAGTTCTAGAAACAGTCATAAAGTCACCAGTGTGCCTGTGGCTAAAATAGGAGGTTCAGTAGCCAGAAGACATTGTGAATAGCCTATGGTGTTCTTTTCCATTAAGCTGGTTTTCTTTCCCAATAGTCGTCCTCATAGGAGAAAAGAAACAACTACCATTTTCTAGTCCAAATTTCACTTCCTCCTTCATCACAATTTAGTTAACCTTCACTTATTCATTCATTGATATTTTATTTACTTATTTATTCTGTTTATCATCTTATGGTCACATATCAGCACTTTTTCTGGTTCAGCACAAAAAATGAAAATAAGGATGAATCACAGCTCCTGTTTTCATATTAAAAGAGGATTGATATAAGATGGTTAAATGATTATAATACAAGGTAAAAATGTGATAAAATTCATAAGAGAGGTTTATACAAAATAGCATGGAGTTTTGGAGGGCATGGGAGTTTGCATTCACTTTTTAGGAAATCAGGCAAAACTTTATGAAGAATATGAAATGTGAACTAAAATGGCCGGATTTCTATGTACAGACAGGAAAAACACACTCCCGTGGAAGAAATGGAAGCAAGAATGGCATGAACACTGTGAACAATGATATTGTCCTTGGGAAACAATGAAGAGTTCAGTTTTTCTATGTTAGTAAATACTAGAAGCCACTAAATGCTCTACAGAGGGTACAATTTATTTAGTATAAAATGATTAATCATTGAAAGTTTTGGAGCACTATCATTCCATAATCAGAGTAAGGAAGGGAGATCTACCTGGCAACCACTTTATAAAAGGGGACCATTCAAAGTCATATTGTAGTCACACATACGAAAATATATGGGATATTTATTACTGTGATAGAGAGTAGCAAATGAAAAGTGAGGATAGAAATGACATGGTTGATGACTTCCTTGATGTATGTAGTGTGGGGAGAAATGTTGAGATGAAAGCCTAGAGTTTAAAAAGATGCCAAGGTTTCAAGTCTGGGGCCCTGAGACGATAAAATCATCATTAACTAAAATTGTGAAATTAGAAGAAGGTGCTGAGGTTAAGGGGAAGACGATGAGTTGAATTTGAATATTGTTAACTCATTAACTCATTGAAAAATCTTTCTTAAGCACTTCCTAGATGAATGCCCTTTAAATGATTGTTTAAAATGTGCCAGGAAACAAAATGGAAAAATGATGCTTTTGGAGCTCTAAATGACTACCAGACTTTTTTGTTTTAAACTTCATAGTTAGGAATTGTAGGAACTTCACTTTGCTATGAGATTACATATTTTTTTATTTTTTGGTGTTGAGGTGGTATTGTATTAAGTGAATGTGATGCTATTAGGCAGTTTGCTTTTCTTTAACTTCTAGTTTTTATATAACTTTAAAGTTGCCAAATATTACAGAGTTCCCAAAGAGTCTTCACCAAGCTTCCTTTAATGTTAACATTTTACATGGTATGGTTTTACGGTCTGCATCCTATATTGGGGTCTCCTGAAAACGTGGTTGATTTTTAAAAAATTCGCCTATGGTAAAATTCATTCTTTGTGGTGTTTATTTCTATGGGTTTTGACAAATATATTGTTGGTCACTAAGTCTTGTCTGACTCTTTGTGACCCCATGGACTGCAGCATGTCAGGCTTCACTGTCCTTCACTATCTCCCAGAATCTGCTCAAACTCATGTCCATCGAGTCAGTGACGCCATCTAACCATCTCTTCCTCTGTGGCCCCCTTCTCCTTCTGCCTTTAATCTTTCCAAGCATCAGGGTCTTTTCCAATGAGTCAACTGTTTGCATCAGGTGGCCAAAGTATTAAAGCTTCAACTTTAGCATCAGTCGTTCTAATGAATATTCAGGGTTGATTTCCACTAGTATTGACTAGTTTGATCTCCTTGCAGTCCAAGGGACTCTCAAGAGTCTTCTCCCCCACCACAATTCAGAAGCATCCGTTCTTGGACACTCAGCCTTCTTTATTGTCCAACTCTCACATCCTTACATGACTACTGGAAAAACCATAGCTTTGACAAATACATAGTTGTGTATTTAACACCATAGCACCATACAGGATGGTTCCATGGCATGAAAAATTTCCTTATGCTGTCACTTTGTGTCAGCCCTTCCTCCATTCTCAGTCCCTGACTACCATTGATCTGATTCCTGTTCCCTTACATTGCCTTTTCAAGAATGTAGGAATTGCAGGGAAACATACAATATGTAGCCTTTTCTTTCACTTTGGACGTGTGTAAGACTCATCCTTGTTATCGTAAGAATTAGTAGTTCATTTCTTTTTATTTATGAGTAGTGTTCCTTGTATGGATATACCACAGTTTGTTTATCCATCCTTCTGTTGGATGATATTTAGAGTTTACAGTTTTGGGATATTATGAAAAAAGTTGCTATAAACATTCACACAGGGTTTTTGAGTGAATATATGTTTTCAATTCACTTTAGTAAATACCTAGATTGCTGGTTGAATAGTATTATATATTTGAATACTATCTATACTGTCATTCTAATAGATAAGCAGTGAAAAATCATTGCGGTTTTATTTTGCTTTTATCAGTATAAAAGAAACTGAGTATCTTTTCATAAGCTTATTTGCCTTCTGCATCTCTTTTATGGTGACATGCTTGCTCATATCTTTTACGCATTTGCAAAAAATCAGATTATTTGCTTTTTTATTGTTGAATTTTGAGCATTTTTTTGTGATCTGTATCTAGATACAGATCCTGTATCAGATATGCGTGTTTTCAAATATTTTGTCCAACTCTGTGGATTGGAAAAAATTTCCTAGAGTATCTTTTGAAGAGAAAAAGTTGTATAATTTTATAAAATTTTGTATATTGATTTTTTATTTTATGATTGGTGGTTTTGGTTTCATGTCTCAAAATTTTTGCCAACTTCAAGAAGTTTGAGAAAGCATTCTCCAGGAGTATAAATATATATTTACATAACAAAGATTTTCAACCTATGTGAAAGAAAAACTGATATATCTGAAAGGTGAAATAAATAAATCCATGATACCTGGACTCACAAACAAGTTTCTCAGCAACTGAAAAATAAGCAAGCAGAATATAAGGAAAGATACAAATGATCTGAATAGCACTATCAACAAATGTGACCTGATATTTATTTCTAGAACATTCTGTTCAATAACGTCAGAGTACACATGCTTCTCAAATGCACATGGAAAAATTCAGCAAGATAGACCAGATTTTGTTCTATAAAACAAACTTTACAGAACTTAAAGGAAATTATACAAAGTATGTTCTTGGACTTATTGGAATTAAACTACAAATCAATAACAGAAATTTATTTGAAAATATTCAAATATTTGAAAATTAAACCTTTCATTTTGAATAATGCATAAGTGAGAGAAAATCTTTAAGAAAATTGAAAATACTTTAAATGGAAACAAAGAAATGGAATGAATAGAAAATAGCTCTCATATACTCCTTTATGGTCCCTCCCCCCATGTTTTTTGTTTTTTTAATGTTTTTCAGGGTGGTTAATTTCTATAGCTCTAACTAAATCTAATTATTCTTTGTTTGGCTGTGTTATCTATCAGCTTATGGAAGACACACCTCAATTCTGTTACTGTATTATACATGCCTGACACTTATGCTTGATTTTTTTTGGTTATACTTTTAATCATTCTACTTATATTGCCCATATGATCTTGCATTTCATACACATTGGCCATTAGATTCTTTAATATACTAATTATAGTTATTTAACAATTTCCTTTCAGGTAGTTCTAACATCTGTGTCATATCTAGGTCTGATTTAAAAGATTACTTCATGTCTTGAAAGCTTGTTTTTTTTTTTTTAACATTTCATATAGTTTGTCGTTTTCTGTTGAAGGTCAAACATCTTATATAGTAGTAGAGACTGAGATAAATGGCTTTTATACTTGGAGAATTTCCATGCTTTGATGAACACTTGACCATCTTCTAGACCATTAGTGTGAAGTTAATGTTAATCCAATCAGATGTTGGTTTCTTTCCAACTCTCTGTGCCCCTGAGCTGATGAGACTCATGCCTCCAAACCAGAGATTTTAACCTGAGTTCCACTGGATTTCAAGGAATCTTTAAACTTTAAAATGTAGTGTAAAATTTTGTTTACTGTAAGTAAATGCTCCTTTGTAGCTTTCATTAATTCCTCACAGTGGTCTATGATTTTTAAAAATTATTAATAATAACCCCTGGTTTATGATATTCAAAAGTATGCATGTTACTCTTCATCAATACTTAATGCTATCAAAATTCCCAATTTTAAACTTAAATTGCTACCATAAGTTCTTTGCCAAATTCTAGTCAAAGTGAGAAATGAGGCTGAATTAGCAAATAATTAAGTCTGTGGAGTCCCAATCACAAATTTCAGGAAGGGAATCTATACTAAGTGTTAATTGCAAAACTAAACAAATATGTAATTACTATGCAATGTAGGGGCCACATGGGTCACTGCTACATATCACTTGTTATTTGACAGGTTGAAATAGATGGAACTGATCCAAATACAACAGTTAAGTGATGACTGGTCCTGATGTTCTCTCAGAAAAAAAAGGTAATGGAGTCCCTGGTGCCAATGAGACACACCTCACTTTTATACTAAAATTCAATAGGAGACTTGTGGAAACAGTCATTTTATGTCATATGCTTATGTAATTTATTAATATTTTAATTACTGAATTTGAGAAAATATATATGATAATAATGTTTTCTCATTATAATTTCTACAAATATTTTACCTTAAAGTTTTCCTCTTATGAAGTGAAAGTCACTCAGTCATGGCCAACTCTTTGCAACCCCATGGACTGTGGAATTTTTTAGGCCAGAATACTGGAGTTACCCACTCCAGTATTCTAGCCTTTCCCTTGTCTAGGGGATCTTCCCAACCCAGGGATCGAACCCAGATCTCCCACATTGCAGGCAGATTCTTTACCAGCTGAGCCACAAGGGAAGCCCAAGAATGCTGGAGTGGGTAGCCTATCCCTTCGCCAGCAGATCTTCCTGACCCAGGAATTGAACCAGGGTCTCCTGCATTGCAGGCAGATTCTTTACCAACTGAGCTACGAGGGAAGCAGTTTTAGTCAAGTCATTCACGTTAAAACAATATTGTATTTGCATATAAAAAATTCAATAGAAGAAACTGCAATTTCTTTTGTCGAAACTTATGTTGAACAATTTGTCAAAATCATTTACTAGACAGTGTGAGTTGGCTGAGGTGGATTCTAGAGTCAGTTCAGTTCAGTCACTCAGTCATGTCTGACTCTGCAACCCCATGGGCGTTGAGCATGCCAGGCTTCCCCTGTCCGTCAACAACTCCTGGAGCTTGGGCAAACTCATGTCCATCGAGATGGTGATGGCATCCAGCCATCTCATCCTCTGTGGTCCCCTTCTCCTCCCGCCTTCAATCTTTTCCAGCATCAGGGTCTTTTCCAAGGAGTCAGCTCTTCACATCAGGTGGCCAAAGTTTTGGAGCATCAGCTTCATTCAGTGTTAGCCCTTCCAATGAATATTGAGGGTTGATTTCCTTTAAGATTGACTCCTTTGATTTCCTTGCATTCCAAGGGACTCTCAAGATTCTTTTCCAACACCACAGTTGAAAAGCATCAATTCTTTGGCACTCAGCTTTCTTTGTGGTCCAACTCTCACATCCATACCTGACTACTGGAAAAACCATAGCTTTGACTAGATGGACCTTTATTGGCAAAGTAATGTCTCTGCTTTTTAATATGCTGTTTAGGTTCGGTTGGTCATAGCTTTTCTTTCAAGGAGCAAGCATCTTTTAATTTCATGGCTGCAGTCACCATCTGCAGTCATTTGGGAGCCCAAAAAAGAAAAACAGTCTGTCACTGTTTCCATTGTTTCCCATCTATTTGCCGTGAAGTGGTGGGACCAGATGTCATGATGTTAGTTTTCTGAATGTTGAGTTTTAAGCCAACTTTTTCACTCTCCTCTTTCACTTTCATCAAGAGGCTCTTTAGCTCCTTTTTGTTTTCTGTCATAAGGGTGGTGTCATCTGCATATCTGAGGTTATTGATATTTCTCCCGGCAATCTTGATTCCAGCTTGTGCTTCATCCAGTCTGGCATTTCGCATGATGTACTCTGCATATAAGTTAAATAAGCAGGGTGACAATATACAGCCTTGACATACTCCTTTCCTGATTTGGAACCAGTCTGTTGTTCCATATTCGGTTCTAATTGTTGCTTCTTAACCTGCATACAAATTTCGCAGCAGGCAGGTAAGGTGATCTGGTATTCCCATCTGTGGAAGAATTTTCCACAGTTTCTTGTGATCCATATAGTCGAAGGCTTTAGCGTGGTCAGTGAAGCAGATGTTTTTCTGGAATTCTCCTGCTGTTTATATGATCCAACGGATGTTGGCAATTTGATCTCTGGTTCCTCTACCTTTTCTAAATCCAGCTTGAACATCTGGAATTTCTTGGTTCACATACTGTTGAAACCTAGCTTGGAGGTTCTAGAGTACTTAACAAATTTAGGAGAATTTGTTTTGTCTTTTGTGAATTACCTGCTTTGTGATTTGTTTTCTTTTGGGGGTGAAAATTGCTACTTTTTATGAGCATCTGCACGTTTTTATTTCCTGAAATAACATATTGACATTTGTTGTTAGGGAATCACACCAAGGAAAGGGAAGGATTACTAGGCAACAATCCAGGGAAATATTTTTATTACTTTCTAGGCAGATATTAGAGTATGACTTGCTGTGGGCTGAATTACCTCCCCACTCCTAATTCATATGCTGAAATCCTAACCCTCCATACTCAGAATGTAACTATATCTAGAGATGGAGCCTTTAAAGATATAATTAAGATAAAATTAGGTCTTGACCCAATTTGATTGATATCGTTATAGTAGAGGTGATTAGGACATAGGCAGATACAGAGGGAAGACCACATGAGGAAGAAGCCGCCCATCTACAAGCCAAGGAGAAGAAACCAAACCTGCCTACATGTTGATCGTGATCTTCTAGCCTCCAGAATTTTGGGAAACTAAATTTCTATCACTTAAGCCATTCAGACTATGACATTTTGTCATGATGGCCTTAGGAAACTAATACAGCCTTTAATATAATCTTGCATCCATGTTTCATTGATCCATTAAAGAAGATTATAATCTTAAAAAGGAAAGAGTATTATTGATAGTGACAGCCAATATTCATTCTTCACTTTATATTGCAAAATAGGTGTCTCATTACACATATATTCTTTACTGGTAACGTGCATGTCATTGTATCTAGCTATTATGTCCCTTAGGGAGACTCCTATAAAATGGCCATGATATATATTAACACCTTTAAAGAAGTGGAGGATATGCACATTCTGTTAGCTATGAGAACAAGATTATATCTTACACAAATATTTTGATGCTAAAATTACTTCAACCTGGTTCATTATCAAATATAGTGCCATATTTGTGGAAATTTTATCAAATTTATGGAAAACAGATATTGTAGCAACCATACACAGAGTGTTAAAATGCTGCCATTTAAAATGTGTTGAAGATTCTTATATTTTCCTATGAATAACATGTCACCAATTCATAAAATTCAATCACTAAAAATGCATGGTGTTAGATTGGGGAAAGATGGCAATACACTTTGATGATAGAATGAACTGAGTCTGAGTTCTGGATCTGCCACCGTATGACTATTGAGTGTGCTATTAATTTCTAAACCTCAGTTTTATTATCTATATAATGGATATCATTATAGGATGTTGTGAAATAATTCATGTCAAGAATGGTACTCAATACATATTAGTTATCATTATCATCATCATGATTATCAGTAAATTAATAAATGATGAAAATTTTAACCCAAAGGAAAACAGAGAAAAGTGTCAGAGATGGCTTTAGTTGTATAATTATCTAGAATTATCAATTAGGGTTTTATACCCACAGCAGTAAACTAAGTGTGTTTAAACTTTCAAGGCCATAGAGGAAAGTTAAGCTATAAGAATATATTAACTGAAGTTCTTAAAACAAAATTTCATGACAATTTTTATTTTCTTCCAGAAAGAAGCACATTGTTCGATATCTATATAGATCTCTGTTATGAAAAGGGCCAGAGGTGAGAACCCTTAAAATATGATAGGGAAATTAAGATTATAATATTGATTTGTGTTATATATTACAGGACAAAGTACTTGATCAGGACAATATACGCCACATCTATAATTAAGTTTCTGAGTAGTCAGGTAGGAAAAGATATAACTGTAAAATGTTTTCCTAATAGTCAACCTAAGTCTGTATAATCAGAATACCATACTTTCTATTTAACAGGATTCTATAAACAAAATACTATGAATAGGTTCTCAGGAAGGATATTTAATTACATAGGAAAATTTTACAAAAAAAAAAAAAGACACCTATTATTTTCCTATCCTTGAAAAAAAGGAAAAAGGGCATACTCTAGGGGAAGGCACACCAGGCATTTAAATTTAACTCTTCATTTACCTCTTTGCCTATGAATTCATTGATTAGCAGAGCTTAGTATAGTATCTCCACTGACAGAAATGTTTGAATAGTCTTCAAACTATGCCAGCAGGATTTCTCAATCTCTCTTTGAGTGCAGTGTAGTTCTCAATTTTATATAAGTTATTTATTTGCTTATTTTATTTTTGACTGTGGCTGTCCTCGTTGCTGCCTGTGGGCTTTCTCTAGTTGCGGAGAGCAGAGGATGTTCTCTAGTTGTGGCGCGTGGCTTCTCATGGTTGCAGCTCCTTTTGTTGTGGGGCACAGGCTTTAGGCACATGGGCTTCAGTGGTTGCAGCATGAGGGCTCAGCAGCTGTGACTCACGGACCCTAGAGTACACGGGCTTCCACAGTTGGGGTGCGTGGGCTTTGTTGCCCCACAGCACTTGGGATCCTCCCTGACCAGGGATCGAACACGCGTCCCCTGCATTGGCAGGCAGACTTCCAGCCACTGTCCCACCAGGAAAGTCCCAGTGTCTTTTCTGATGCTATAAAACAGCCCTCCTAAGGCTTACTTTCCTTTCTGTAGGGAAATAATCCAAGAATAGGGTAACAAATTTTTTATTTTTGAAGTAGTAATTCTGGCTGGGTCAGTACATTAGGGATTCTAATATATTTTGCCTGTATTTATTGTTATTAGACAAATAAATAAATATTTGTCATAGGGCAATAAATACTAGTATAAGAGCTTGTACATAGTAAAAGTTCTGAATTTGGTAGACACTATTAGTTAGATGAGGGCTTCCAGATAACACCTCAGAACAGAGCATCCAGAGGTCAAGGAGACCTGAGAGAAACAATTTAATTAAAAATTGGCAGTAAAAATACTGTCAGCCAAAAGAAGTAGATCAATTAAATATGAGATGGCATTCATCATTCTCAGCCACAGTAAACCAGTTGAACTAATAGTATATATTCCTTTTTATACAATGAAGTAGTTTTATCTTCAAAATCACAATGTGAAAGTTACTTTGCTTGCTACAGTATTCTTAATTTTCAAAATATATTCACAGTTTTCTTTTCTAAAATTTTGCACAAAGGCCCATGGTGGCAGAAATACCCTAAGTTGACCCTTCGCAAATTGTGGGGGATGCATGCAGAGTCAAGTTTGATTCTGCCGCGTTATGGACTGTAGCCCACCAAGCTCCTCTGTCCATGGGATTCTCCAGGCAAGAATACTGGAGCTGGTTGCCATTTCCTACTCCAAGGGATCTTCCCCATGCAACCCACATCTCTGAAGCCTCCTGTATTGGTAGGCGGATTCTTTACCACTAGCGCCACCAGAAGCCCCATATTCCTTTTCCTGTGAGTATAGGTAGAAACTGTCACTTGCTTCTAACCGACTGAATGTGACAAAGGAGATGGGATGTTACTTCTCGGTTTGAGTTAATTTCAGGAGACTGGAGTGAGAGAGAGCCAGCAGATGGCATTAAAGAAGTAAATGGCCATGTTGTAAGTTACTGACTTACTAGCGCCCCTTGGCAGGAATTGGCAGGCAGCCTGTCGGGCCTGAGAGCACCCTCCAGCAGACAGCCAGGAAGAAGATGGGGCCCTCAGTCAACCAGCCACAGGGAATAAATTTTGTCAGCACCTGCACTGAGTTTCTCCAATCAATTCTTCAGATAAGAACACATAGTCAACACCTTTGTTTCAGTCTTATGAGATCCCGAGCAGAGGAACCAGCTCGGCCCTGCCCAGACTCCTGACCCACAGAAGCTGTGAGATAATAAATGTGTGTTGCTTTGAACCACTAAATCCATGATAATTTGTTATGTAGGGATTCACATACCAAATAGTGGGTGAGATACACTAACTTTAGTTCAAAGTCTTTCTTATACAAAAATTGCTGTTCAAATAATGCAACATTGCAATTTCATCCTTCTCTCCTCCCTGCAGATTTCCATTTCTTTCTTCTCATTCATAATATATAAGTAAGGGAAAAAACGAGCAATTGTTCCTGTTTTAAGGACTTCTATCATATAAAATGACAGAGCAATCACGAAGCCAAGTTTACAGGTCATCATACACACACAAAAATGAAATGGTCCAAATGTGTCTATCAATAATTATTTGCTTTAAGGACAAAAACAAAAACCACAGAAACAAAATTTCTTAAAGTAATTGGCCCTTTGATTCCCACTCTAGTGGGAAAGAAAAACAGCACACAATTTTAAATATTCTTAAGAAAATCAAGTTTGTATGAGTTTTCCATGGAAAGGGAACTTAGGACCAGACCGTGGAGAGTCTGGATAAAACGTCTGAAGTTTATCTGAGAAGGACTTGAGACTCTCAGAGTTGTAACTAGCTTGATTGTTAGCGTCATGTTGGAATGGATGACAGGAAGAGCACAAGTAGAAAGGACCTTGTCATTCTGTCCCATAAACACTGCATGTGCAGCACTTTTGACTAAATGTCGGGATTCAAAAAGGCATAATTCATAGTCCTTGCCTTCAAATAACCTAGAATCTAATGGGTGGATGGCTCTGTACATTAAAGAATAAGAAATAATGTAAGATATAATCCAAGAACTGAAAGATTTAAGTTCAGTAAAATGTTAGATAACAGGAAAAGAATTTAAAGAAAGCAATTGGGGAAGGTGGTTTTACAAGAAGGGACTTATTAAGACCAATGAAGTAGAGGAAGCATCAGTAGGAGGGCTAGGGATGTTATTCTAGGCTGATGTCACCCATTCTAAAGATTGGACGTGCACATATGGTAAGTCACTTCAGTCCTGTCTACATGAGGGATGAGGAAGCTTGGCTGAAATTGAGAACTGTTAGAGGGAAGATCACAATAAACTGTGGAAAATTCTGAAAGAGATGGGCATACCAGACCACCTGACCTGCCTCTTGAGAAGTCTGTATGCAGGTCAGGAAGCAACAGTTAGAACTGGACATGGACAACAGACTTGTTCCAATTAGGAAAAGGAGTACGTCAAGGCTATACTGTATATTGTCACCCTACTTATATAACTTATATGCAGAGTACATCATGAGAAATGCTGGGCTGGATGAAGCACAAGTTGGAATCAAGATTGCTAGAAGAAATATCAATAACCTCAGATATACAGATGACACCAACCTTATGGCAGAAAGTGAAAAAGAACTAAAGAGCCTCTTGATGAAAGTGAAAGAGGAGAGTGAAAAAGTTGGCTTAAAGCTCAACATTCAGAAAACGAAGATCATGGCATCCAGTCCCATCTCTTCATGGCAAATAGATGGGGAAACGGTGGAACAGTGAGAAATTTTATTTTGGGGGGCTCCAAAATCACTGCAGATGGTGATTGCAGCCAAGAAATTAAAAGATGTTTACTCCTTGGAAGGAAAGTTATGACCAACCTAGACAGCATATTAAAAAGCAGAAACATTACTTTGCCAACAAAGGTCCGTCTAGTTAAGGCTGTGGTTTTTTCAGTAGTCATGTATGGATGTGAGAGTTGGATGATAAAGAAAGCTGAGTGCAGAAGAATTGATGCTTTTGAAGTGTGGTGTTGGAGAAGACTCTTGAGAGTCCCTTGGACTGCAAGGAGATCCAACCAGTCCATCCTAAAGGAGATAAGTCCTGGGTGTTCATTGGAAGGACTGATGTTGAAGCTGAAACTCCAATACTTTGGCCACCTGATGCAAAGAACTGACTCATTTGAAAAGACCCTGATGCTGGGAAAGATTGCGGGCAGGAGGAGAAGGGGATCACAGAGGATGAGATGGTTGGATGGCATCACCGACACAATGGACATGAGTTTGGGTGAACTCCAGGAGTTGGTGACGGACGGGGTGATGATGTGCTGTGGTTCATGGGGTCGCAAATAGTAGGACATGACTGAGCAACTGAACTGAACCGAACTGAAGAGGGAAGAGTAAGAATCTAATTTCCATGAAGACAAGGATTTAGTCTATTTTGCTAACTCTTCTCTTCTTGGTACCATGAACAGAGATTGGCACTCAATAAATAGGGAAAGAAGGATAAAAAGAAGGAAGGAAGGAAAGAGGAAGGAAGGGAGGGAGGGAGGGAGGAAGAAGGAAAGGGGCTTCTCTTTATATAGGTGCATGTGCGTGCATGATCAGTCATGTCTGATGCTTTGTGACCCCATGGACTATAGCCCAGGCTCCTCTGTCCAAGGAATTTTCCAGGCAATAATACTGGAGTGTGTTAACATTTTCTTCTCCAGGGGATCGTCCCGATCCAGAGATCGAATCTGCATGTCCTGCATTGGCAGGGGGGTTCTTTACCACTGAGCCACCAGGGAAGCCCACTAATGTGACTGGAAATATGTAAAGTTAGGGGGAAAAATATGATGGTAAAACACACACACCTACACACACATACCCAGAACATGGTAGACCAAGACTTCCATTTAATGGGCTTTAAAATGTTTTTTGCATCCAACTTCCCCATCCATTAGCCTTAGAAACCCTTCAAGACCTGAATTAAATATTCCATCTTCCCCATCTCCACAATCACTTCAACAAGATGATCTTGAACCTTTGAGAAAGTGTTGCTTTTTAACTCCCATAGAATTTGTGACAAAATATGAGACTTTTTGAAATCCCTGTTTGCTAAGTGAACACCTCTGGTTCAGGTGGCTAGATGAGAGGCCACCTAAGTTCGTCAACAGAAGAGCCAGAGAATGAAGATTCCAAATTCTTTATTTGATTCAGATGTGAGAGAAGAATAATTTGAAACCAAGAAGTCAGAATTGGCTTTCCGTGCCTCCCCCCACCCACCCCTTTAAAATCTCCAGATCAGCTAAAGAATCTCTAGCTAGGAGTAAAAGGGAAAAGGAAAGGAAGGAAGAATTGATATTTTGCCTATTTCTGTGATTTCAGGTGGGCTTCCCAGGTGGCGCTGGTGGTAAAGAACCTGCCTGTCCTTGGAGGAGACTTAAGAGATGCAGGTTCGATCCCTGTGTGGGGAAGATCCCTGGGAGGAGGGCATGGCAACCCACTCCAGTATTCTTATCTGGAGAATCCCATGGACAGAGGAGCCTGGTGGGCTATAGTCCATAGAGTCGCAAAGAGCTGGACACAACTGAAGCAACTTAGCATGCCCGCAAACATGTGATCCCAGATGGATTTGAGAAAAATCACTGCGAACAGAGAGGTCTTATGGCTCCTCCCCCTGGATCTCTGGCGTCTCCACAGAAATGTACTGAGATGTGACACAAGAACAACTGAGCAGGGATGTCTGTGGAGTCTGGTAGAGCCAATGAGCACCCCCTGGACAGCCCAGAGGTCCTGTGGCCTCAGGAGGATGAGGGACAGAGTGTCAGCCTTCCCTGAGCTTGGGAGAAAGTGTTTGGAGACTAGCCAAGATGGAGAAATAGCATGCTTGAGCAAATCTGAGTGCACCAGTGGGTGTGGGGAGGATCTCAGTATCCAGCCAGGGCGGCTCAGAGCAGAGGAAGCCAAGCTGGGGGTTGCTTTGGTGGTGGTTAGTGGTTTAGTCTCTAAGTCATGTCTGACTCTTGTGGCCGACTCCTGGATGTAGCCCACCAGGCTCCTCCGTCCATAGTACTCTCCAGGCAAGAACACTGACATGGGTTGCATTTTCCTTCTCCAGGGGGTTACTTTGCTGCTGCTAAGTCACTTCAGTCGTGTCTGACTCTGTGGCGACCCCATAGACGGCAGCCCACCAGGCTCCTCTGTCCGTGGGATCCTCCAGGCAAGAATACTGGAGTGGGTTGCCATTTCCTTCTCCAATGCAAGAAAGTAAAAAATGAAAGTGAAGTCACTCAGGAGTGTCAGACTCTTTGCGACCCCATAGACTGCAGCCCACCAGGCTCCTCTGTCCACTTTAGAATGTGGCTATTTGTCAAATGATTGCTCCTGTGGGAGGGGACACACATAAGGGTTGGACTGGAGATGGAGGTCCGCATAGAGCTGAGGTAGACCAAGTCTGGAGAAACAGACAGAGAAGTCTCCTAAGGTCTGTGTTCACACAAATCACCAGAGTAGAGCACCAATTTCAAGTACAAGGTGGTGAGTTTGGGGGATACTGAATATAGATGCATTTTAAAGCCAAAATGACTCAAAAGACACTGAAGTTGATGAACCTATTTAGAAATGACTAGATTAAGTTTTCTGCATCAGACAAAAGAGGGGCTCAAGTCCTTGAAAAATAAGGATTAAGAATTTTTTTTGCAGATGTCAGTTTGTTGATTGCATGACCAGGAAATTCATACTCAACAAGGACTGATTAGTCCCATCTATATAAAGTCTCCTAAACCACCCTTCAATTCTGGTGTTGACCCTTGGTGATGTCTCCAGTTCCTGCCTTAACCATTTGTGTGTTCACAGAGGGCATATCACTTATGTAGATAGAATGCAAGTTGATAAGCTTCAGAGTGGCCCAGACGGTGGAGGTTAGGGCCCATAGACAAATAAGAGACAAAGCCATCAGGATTAGGTGAGGAATTTGGGAAGACCATCAAGTGACTCAGGGTCTTGGGAACCCGTTACAACAAAAATAAGCAGTGCTAGATACCTAGCAAGGACTCTGAGCAAGACAGGTAGAAGCAAGACAGGTAGGAACTTTAAAAGAAGTTTCTAAGAGGCACTAGTTAGAGGTCCTTTAGACAAGTGGCTTTTTCCACATTGGGCATCTCCACTAGAGATCTAGTGTTGAGATCTAATTTCATGAGAGGAACTTTGGACCTTGGGTGAACTTCCAGGGAAAGCAGTTTTAAGGGTATAGTTGGGGAATGCAATAGATAAAGGTGCTGTGGGATGCGTCAGTGTGCATCAGGTAGCTGCCATCCAAAGACTAAGCAGCAAATTAGCTTAATTCTGATATGACTCCCTGCTTCTTTTATTTCTCCAGAATAAGAATAAGATCTTAATAGCCTGGGATAGGAACCCCCGTTCGGTGATGGTTGGTGGCTAAGTCCTCTCTCTCATCAGCCACCTTTACCCTGTTTCAGCCCTTTGATGCCACGGAACTTTGGTGATGCTCTTTCAGTACCGAGCCACCATCTCCGTCTTCTGCTGATTCTGCATCTGCCACTCCCTCTCACAGCTCACAGCTTGCCACTCTTCCCGTGGTCCAAGTTCTGCTCCCTTTCCTGGTAAATTCCCAGAGAGATTCAAAGTGCTCTAGGGTCGCTGGTAGTGTCAGATAACTGCCATCCAAAAACGAAGTCGCAAATTAACTTGATGTTGAGTTATGGTTCCCTGCTTCATTTCCCCTGGATAAGAATAAGATCTCAATAGTTGGGGATATAGGCAGGTGTGCACCTGGTGAATAAGGGACCCTGCTTCTGTGATGATGATCATAGCGCTAAAGAAAACGTTTAGACTGATTCATATATCTTGGATCATATGCTTGAGAAAATGATGAAAACTGTAACATTGGGGTTGGCCATTGTGTTCAGTCAAGGGTGTCCATAACCCCAATGAACTTTCTGGCTAACCCAACATTTGGCCTACTTTAGCTTCAGAAAGAACCCTAAGAAAAAATGGATACTCTCAGACAATTTCTAGTCGTGACCTCTGTTCTATCAAGTCTGTACCTATCATCAGTGTGCCCCTAGGAAGTCAAGCCTGCTCTTTACCATCCCCAAAGTCCCTAAAGGAATGTGAAGGAAGGCCCTGGTGGTTCATTTATGCAATAAGTTTTGTTTTTTTTTAAAAAAGTCTTCCTACTCTAGGTTCATTTTCCTAGTGTCATTGAGTGGCAATAGCTTAAAAAATTGTATTAATATCTTGACTGTCAATTACAAATGAAGCTTAGCAAGAGCTTTTGTTTAAAAGTTGTGCATTCCAGTGTTAATATGGTCCTTCCTGGAAAAGCAGTTGCCTTTTATGGATTTTAAAAAGCAAAACTGAGCTTTATCAAAGATTCCTCTTTCATGTTCTTCGATTGCTAAGCTATTTGAGTTAACCAAAAGATAACTAAGCATTAACCCATGTTGCCTTTTGTTTTTTATCTTCTTTTGAAATCCCATGAGTTTAGCTAAGTACATTAAATGAAGCATAAATCTTTAGGTTGTTTTTATTAAGCCACATATTTGGAATATATATCCAAGACTATTTGATCAATTGTAAAATATTAGCTGCTACACTGAAGATTTGTGACATGGGTTTTAACAAGTGAACAAACATTTCAGGAGCACAGTGAAAATCATTGGCTGGGGCATCATGAAAAAGTTATGACACTTGAGTTTAAGAATATTCAGAGAGTTTTTACACCACAGTATTTTCAGATAGACTTTGCAATTTACAATACTAAATATGAACAAATTTGGGAAAGTTTAAAGATTTAGAAATAGTTTCCATTTTTTCTATTTTAATATCCTTGTGATGATTTCCTCTCAAATTAAATAAAAAGTTGGATGATTATTAAAAGCCTTGGGTTATACTGCCACAAAAACATCCATGTGTAGATTTATATACTCTCCTCCTTTTATAGATCATAAATATAATCTCAACTATTCTCTGTGTCCCAGTTTTACTTTGTCATTTCTTGCTTCTGAGCTCTGATACTATTCCTTTTGCCTAGAAACTTCCATCCTCAAAATCTCATTCATTCATTTATAATTATTAACCTCCTACTATGTGCTAGACACTCTGCTGCGTGTCTTTCAAGGTATAGTTTAAAAGTCATTTAGTCTATAAAACTTTTCACAGTTTTATCTCTTTTTTAAAAAGCCCCATATCTCTTCCTTCATTTTTGCAGTAGTAACACTTCACTTGTATCTCCATTCAATACATTAAATATGACCTTATATGGTTGCTTGCTTTTCCCGTCTTTCAACTCTGCAATGTTGAATTACTGAGGACAAAGGCTATTTTTTTTAATTGATCATCATAACTGATGTAGCATCTAGCTCTATGCCTGCATATAATAACTGCTCAATAAACATTTGTTCCATTAACACATGAACTCCTCTAGCTATCAAGTCAGATATTGAGAGTATCAATCTAATCTGTTTCAAATATTTAGTACTTAAACTGGTTCAACATGGTGCAACTAAAAGGTCAGCTTTCATAATCAATTTTCTTAACAAGTGATCAGGACATTTAATTTATGTAATGACACTTTGAAAAAGAGAAATATTATTAATGGATATTTTAATTTACATTTTGGAAAAAGGAGTTAGGGCCTTTTGTTAAGTTGTCTAGTGTATATGAGTCATACAACTACAAGGTTAAAATTCTTTAACACAACTAAGAAATTTTATTATAACATTTTTAGATTCAGATTTATTCCAAGGAAGATGTTTTACAGAAAGTTTACCTTCAGAAGACAATGTTAACACTTTTTATGATTTGAATTCCATGTTTTTGGTGTTTAACTCTTACCTCCTTTCCTACTCAGACAACAAGATACTAGTTTTTTTGCAGAGACAATGTCTTAAACCATAGTAGTTCAGCCTCTGACTGCCTGAAACTCCAATAACTTGAAATAAACCCCTTGATCCTAAAACGATAAGAAGAATTTAAAAAGAGAGAGTTAAAATTCCAGTGGAGGAAAATCAACAACATGGTGGAGAATGTTACCAAACCAAACCTGGGTTCACTTGCCCGTCCTCAGTCAGTCCAATCTACTGACACTGGGTTGTGGTGAAGAAGAATACAGCATTTATTGCAGGGATGGCTAGTGCTGAAAACGCCCAGACTCCCTGATGTGGTTCAGAAAAGCAGTTTTTAAAGGCCAGGTGAGGGTCGGAAAGGTCTTAGGATGGGTGATGAGCTCATGCAAAATTCTCTGATTGGTCAATGGTGAGGTAACAGGGTGATGTCATAGTGATTAACATTATCAATCCTTAGGCTCCAGGAGGCCTAGGGGCTTTGTGCTGATGGTCATCAGGTGGTTAACATCTTCCATTTGGTGTGGGTTTTCAGATCTGTAAAGGGTTTCCCTGGTGGCTAAAATGGTAAAGAATCTGTCTGCAATACAGGAGACCTGGGTTCAATCCCTGGGTCAGGAAGGTCCCCTGGAGAAGCAAATGGCAACCCACTCTAGTATTCTTGTCTGGAGAATTCCATGGACAGAGGAGACTGGTGGGCTACAGTCTATGAGGTTGCAGAGAGTCATACATGAATGAGCGACTAACATTTTCACATCTGTAAAACAACTCAGGAGATGTGCCTCAGATAATATTGTCTAGGTACCTCAGAGAGGAGCCAGTGCAGAGGATATGGGGGAGGGGTCTGCCCCTGGAAGGCCCCATAGGGTTCTGCTTGGTTACAAAAAGGTGTGAGGGATTTTGGAGCAAGTTAACAAATAATTCCTGAGCATCTACTCCATATACTTGGGAATCTAGGTTTAAAAAAAATGAATGTTAAAAATTGGTGTATCTAAAAGACACAATCTGTTTAGTAAAAAGTTTACATTTAGAAAGATTTTAAGTAAGGAGGGTTTATAGGCTTTATTATTATTTTTTTTTTACATTTTCATGAATGGAAATGTTTGAAAATTGCTAGTGTATAAGAACCATTAGTACAAGTTATTAGCATTGCCAAGTACAAGGATTTAGCCTTGCCAACGAGGTATTTTGAGAAATTCTCCTCCAGCATGGCATCAACCTGCCTGTACAGTAGAAAGTGGGCTAAGGCTTTCTTGATGGAAGTAGTGGTCAGTATCTCTAGTTATCCTCTGAGAACAGTCAAGCTTTCTCTGTCACTAGTGATAGACACCGTATCTCCAGGCATGAAGGCAGTTCATCGGTTGCCTGTGATCCACACATCTATCTCTGTTATGGCCATTGGATTGTGCTACTTAATCCTGTCTGAGTGGCTTCCCAGGAAGAGAAAACAATCTCTTTGTTCTAACAACCCTGAAAAGACAATATCTCCTTATTGATAGGAGAAAGGGCTAAGAACCTTTCCAAAGTGAGGGGGTGTCTGGCAGAGACTTACAGGCAAAATCTGTCCTAGGTGGAGCTCATTTTCTTCCACACAAAGATGTAAGTTCAAGAAATTATTAGAGAGATTACTTATAAAATACCTCTTCAAGTATCTCAGAACAATTTACTAAGCAAGCATTTGAGTCTAAAGACTGAGCTGATGTTTCCTAGAGGGGCAATTATCATGTACTTCCAGTGTTTACTACAGCAAAGAAAATGAGGGACACAGATTTCAGTTTGAATTTACTTCCTGGGGTAAGTAACTCTTGTTCCATATAGTTTGTAGATTTTTCATCCTGTCTTATATTTTGAGGCAGAATTTTGGTTTGTTAATAACATTCTATAATCAGAGGTCCTATTTAGGAATGAAGTTAAATAAATCCTGGGAAATAAAAAGGCCTTTCAAATTCCTCTCAACAGAGCTTGAACTAATTCATACCATGAATCTATGAAGTGAGATAGAAAACTTCAGATAAATACATACATACATATATATAATAATATAATAAAAATATATAATTGTACTGTATGACTAAGAGTCAGCCCATATATACATATGGGTTTTCTTGGTGGCTCAAATAGTAAATAATCTGCCTGTAATGCAGGAGACCTGGGTTCGATCCCTGGGTCAGGAAGATTCCCTGGAAAAGTTAATGGCTACCCACTCCAGTATTCTTGCCTGAAGAATTCTATGAACAAAGGAGCCTGGAGGGCTACAGTCCATAGGGTCACAAAGAGTTGGACATGACTGAGCAACTAAAACTTATATACATATATATCTTTGGTATGCTCTAAGATTTGAGATCAATACAATTTAAGGGAGAGAAAACCACATTTCATATTTGCTAATGTGACAGAGTAATCATTTGAAACACAGAGTCTAGAATACTGCTTGGTGTGTGGTAGATAACTGCTGAATATTTGTTCTATGTCTATTAACTAGACTATTTTTTTCCCTTACCTCTCCAAACACGGCCATCATTTCTTTCTTTTCTAAGAGACATAGGTCTATCATTAGCCCTGGCAGATAATTGTTGGAACTAAATCCTGAAATAATAGAAAAGGCCATTTTTTCCTTGTTCATTCAAATGTGTGATGGTTCATGATAAATGTCGATTTGTCTGAGCCACAGTGCTCATACATTTGATCAAACATTGTTCTGGATGTTTTTGTGAGGGTCGTTTTGCATGAGATATACATTAAATTAGTGGATTTAAGTACAGCAGATTGTCCTCCATAATGTGGGTGGGCCTCACCCAATCAGTTGAAGGTCTGAGATTGACCTCCTCCAAGCAAAAGAAGATTATTCAGCAGATGGCCTTCAGACTTTATCTGCAACATCAGTATTTCCTGGTTTCACAGTATACTGCCTTCGGCTTGAGCTGCAACTCTCCTGGGTGGCCAGCCTGCTGGCCTTTGTCATTAAATTATGAACTAGTCAAGCTTTCACAATCATGTGTGCCAACCCCGTACAATAAGTCTCAGTGTATATACACATCTCATTTCTTCTGTTTCACTGGAAAATCTTTTTTAAAAAAATATTTATGTATTTATTTTTGGCTGTGTCGGGTCTTAGTTGTGGCATGCGGAATCTTTCCTTGCAGTATACAGGCCCCAGAGCATGCGGGCTCTGTCAATGTAGAGCCTGGGCTTAGTTGCATTGCAGCGTGTGGGATCTTGGTTCCTTGACCAGTGATCGAACCTGTGTCTCCTGCACTGGAAGGCAGATTCTTAACCACTGAACCACCAGAGAAGTCCCTGCAGAATCTTAACTAATACAAAAGGTAACAGATTCAAGGGTGCAGGAAGCAGTAAGAATGATCAAAATCAGATGTAATCCGTATCCACACATCTTCCATCCAAACTCATTATAGTCTAGCCGTCTGCATTTGGGAGGAGAGCAGAGAGAAAAGATAGTCTGAATGCAACAGAGTTAATATGGGAGGTTCTCCATCCTGCCCCTTTCCCTCGATGTAGAATTTCCCCCTTATACCATGTGGGAAGCATCACAGACATTCCAACCCTCAGCCCAAGAGAAGGGAGGATCTATTTCACCTGCTTTATAAAGCCCAGAGAGAAGGCAACCACAGTATAATTGCAAGTATCATAATAAAACTGGTAGAATTAAGAGTCTGGAAAGAAGAAAGCAAGACACAGCCTTGAATTTCCCAGAGGTATGGAAGGCATTCCAAAATTTCTTGGGTACCCAAGCATGAAAATTGAATTAAAGAGAAAGCTAAAGTCTACGAGAGGCTCTAATGCCAGGCCTCTTTAGAAAAGTGTAGTGAGAATAATTATCGAATGGAGTCAGTTAAAGATTTGGCTATTCCTCTCCAGCTGACAGGGGCTTCCCAGTGGCATGGTGGTAAAGAATCCACCTGCCAGGGCAGGAGACACAGCAGATGTGGGTTCAATCCCTGGGTTGGGAAGGTCCTCCTCTGGAGGAAATGGCAACCCACTGCAATATTCTTGTCGGGAAAATCCCATGGAAAGAGGAGTCTGGCGGGCACAGTCCATGGGGTCACAAACAGTGGGCCACGACTGAATGACTGAGCATGCACGCATGCACACTCCAACTGGCAGAGACTCTGGAGTGCATGTCCACTGAATTGGCATTCACAAGTTTCGTGGATCCATATTATTAACAGTAAGCCTGCCCGCTGCTTGAGCCACAGCCAGCAGAAGAGTGAGAACAGTCTATCAACAGCATCTTGTCAGCATCCTTGGCTGTCTTTCAGGAATGGCATTTGCTTGCATCCTGCTGTTGTGTTCATTTCCCTCCATGATCTATTCTGAATGGACAACAGCTTCATTAGTCTCAGACCAGTGTTCAAGGCTCTGGACAATAAGGGAGGTGGTGGGAACAAAAGAGGGATATCCCCCCACACCTGGGCAAACTGGGGTGAGAAGGAACCAGAAGAAGCTATTCCAGTGAACAAAGAACATCCCTCACTCAAGAAAGAATTTTGATAAAACTAACACTTCATGTGGTCAAAATGTGGGCACGCCTCAATGCCAATATTAATAGCTAAAACAGTTGAAGGAACATCTGCTTTTTCTCAGAGAATTTCCCCCTTTAGCATAGCTTCAATACTGTTTGAGATCATGTAACTCAGTTTCTAATAATAGTATGTTATTATCATTATTATAAGCTGGGAGAATCATTCAACTATTTTATACTTGGGCATCACCCATCTCATAATCAAACAAGTCCTTCTTGAGTGCTTCAAATTTTTCAAATATATATTTCCTCTCCCATTAGTTTTTTTTTTTTTTTCCAATGGGGGAGAAAGACTTGAAGTGTTTAAGCTACTTCCCCATTTTCTGATTATCTGCTCCATAATCATTTTGGAAGTAGATAGAGATATGAAACACAAAATATTAAATATAAATTTTTTCACATTATTTTTCACATGCATGCAGAAAGACGGTTTTCATTTTCAAGTTATTTTAAAAGGCATGTATTAAAGTCATAAAAGTGAAGTGCTATAACCTTGTGGAGGACTGAAATTTTAGACATATGTTGATGCATAATTGGTGCAGTAGGTGGGTGAAAGTGAAAGTCGCTTAGTCACATCTGACTCTTTGCACCACATGAACTGTAGCCTGCTAGACTCCTGTCCGTGGGATTCTTCAGGCCAGAATACTGGTGTGGGTTGCTATGCCCTCCTCCAGGGGATCTTCCCAACCCAGGGATCAAACCCCGGTCTCCTGAATTGCAGGTGGATTCTCTACTGTCTGAGTCACCCTGGAAACCCTAGAGTACGGGAGTGGGTAGCCTAACCCATCTTCAGCAGATCTTCCCAACCCAGGAATTGAACTGGGGTCTCCTGCATCGCAGGAGGATTCATCATCAGCTCAGCTACCAAGGAAGAAGTAGCTGGATGGGCAAGTGTTAATGGGGCTTCCTTTCCTGGTCACATCTTTAGAGGCCCCAGGTAAAGAGGCATATATTGAGTCTGATATTTTGGGTCAATCAACTATTTTGCTTAGAGCAACAGGCTTCCAACTTACTTGGCAGAGGAATCATTCTTAGAAAACAGACTGTAAATACTTGGAAAATAAAAGTCGAGATTTTTTTACCTGAAGGGCAAGTGAGAAACCTAGCATCTGCCCTGATTCACTTTCTCTGATGGTCCTTGAGGCGTCTCAGGGAACCCAGGGTTCTAGCAGGACCAATGACAGAGGAGGTTCCTGGAGATTAGGATTCAATGGGAAACCCCATAGGAGAAAATGGCTCTGCTGATTTTCTGTTTGGTGCTGGACAGAGATTTATAGTCACATAATTGGCAACTCAATGGACATGAGTTTGAGCAGACTGCAAGAGATGGTGAAGGGCAGGAAAGCCTGAAGTGTGTCAGTCCATGGTATCCCAAATATAATATCTCAAGTCTCAAGTATAGAAAACAATGGTCAAGTTTTACAGAATCATTTTTATTTGAAGGTGATTTACCCTTTCTTTGCCTTAAGAGATCTCTCTCATGCAGTATAAACCAGTGGGGTTGTGTACTTTCAGAGTAAATAGGATGAGAGATTTTTCACTCAACACTATGCCTTACCCTGCCTTCCGATGTATATTCTCCAGAAACCAACCGTGAGTGTCACATGGTGGCACTTAAGTTTTCCCTGCACATCAAAGTTCCATATGGAGAATCTTTACCCAGTGTGATATTTACTTTGCATCAGCCTGGGGAATTTTCAGTGTTTACATTTGTACCGTTTAACTCTACTAGAAAAAAAAAAAAGGAATTCCTCTTCTGTTAATGTGCATTGCTTTAAGCACTGCAACAGAATGATCACAGTCAAATTGTTTTATAATCAGTAACAGGCCATTTGGGAATCAGAAACCTACTATTAATAAATTGTGTACAACCATCTTTCTCTGGAGATGTAGTAAGCCTTTGGAGTTAATGTACACTATATAGTCCTTCTTGTTTTAACTAAGTTGTACATTAAGAAGATAGGCTAGGTTAGTACTTAGTGATGAATTATGTGTGTTGATTAGTAATCTGAAATCTGTATGAGTCTTCTATATGTTTTTCATTAATGCTGTGGCTAAAATGTATTCCACAGATAAAAGTCATAAGACTTGAAAGAAAAGTGAAGACCGATAACCTTCGTAGGAGAGGACTAGGCCATTAGAAAGTAAGTTGCTTAGCAGCCTACTAAACCCTTGATTTGCTTTTTGATTATTATTGATTTATAGGGTGATATTTGAAAAACGGACAAGGAGTATGGGGTGTCTATTAGTAATTTTACTGTATAAGTACCATATAGTTACATTTTTACAAAGATTTAGACTCATCCAATGCTATTAGAACTTGAGACTCTTTGAGAACTTCTTCAATAAGCCTTGACTCAGTGAGGTCTCCATACTTTTCATTAACCAATCACAGAATAGAGTTATAAAATTGTCACCTTAACATTAACTATTACCTTAACCACCCCTGTGCTAAATATAGACAATTACCTGACATAAGTAAAACCCCATGCTTTTCATTACTTGAAAAAAACATGCTACATAATTTATGAAAATGATGATGATAAGTCCCACACATACTAAAGCAAATAATAAAGAAGAAGGAAGACGGGAATAAATAGTAGAGAAATTCTGAGGTGTAAGTGGCTGAATTGCTCTCAGAGAATCTTGTCACTCAGTGCTGGGGTGACTTTGGATTTTAAGGTAAGACAGGACCTGGAAAACAGGAAAGGGTTATCTGCTTGATTATTGACAAGGAGAGCTTAGCCAGCTTACCTGAAACTAAATGAAACTGATTTTGGTAACTTTCGTCTGTGGTTTACCTTGATGATCTTTGTGTCCCTGACCTCTGAGGAGTCCCTCACACTTATAGTAAAGAAGCTTTATGATCTGGAGTCAACTTGGAAATATGCTAGTAATATGCCTTTATTAGTAAGAACAGATTTTGGAGACAAAAATCAAACTGGGAACAGTCTTATCCCAGAGATGACAAACGTGATAAAAAAGGGAGAAAACCAAAATATATTATAATGAATGTAAAGAAAACCCATTCATTTGATATCTATAGTTTATAAAGTTCTTTCATATATTTGATTTCACTGGAACCTCTCCTGAGTCTGATATTACTGTTTTTATCATTTATCTCCTTATGAAATAGAAGAAGAAACTGAGGCTTGAGCTGAGAGATTTGTCCCAGGATGATTATGAGTTTGTCTTTGTGTACCCAGCGTAGCACTGGACACATAGAAGACACTCAAAAATGTTTATTAAAGAATGAATGTGGTTGAAGCTTATAAGATCTGAAACTATACCCAGTTATTTTCTTATTATTTAAGGCTCTTTTGGTTGCAGGCAACAGAAATAAACAAAATGTAGAGGTATTATTATAAATATGTAGAAACTAAAGTCATGAAAGTTGTTCAGGTCTTGAAAAATAAAAACGGAAAGAGGAAAGCATTGGTCAACTAAGACAATATTTCTCTCTCTCTCTCTTTTTCTGTATGTTTGCTTCATTTTTTATAACCTGTTTCTTCAGGCCAGCTTTCTCTGAGTTGCAGACCTGTGTTCTGAAAATACAGCTGTTCTACAACTCCTTAAGTTCATGCATTACAGATTAAGTCTCTCTTCATCTCAGTTGTAGATTCTTAGGGAAGAGATGTCAATTGGCTCCACTCTGGTAAGATTCCCACTTTTGAAGTAATCAACCAAGAGACGAGGTAATGCCCAACACACATGGCTACTAGAATCTCATCCCTTTGGTGATGTAGGTGGGGGTAATTAAAGAGAACAGAAAAAGGCATTGATTTATATGCCAGGAAAACATACCAAAGCTGTTCATTACAATTTCTTTTACTCAGATCCCATGTCCTTTTTTCCGTTTTTGCATTAATGCCACTATGAAGGAAAGTTCTTTGAAATACAATATTCTTTATAATTTTCTCTCTTGCATGAGAGGAAAGCCCTTAATAATTCACTGCCTTGGTATTTTTGCAGAGCAGAAAATAGAAGCTACTGGGAATGAACAGTTATTGCTGTCTTTGTAAAAATCTGACTTTCTTGTTGAGATTATGATGCATATCTTGGAGATGGAGGGGACTGGACAGCTTTTAAAAAATTATTTATTGATTGATTTAAATGTTATTATCAGAGTATAATTGCTTTACAATGTTGTGTCCGTTTCTGCTGTACGACATGGTGAGTCAGCTATATGCATACATATATCCCCTCCCCCTGGATCCTCCCTCCCGCCCTCCCCCCAAGCACCGTTAAAAGCAGCTAAAGTTGAAATAGTGATTGTACTATATTATTGGTCTACAAACTGCATTACTAGTCTTCGTTGCCAGTTGGCACTTAAGCCGAATCAGTCTTAAAGGATAAACCCAAACTATGCAGGTAAAAGAAGAGGATGAAGTATACTCCATTAAAAGAAACAAATACTTGAAGCAAGATATTTCCAGGAACACATATACTCTAGAATAGTTGCAATGTAGATCATA
The DNA here is from genome assembly GCF_014754425.2 of Oryx dammah. Taxonomy (NCBI): domain Eukaryota; kingdom Metazoa; phylum Chordata; class Mammalia; order Artiodactyla; family Bovidae; genus Oryx; species Oryx dammah. The sequence continues at coordinate 33,756 of NW_024080556.1, forward strand.
AGGTGGAGAGGTAGCAAATATCACTGGAAAATAGGGGCCACTGGGTGATGTCTTGAGGAGGTGAACTTTATTTTGTGAGCAGTAAAACCACTGAAGGAGGCTAAGGAGTACTCAAAGTTTAAAATATATTCGAAGCTTAAAACCTTAGTCTGGAAAGAAAAACACTGGACCAGAAATAAGGAAGGAAGAGCATGAGGAAACTGTTGCAGTTATAGATATAATACAGATGTGGAAAATAAGGGCTTGAATCAAAGTGGTAGCAGTGAGAATAAAGAGAATAGGATTTAATAAGACATAATAATAAGGATGTCAGATCTTTAACTGTTGCTGAGAATGTGGGAAATAGGGAACCTTTTTGAGTTTTGGGTATAGTGGGACCATTCACAGAAAAAGCACAGGAAGATGGTTGAGTTCAGACACGGAGACCCCATGATCATTATCCTTGACTTCAGTGAGTTCTAATGTTTATGAAACATCTAAGTGGAAATGTTCAATAGCTAACTGAAGGTACAAGTCTAGAGTTTAGGGAAGAAGTTGTAACTAGAGATGATTAATTTAGCAGAAAGTATTAAAAATCATACACAGTTTGGGAAATTTCACATTTAACTTTTCATATATTCAGGCTCCAATTATAATATAAATAGAATAAAAATTCAGTTGACATATGAATTTATAGAGCCTTCACCAGATTCTTTTGCCTTCCATAGTCTGTCTTTGTTATAACAAATTTGCTTCTTTTATCAGTGCTGTTGAAACTGAGCTTTATAAAACCTTCATTTCTAAAAATGCATTTTCCAAGGAGCAGTTCCAAAGATAGAAAAGTGTATTGGATGGATTCTATTCTGACCTAATATGGTGTTTAAAAAATATGTTTGCATTGCTACATGTATTTTTTCAATGGTTGTAGTTTATAAATTCTTTGAATAGGATAAAATACTAGTTACTTAGTGCTCACAAGTAAACTTACTCTTAATTGGTTTTCTGACTTTTATAATGTAGGAACCATATTCAATTGCAGAGATAATCTTTCATGTTGATTTTTTTTTTTGGTGTGAACATTTTTGAAGGTCTATAGAATTTAAAGCTTCCTTCTTCTAGTCTATCAGGATTCCCCTGATACTTTATGTAAGCTCACCTCCCTCTGTGTGTGTGTGTGTGTGTGTGTGCATGCACACACGTGTGCACACACTAAGACATCTCCAACTCTTTGTGGCCCCACAGACTTTAGCTCGCTAGGCTCCTCTGTTGAATTCTGGTTGGGAAGATCCCCTGGAGTAGGAAATGGCAGCCCACTTCAGTATTTTTGCCTGGAAAATTCCAGACTCCTCTGTCCATGGAATTTGTCAACCACTTGTTTAACTGATAGTTTAAAATGTCACTCTAGATCTTGCCTGTATCTGGACACAGTTGTATCTTACAGTCTAGGCTTCCTCCCAAGGTTTGTCTACAGGGCCTGCTGCCTCTTGGTGGGCTAATATTGTTTCAGGCTGAACCCTTCATGATTGACTCACCCTGAAACATGTATCTGGATATCATCCATGTTCTTAACCAGCAAGAGAATCAGAAAGGTGGCAGGTCTGGAAAGCAGTTGATATGTAGAAAGGCAAAACAGAATCGTCGTCTTCAGTCAGATGCAATCTAGGAAAGACCTGAAGGATAGCTTCAAATAATTGAAACTCTGTGATACAGAAGAAAGAGGCTTTAAATTCTACAGACCTTCTGAAGGTAGTACAAAGACCAGTGGTTTAAAGCTAGGGACAGATTCAGGCTTCCTGTAAAAAGAAATCGCTAACATTTAGTGAAATGGAGTGAAAGGTTGCAAAAGGTGAAACTTATCAATCATTGTGTATGCTATACAGAGGATATATGTTTGTCTCTGCAGTGACTGAAAATAAGATTTGGGTGTCTATCAGAGTTGAACTGAAACCTTACTCCACAGCTTTCTTAGCCTCTGGCCTACTAAATTTTATCATCCCCATCTTTTTAAAAGTCATAATGACAGGACAAATTTTACACCAATCATGCTGCCTTTACTATTTAGAGCACTCCCCATAAACTTCCTGTACTCTGATCTATATCCCAGGGTCTGTTTCCTGGGGGACCGTACTTAAATCATTAGTATTTTCATCTTCATCATCTAATTCTAGCAAATTGTCAGCACCGTCAGGGCACAGAATCAGCTTTATTCTTCTTCGTATTCCAAGAGCTGTGATTATTCAATAAGTGTTTCCATACCTTACCTTGTGAGAGCTTTAAATAGACTCTTACCAAGTTACTCATCTTCCCTCCAGTTGAGCAGCTCATAACACATGTCCATAAAATGCCTCTGTGCGTGCGAATGTTTGCGTACTAAGTCACTTCAGTCATGCCTGACTCTGTGTGACCCTACGGACTGTATGTAGCCCCCCAGGCTCCTCTGTCTACCTCCTCTTATTTTACTGAATGCTCTTCAGCATACCCTCCATGCTCAAGAACATGGATTTCTAAATGCAAGTGAAATCGCTCGGTCATGTCTGACTCTTTGTGACCCCATAGACTGTAGCCTACTAGGCTCCTCTATCTATGGGATTTTCCAAGCAATAGTACTGGAGTGGATTGCCATTTCCTTCTACAGGGGCTCTTCCCAACCCAGGGCTCAAACCCGGGTCTCCTGCATTCTAGACAGACGCTTTACCATCTGAGCCACCAGGGAAGTTCTAAATGCAAAGGTACTTCTTGAAACAAAATGCCACTTCCTAATGCCACTTTTCAGTTAATTAGTAGGTTAAAATTAGGCAACTACTATAGCCCACGTTAATCTTGTGTTGGAAGCATAATTTAGTGATTGAAACAAGATTTGGGTGTCAGACACACCTGAGTTGAAGCCTTATCCCACCATTACCTAAGTTTCATTGTCCACATCTTTAGAGGAAGGGTGAGGATATTAATACCTTCCTCTTTGGGTTGTGGGGAGAATCAAAGAAAATGTATGCAGAATGCCAGACATATAGCAAATACTCAAAGCAAGTCAGCTATTTTCTGTGATATTATTTTATTAATATTTCAAATTCACTTTATTATTCATTCTCTGTAAATTTGTTTTCATACAGATCAAAATACTTACTAATTTCCCTTGTAATTTCTTCTTTGACCTATGGGTTATTTAAAAATCTGTTGTTTAATTTGCAAATATTTGCAGATATCCAAATTTCCTTCTGTTGTTGATTTCTAATTTCAACCCACTGTAGTCAGAAAACTTACTTTGTATGATTTCAATCCTTTTACATTTATTGACAGATTCTGTGGCCTAGCTCATTTTTGTAAATTTGATAAAAGGTATATGAAATCTAAATATTGCTCCACATCTCCTTCTGCATTATTCTCTTGAAAATGGACTTGTAGCCTTTCTAATATTATTGCATTTTCTCTGCAAAGTTTTGACCTGCATGATATTAGTTTCAGGGCTTCCCAGGTGGCACTAGCGGTAAAGAACTTGCTTGCCAATACAGGTGATGTAAGAAACGCTGGTTCAATCCCTGGGTTGGGAAGATCCTCTGAGTAGGAAATGGCAACCCAATCCAGTATCTCATTCCAGGGATCCTGGAAAATCACATGGACAGAGGAGCCTGGTGGGCTACAGTCCACAGGGTCGCAAAGAGTTGGACAAGACTGTGGTGACTTGGCATGCATGCATGATAGTAGTTTTAGAGTGTTATCAGTGAATTTTTCTCCTTTGCCCCTTCTGATCAGAGTTATCTTGGTCAGTTCAGCTAGGCAGCTGCTAGAGTTATCCTTCACTATCTTCAGAAGACAGGGCACTGAATCCATTGCCTGGAGCTCATCGTTCTCATACTAGAAGCCAGGTGCTGAGAGCAGATTCTGAAATTCAGCACCATCCGCATGTCCAGCTGGTCCACTTTCTTTCCTTCCAAAGCCATGACCTTATACAGGGATTGGAGACGAACACACCACCTGTGCCCTAAGTCACTCAGCTTTTCTATTTAGGGCTGCAAATGTTCACAAGAAAGAGAGAAAGCAGAGACTTTTCCTGGCAGTGTGTATACTCCTGCGTGATGCACCAGAAGCTAATCATGGTTCTTGAAAAACTATGTTAAGAAATAGGGACTAGTGTGGCATGAATGTTTTTGCTCCGTTTGTTTTATTTTATATTTTGTAAGATCCAAATTTCTACATTAATTCAACAAGATAATGTCACTTCCATTTAGAAATTTAAACTCAATGAAAATAAGTATTGAGTACCTGATTATTTAGTGATAGTAAACACCGGTTTCAATAGATTTACAGGGGAAGATGGCCTGTTATGTATATATTTTATATTTGTAGCTTTTGTATTAACATTTTGCTTTTCAATGTGGAGCTGATAAGAATGAGTCTAAGTAATAAAGAATCAAAGAATCAAACACAATAAATAAGTAAATTAGGGAGCCATCATAGAAAATTGGCTAAGATCATTGGTTTTGAATCTGAAAATATCTGCATATCAATTTATTAATACTTCTCTGAGCTTTAATTTTCCTCATCTGTAAAATATAGGTAATAGTTGTAACTGCTTACTAGCTAGGGTTTTTTGTTACAAAGTTAGGCAAAAAGGAGTATATTTATAGGAGAGTTCATAGAATTCATGAGAAATCTGGAGACCTAAGCTCAGAAATTGGGCCAGAGCCATGTTATGCTGGAGGAGGAGCACAACTAAGTCCTCCGTGGGAGTAGCCTGGTCAGGGTGCCCCTTCCACATTTTGCATGATCTCTAGGTTGAATGGCTTCTTGATCACACACTCCAAACCTGGAGTTCCAGGCAGGAGAAGCCAGGTGACTAAGCTTTGGTTGCGTGGCCATGCTGAGATATGTCTAGGAAAGTAAGGATCCGGTCTTTTCAATTCATACAACACCCTTATGCATATATAATGGGCAGAAACAAACAAGCAACCAAATAATGGGCAAAAGACCACACAGAATTTTTGTGCTTTAATTACTGAAATATATGCAAAGTGCTTAACATAGCACCTCATTCATAATGAATATTAGTTATAATTGTTCTTTTTTCTTGGAGAAGCAAAACCACTATGAGTCATATATAATAAGGTTCTGTACATTCAATAAATGAAGAAGAAAGAAAACTACAAAGCCCCAAACAAACTGTATTTGTATTTTTTAAAAAATAAAAACCAACACATTTACCCTAGATATAGTTGTTGCATGCAGTGAGAATATATTTCCTTAAATAAGCTTTCAGTATTATAAAAATTAAATTATCCAAGGGAAATAAGGGTGTTTGACTTTCTTAAGCAGGTAAAGAAAACACATTTGTTCCATGAGATTTTCCAGGAAAGAATACTGCAGCGGGTTGCCATATTCTTTTCCAGGGGATCTTCCAGACTGAGGGATCAAACGAGCGTCTCCGGCTTGGCAGGCAGATTCTATACCACTCAACCACCTGGGAAGCCCGTAATTCTCCTATGGGTGAAGTCAGTTCTCAGGGAGGGGGTCAGCTGAAACTTTTTTGCTGCCCAACCTCCCAGAAGCTGGAGGAATGAGAGGCTCGGTCCCGGAAGAAGTATGTAGCAGCACATCAAGTCATCTACCACCGCTACTTCGCTTCCTACCATCATTGATATGCTTGCCCACTCCTCCTTTTGAAACACTCTTCTCTTGGCTTCTATGTTGCCACACTCCTGCTTTTTCTTTTTTTCCTTCCTATCTGAAGATCTTCCTTTTAGACCTAAATTTCCCTGGACCTTTATTTCTCTTTACTCAACATGAGTGCATTCTTTCTCATGCCTTCAAATATTATCTGATGACTTTTAAATTTATAATTGTAACTCATATGTCTTGACTACCTCCAGAACTGTGAATCAAATGATTGCTCATTTCATCTAGGATGTCTCACAGACATCTCAACATTTTTTTCAAAAAAACCGAACCCATATCTTCAGTATTGATCCTCTTCCTGTATTCTCTTAGTTGTTTATGCTAGAATCCAGAAAGCCAAATTTAGCACCTTCATCCACATTATATCCTCATTAAAAAATGACCTATTTTTAGCGAATTTGACCAACACCACACATCTCATGTGTATTCCTTTATTTTCTCTATTTCTGTTGCTCCACCATCTTTGATCTAAACTGCTACAATAGCGCCTTCTCTGACCTCCCAGTGTACATCTTTGCTTCTGTCAGATCATTCTTTATACAGCAGCTAGAATGGTCAAGAATGCAAATACTATCATGTTACTCACCTATCTAAAATCCTGGACTTATGCACTAAAATTATTACTGTGACCTAAAGTATCTTTTGAGGATACCCTAGACTTTTGTATGTCTCTCAAATGTGTTTTTCATATGCTGTTCCCACTGCCTGGAATACACTATCTCCAGACTTTCTTGTGTTGTGTTTAGTCGCTCAGTCTTGTCCAATTCTTTGTGACCCCATGGACAGAGGCCTGCCAGTCGCCTCTGTCCATGAGGATTCTCCAGGCAAGAATAATGGAATGGATTGCCATGCCCGCTTCCAGGGGATCTTCTCAACCCAGGGATTGAACCCAGGTCTCCTGCATTACAGGAATGCCTTTACCGTCTGAGCCAACAGAGTAGCCCCATCTGACAATTATTCTTTAAATTTCAAGACAGAATCAATATATTACTTTTCCAGGGAAGCCTATTCTAACTTGGCTAAATTAGCTTTCCCTGGTAAAGACATTTTTAGCATTTACTCCTCCTCTCTCAGATGCCTTATCAGAATTTTAAATATAATATAAATTTTATTTCCTTTCTCCCACCTTAGACTATTAATTTCATGAAAAATAAGACTATGATTTTTGCTCTACCACTAGGCTGTCAGTGTCTAAAAAGTATCTCAAACATAGCAGTCCTTCAGTAAATTTCAGTTGAACATTTTATCAAATACACACACATAAATATGTATATACCCATATTGTCTTAGTCTGTTCGGATTGCTAAAAGAAGAATTGGGTATCTTAAATAATAAATATTAATTGTTCTGGAGGCTAAGAAGTTCACAATCAAATTGCCAGGAGGTTTGTGTTTGGTAAGAACTAATTTTTTACATTTGTGCTAATTTATTTTAGGTTTCAGGAAAGACCAAATTTAGGTATAACTCCAAGTTATTTCCTGATGTTCCTGAAAATCAATGTGCTAAGGTCCTTTCAGTCATGTCTGAATCTTTGTGACCCTATGAACTGTAGCCCACAAAGCTCCTCTGTTTATGGGATTTTCCAGGCAAGAATACTGGATTGGCTTGCCATGCCCTCTTCCAGAGGATCTTCCCAGTGCTGGGATAGAAACCTCATCTCTTGTGCCTCCTGCATTGACAGGCAGGTTCTTTACCTCTAGTGCCACCCAGGAAGCCCAAAAATCAATACATGTGAACAATAATTCAGAATCATGGATTTTGCAATGTGCCCGGGAATCCTGGATACTGCCAAGTATGTAGTAAATCTTCAGTAGGTCCTTATTGATCAAGTAAGTGATGGAGCAAAGATAATTATAACCCATGTGTGATGGTTAATTTTATGAGTCTACTTGGCTAGGCCAAGGTACCGAAATACTTAGTCAAAAACCAGTCTAGAGGTAGCTGTGAAATTATTGTTTAGTTTTAGAAGGGATTAACACTTAGATCAGTAGACTTTGAGTAAAGCAGATTACCCTCCAAAACATGAGAAGTCCATATCCTTAGAAAAAAGACTGAAGTCCCCTGAGTAAGGGAGAAGATTCTGCCTCTAGACCACCATTGGGTCTGAATTGCAACATCATCTGGTCTCCAGCCTACTAGTCTACCCTACAGATTTCAGGCTTCCAAGCTCTCACAATTGCATGACTCAGTTCCTCAAAATGAATCTCTCTATATATATTTACTATATATTTACATATACTATTGATTCTGTTTCTCTGGATAATCCTGACTAACATGCCCTGTGGTCCTTATGTTGTGATTTTGAACTTAAATATGTAAATGACTGATATAAGTTAGAATTTGGGATGCCCTCTCATTTCATTTCATCTCACTATGAATTATACTAAATTAGGTTACAAAGTATGATTTTTCTGTACATTAATATTAACACATCATCTCTCTATAGTAGACTTTGTTAGTAGACTTTGGTTAAACAGGTAAAGTAAATGAAAAAAAAGTGTGACCCTAAATCTTACTTTCTAGAACACAAAAGAAATTACCCTTCTAACTTGAAAACTTAAATGAAAATCTTAAAAGTTTCAGGCTCTAGGGAAAATGTTTGTAGTCACCATATGAGCAAGGCCAGCTAGAGGGTGTCCAATGATCTATTTCAGATTTTTTGAGGCTGAATCTGCCATGGAAAGCATGAGGCAGCTAACAGGAGACCTTCCTTGTAAACCAGGCAGGAATTCTGAAGTAATGAACTCTGCTCCCTGTGTGGGTACCATAAACTTCGTAATGAATAACACTCTTTGAACGTCTGGACAAGAAAGATGTCTCACTCCAGGAGGGATGTTTTCCTTTCTGTAACTAAACTGAGCTTAGCTGATATTTGAAGCCTGACTTCACACTCTTTGGAGCTCCTCTTTGATCCAATACAGTTTAGTCAAATTGACTCTGATATGTTTGCAGATTGGAGTGGGGGTTAGGAAAATGTGGGAGTCGGGGTGTGAACCGTGTGTTTCTCTTCAGCTGGAAATTTGCCAATATCTTTCTCTAAGGAAATGAGATTCCCTTTCCAGTTTTGATTGATCGATAGTAAGAAGAGATTTGGATAGCTTTTGGCTCAAAATGGATTGGGGAGAGTCCCAAAGAAGAGCCATAAAAGTGGGATATAGTTTGGCAAGTGAAATACAGAGGGGGAGTTGAAAGAAATGTCAGCCTGGAGGAGAGAACCTAGCAGACGACTGACTGATAGTCCACAGGTAAGGAAGAAGAGGTTTGATTACTTCTCAAGGCATACAAAGGATAAATGAGAAAAGCACCAAGCTGTAGCTCATAATGTTAATGATGAATCGGCAAAGAAAATTCATGTCACTATTGAATTAAAAAATAATTAGCAATGGAAATCATGAAATGGTTTCCAGGGTCTTGATAATGAGGCAATTATCCATCTTCTTCATCTCTTTTAGATGTTTTAGATTCCTTAAAATTAAAGAAAGGGAACCCTTTTACTATATGAATATTTGATGCTTATGATTTGTATATTATTCAGCAAACATTTATTCCTCTTCCACCATCTACCTTCCACACCTCCATGGGAAGAGTATATTTTGCCCCTACACTGGTTTTGAGCTTGGCTCTTCACTTGCTTTGGAGAATGAAATGTGGATAAAAATGAAAGGTACCAGTTCTGAGTCTAAGCCTTAAAAGACATCACATATTTCCATTTACCCACCTGGCAATTTCTGACACTTACATGAGGAAAACTTGCCCTGGGTGGCTGTGCTCCTGTGCACGTGTGCTCAGCCACTTCACTCATGTCTGACTCTTTGACCGCATGGACTGTAGGCTGCCAGGCTTCTCAGTCTGGGATTTTCCAGGCCAGAATACTGGAGTGAGTTGACATGCCCTCCTCCAGGGGATTTCCCCAACCCAGGGATCAAACCCACGTCTCCTGTGTCTCCTGCATTGTTGGCGGATTCTTTACTGCTGAGCAACCTAGCCTGGACTCAAATTGAGACAAGTATGCAGACCCAACTAAGCCCCAGTCTGAAGTAGAGGTATCCTCACTACTCTGTAGGCCCATAGGAGAGATATCAAGACTGTGCCACTGAATTTTTTATTTGTTTGAATGGGTTCAGTGCTTATTCATAGTTTTCTTCTTCTTCTTTTTTTTTTTTTTCTGTTTTCTTTTTTGGCTACACCACGTGGCTTGCAGGATCCTATTAATAATTCCTCGACCAGGGATCAAACCCAGGCCTGGCAGTGAGAGCATCAACTCATAACCACTGGACCACCAGGGAATTTCCTCATTCAGTAAGTCTTTTTGGGTATTTACTATGTAACAAGCTTTGTGCTAGATGCAGGAGATACAAAAGACTCAACCTTCAAAGAGCCTCTAGGTTATTGGAGGAGACAGATAGATATACAGTGAACCAGGTTCATAAAAGAATCGGTGCTAGTTCAGTTCAGTCACTCAGTCGTGTCTGACTCTTTGCGACCCCATGAATCGCAGCACACCAGGCCTCCCTGTCCATCACCATCTCCCAGAGTTCACTCAGACTCACATCCATCGAGTCCGTGATGCCATCCAGCCATCTCATCCTCAGTCGTCCCCTTTTCCTCCTGCCCCCAATCCCTCCCAGCATCGGAGTCTTTTCCAATGAGTCAACACTTCTCATGAGGTGGCCAAAGTACTGGAGTTTCAGCTTTAGCATCATTCCTTCCAAAGAAATCCCAGGGTTGATCTCCTTCAGAATGGACTGGTTGGATCTCCTTGCAGTCCAAGGGACTCTCAAGAGTCTTCTCCAACACCACAGTTCAAAAGCATCAATTCTTCAGTGCTCTAAGGGCTAAAATTATAGTGTCATGTGGTTGGAAAATTGAAGAAATAATGTACAGCTTGGAGGAGGTAAAAGTATATCAGGAATGACTTCATAAACAGGGACTGTTGAATGTGTTAATTGGAGACATCACTTGTATAAGTTGTGTTGATCTATGCTTTCACATGTGTGTATCCAAGTGAGATATGTGCATCCCATAATGGGGGTATATACCTGGGGTCATGTGTGAAACAGCTGTTACAAAACGAGAACCATACATAAGTATGCACAGCATGAGATAATGTTCAAAACAATTTCAAAATGCCATAAAATGCCTATTTATCAATTTCTTCTGTATTCATGTAAATATAAGAACCACATTACACAAATTGGGATTTATAGTTCTTAAATAATGATAAATATACAAACTAAGTCATTGAATCTTTTTCGGAGCAAAAGTAGTCAGTTCCTAGGAGACTATTTCTTGTGTAAAACTTCAAACTTCTCATCAAGTATTAGTACTTATGGAGTCATTTTCAAGGAAATCATATTTATACTTATAATAAGAATACAATGTCAGGACAAAAAGCTTTGAGATGAGAATTCAATTTCTGATGTCTGACACTAGGTGCTTCAGCTTTCAGTTTAGTTTTTGATTGAAGGAGGGGGTCATGGCTTTCAAATACTATTTATTTATTTACATTCAAATACAAAGTCACATCCTCTCAAATTAAGAGCAGGCTAAGGATGGAAGCTGCCTGGGGACTGGATTCCATGTTCGATTTTTACCAGAAGTGTGACTTTGGCAAGTTCTAACATCTCTAAGTCTCAGAATCTCTTCCTGTAAACTGGGAGTGGTAATAATCATACCCCGTAAGTTGCTGAGAGAATGCACCTACAGGGCTTGGCACAGTGCCTGGAATGTGCAAAGATCTCAAGAAATGTTGGTTGCTATTATTATTGTTGTTATTTCTCCAGTAGAGGAAGGTAAACATTTAAAATATAGAATTTATTATTTATGTAACATTTGTGAGTGGGAATATATGAGTATAAAACCCTGAAACCTTCAAGTGTGAAGTCATGTTTTGGATTATTTTGACTTCAATTGGCAGGGGACAGACTATGAGTTCACATGAATTTTCTAGACTTTAGGAGGTAGTTACGACAATGGGCTTCCCAGGTGGCGCTAGTGGTAAAGAACCCGCCTAGCAAAGCAGGAAGACTGAGACGAGGGTTCAATCCCTCAGTCAGGAAGAGCCTCTCAAGGAGGGCATGGCAACCCACTCCACTATTCTTGCTTGGAGAATCTCATGGACAGAGAGGAGTCTGGTGGGCTGTCGTTCATAGGGTTGCAAAGAGTTGGACACGACTGAAGTGACTTAGCATGCCTACATGCACGCATTAGGACAACGCAGCAGAGAGAACCACATTCTTGGCTTTTAACCTCTGTCTTTAGGGGATGGATGTTGATATAAAACATCAATCATCTGAACCATCTTAGACATGCACTACAGCTCAAGTCGCTCCTCATCAATGATTTTCATTTAAACTAAATCTGTAAGAAGTATTTGGGTAAATAACCTTTCTCCTTTTCTTTTTTCTTTTACTTTCCACATGTCAAGAACAGCGTATGGCCAAATTATTTTTTTCCACATTACTCATTTTAACCGGGACTTTCAGAGAAACATTTTTAATTGTTTTTAATTTATCTAAAAACAGGCTAAAAAGTTTAATTAACAGGCTCCAAGTAATAGTTATACCATTTCTCCTCTGCTATCAGCTTTCACTTTTATTTACGATGGGTGTCCCCTGTGTCTCTTTCACACCAAAGTCCACTATCACTAATATTTCTGTGATATGTGAATAAACCTACATGTAAAGTTAGCACTTGCAATCAATGCAAATTAATGACTTTTTAAAAAAATTTCAATCAGGAAAAGCAGCTTTGTAGTTGAAAATCCCATGCTGGCCCTAGAGTGGGAGTTTTTCCAGCCTCTGCTTAAATCCAAAAAAATACTGCAATCTTCTGGCACAGGCCCACTGTAATGCTTTAAAAACAATTTAGCAACTGTCATTGCTGTAATTACAGTAACTAATTACCATCCTTAGCAAACAAATAGCTTAACATAATACGCAAGCCGAATCAATTTTGAAGAAATGCAAATTCCAAAAGCGAAAAAGGGCATTTTGGCAAACCTGAAAGGGAAGCAGGAAAATAATACACTTTGTTTTATCTGCACATAATTCCCAGGGAATATCATATCATAAATATTTGCATTCAGTTCTTATCAGGACATTTGCATTTGCTTCTTATCAGTGTGCAGACCGGACTCTGCCAGATAGAGAGAAGGGCGCCCCACCATGCACATATTTCTAATGAATCACGTCTCGGGCCCAGAGAATATTTTGGCTGGAACTTTATCACCCAGATGAAGAGGTCATTTACTCTCCGAGTTGGTTCATCTTGGAATTGTCTTGAGATTTTGATGTGATTCACCCGACGCGGCATTTATTTATTTCTTTATTTTAGACAAATGCTGGAGGCAGTTTTCTACTGGAACATTTCTTCCAAAGGCAGCTAGCTGTTCAAAGGACACTTCTCCCCTTGCTGGCCACCCCTTCTCCACCCACTCCCCAACTTCTGCAAAAATGAAATCATATGTAAACAACATCGGTTCCAATTATTTCAGATTCAGTAACAGGCCTGGCCATCTTTATTTTGCAGGAATCAATAAATAGAATAAAAGCACCACATAGGATAAATCGAGCCCTACTTGACCATCATTATCTCGAAATTTAGTGCCAAATCCTGTTGTAGTTCTCCAGAAGCACTTTTGATTAGCAGCGGCTTCCTTAGTAAAGGGAGGCAGTGTTGATGGCCAGGAAGCCACCTTGCTAATGAGACCATCAGATTCCTCTAAGGGTCTATCCAGATAAATCCATTGCTCAGCTTATTATAAGAGAAGTGCATCTTACCCAAGAGCACACACAGAGTCAGTAAGCAAGCGGATAGCAGCTTTCCTCTTAAGCGAATAATAATTTTGTCCTTTTTAACCCTTGACTTATCATCTGACTCAGAACCCAGCACTCACTGGCTTACTGTGCTTGGACATAAAACATTCAAGCAGTCTATTTTGTTTTGGAGAGAGAAGCAGGAATATTATTCATATTGATTGGATCCTTTCTGTTGGACTTGGCCGTTTAATTAAAACAGATTTGTATTTTAGTGCCTTGGTAACATGAGGTTCAAATAGATAGGGGTATTATATCCTTATGGAAAGCACAGCCAGGTTGGTATACAAGACTCAGGGCTGTGCGAGTAAGGAGTTCTACAGGAGTGCTATTATTATACAATTTCCCCTGAAATTTTATCATCTACTTGATATTATTGTGCAAATTCTGAGGTCAGACTTCAAAGTAAAACTCAGGATGGGATCAATTGGAGTACTAGGATTTCAATTTCCAATTATAAATTAAAATATAGATATAATGGGAAAATTTGTCATTTATAATAGCAGCAAAAATGCATTTAATTGTACCTCATAGTGATTTTATTCATGAATATGGTCACTTCAACTTAATTTCACCCTTTACCCAAGTAGAATTTCACTTTGGTTTATTTGTTTAACACAAAAGAGAACTTCTGGTTTATTATGGTTCAAATGATTGACACATCTCTATTTGGATCCAGAAAATGCTATTTAAAAATCTTATAAGTGTGTAAACATCTCGTGAAACTTTATTCCCATAACAACAAAAGAGCTTTCTGTCAAATTATTTGTTTTAATTATCATTTTAAAAAATTCATAGTTTAAATTTTTTCCTAAATAGCCCTATTAACATAAGGTTTTTCTGGTATCTTGATTTCAACATAAATTATTTTGTTAAAAAACATGTAGACATAGTTACATATATTGATGTTAAGAATTTAATAATATTTAAGCCTTAAATGAACATTTTATATCAATATCTTATGAAATTATTTCTTTAAGATTTTTTCAAATATTAAATGTGAGATGAAAATTTATATATAAATGAAATGTGTCATCTTAAAAGCAATTCACATAAAATTTTCAAAAAACTTACCTTTTCCCTAAATTCAGCTCTTGTGTACATGTTTACCTTTGTGTGTTACGTTCTAAATCCAGGATGCATCCTCTATTATATGTAAAAGAAATGTAAAATCTCCTATTTTAAAAAAAGCAAAAGCTAGAGAAGGAATAACACTAAAAACTATTTGTGAGATACAGTAATTCTTCTGAAAAAGACATTATATCTATCTTTCATGTTTTATCATTGTTTTTAGCTTTTTCTTTGAGGTGGGAAGAGCTTACAGTTAAGAGCCCATTATCAGGGCGAAGGATGCAGGAAATCCAAAATATTTATGTTTGTTCATGGCACACGGACAAAAGACAGTTCTCAGGAAAAGGACTTTCTGATTAAGTGATTGAAAACACTCTGGTGTATTTTAATAGCTTCTTCTATCCAAGAGATAACATCATCTTCATCCTTATCGCTATTCTGAAACTTATTTTAAACATTCTCCTGTGCTCTTCCAATTAGATCCTCTGCTCTCTTGGCTTCCTGTATCCTCACTGCAACTCATCTCATTTGTGTGCTTTCTCATTTTTGTCAGCAGGTTGGGTGTAAAACGAGGCATTTAACAGTTAATTGAAGGGACATGCTTTCCAGAGTCAAATTCATCTACATGGCATTTGGCCCCCATCTCTTGGTGATAAAACATGGGTGTGTAAAACATCAACTTGCACTTTGTAAAAGCTTAAAATATAGGTGATTTATTGAATGGCATGGCAGAGGATGATCAAGAGGAATCTGCTCATTTTGAAATGAAAATTGGTAATGCCCAAACAGATAAATAAAATCACGTCCAACACTTGGCCAAAATCTACTTAAGGGAAACACAGGTACTGAGAAGTAGTTTACTATTATATACACTTGCTCATCCTTCTGTCTAGAATACTTTTCTCCCAGATTTCTCTAATGCTGATGCTTACTCACCATTTTGGCTCAATCAAAATATCATCTCTTTAGAGAAGCCTAAAAAATTTGCTGATCATTCTAGCTAAAGTAGCTGTTCCCCACCCACCCCACATAAGCGCAGTTTATTTCTGATTCTTTTTTAAATGTATTTTTGTGTACTTCATCGCATTTACTGTTGGGCATAATTTATATTTTATGTATGGATGACTTTGTAGTTTGCTTCTGACTCCCTCCTGGTGAGGTCAAGAATTTTACAATACCCGTTAATACTGTTGTAATAACAATGTACAGAGTATTTCTTGGCACATATTAAGCAGTTGTTAATTGTTTTTTTATTAAATAAATACATTTATTGAAATCCAGATACTGTGGTCAGCCTTTTAAAAATAATTTTCACCGTCATCTTGTGAGATATATGGATATAATAAATCCATTATATAGATAACATCTAAGACTTAGAGAAATTAAGGACACACAGCGTAGGCACTGCAGCTGGTAATCAACGTCAATTCTGCTCAGGACCTCAAAGCTCCTGTTTTTAACAACTCTCTGCTTTCCCCTACGTAATACTTCAATTAATTCTACTTTCATTCAATAAATGTATGTTTTACTACAACGTGAGACAGAGATTGCCATTGGTATGGGGAACTTTCAAGAGAAAATGACAAGTTATCTTTTTGCTGTTTTTTCAAAAAATATATGTTTTATTGGTTTTTGAGTTCCCTCTGTTTTGAGCATTCAAACTTTCAACAGCGCATGGAAACCCAGGTGACAGCTATGACTCAAAAAGTTCTTTTCCCTTCTGTACAAAGAATGGACATTGCAAATTTTCCTGTCAGGGAGGATAAGATAAAAGAGAATTAGAAGTGATATTATTCTTGAAGTATTCTGCAGACCAACAGACCAGACAGAGGATATGGATAAACGTTTCCGAATGCAGATTACAAAACTGGCCTTGAAGAGAAGGGAAAATACAACCGTCGGAATGTCTGCTGAAGTCTTATTCTACCAAAGGCAGGGAATCTGATAAATTCTAGACTTGCTGACACTCAGAAAGATGAAGAAACAAGGAAAGAAAACAATATTCTGGACAAACTTATGAAAGAACGTTTGTGATAGAGACATGATAGGGACTTTTGTAGGAAGTAGTCAAATCATTTGAGATACTAAATAAAAAAAAATCACAGGAGACACTCTATACTGTATCTGAGGCTTTAGGAAATACCTTGCCTAGAGTTTATAACAAGGGCAAGCCTCCTTCCATGGTCAGGAAAGTCAAAAGTTCATGTGGCTTGAGAGGAATCTTGCAAAAGTAGAATTTGTAACAACGCAAATGAGTGTAAGTAAGAAACAGAAATGTGATACTTAACGTTAACAAATGCAGCCAAAAAGAAGCTCTCTGATAAAGTCATCTAGTAGAAGGGTATCTTCAAAAATGGAAGGAGGTCTTGGCCCAGATGCACACAGGAGCAGAGAGTGGGTCTGGAGAAGAATATCAGGAAGGCTAAAGTCCAAGGTGAAAAATAAGCTTCAATAACAGTTTCATATAACCCAAAGGCCTTGTTTCTCTCTGGAGAGTAAGGAGAATAAGAAAAAGATAACTGTATCTGTGAATGCTCCGATAGATATATGCCCAAGGTAATAGAAAAATTATTTAGACCCTGCTTTGATTATATATTTACCAGCAAGGAAGACCATCTTCAAACTTGACAAGTCAGAACAAAGATCATTAAAAGGATATAGAGGCCCAGATTAGGTGAGCAAATGAATTGTGAAGAAACATTTATTGGCTTTATGTGAGTAAAATCTCAGATGAATTAAATTGTAGAGTACTGAGATATCACACAGAGAACACCATAGTGCCCTTTTAGAAGTCACGGTGATTGAGGGACTTACCAAAGCACTGCAGATGGGTACATGACATGCTTTTAAAAAGGGATAGATGGTGGAATTTCTAAAAAAAAATATTTTTTTTTTCAGTAAAATGCCATCAAACCCTGACAATGTTTTTGAAAGAAATGATAATATCTGTGGTTCATTAATACTTTTTTTTTTTTAAGGCATTGATACTTGGAGCAAATGTTGACTCATTTGCTATTAACTAATACTATCAGCAATACTATCCAATTAATATCCTTCTCAAATGAAGCAATTGGAGTGATATTGAAATGACATAGTAAAGGTGTGTTTAATTTCAGAAGGCATTTATTGGACAAAATAACTCATGGAATTTGGTGTAAGATGGAAAATGTGATTTGAACCAATTTATGCTTTATCCAACACAAAGGGTTTTGAAATTTTGATTAAATCAATGGTCTAGACTGATACACTGCCTTTCCACTTAACTACGGTGAAAATGTGTATTTAACAGATTTGTAGATGATACCAAGTTGAGTATGATGACTTTTGCTTTGGAGAGGAATAGTTGAACTGCTCCACTGTTGAACTCTAGGATTCTATGATTTGGTGTGTAGTCTTATCTCCTCTCATAACTTCGTGCCCTCAAATCTCATGAACACAGATTACTCTAGAAACAGCTATCTAGACATTAGCCTCGAATCTGCAGGTGCTCAAGAATGCTAAAACAGTGAGCACTCAGTGAAACGTCCCACAGATGGTCACTTGTTGGTGTGTTGGTACCATGTGGGTTTTTGCCTGAACAGTGGAACTTCTGTTTGTTAGGACCATCCTTAGCTGAGAAGTGTTTGCCACTCTGTCTCCCTTTCCCCTACATCCGATATGCCCTGTATCTGATGCTGTTGGTGCTCCACCAAAATGTCCTTTATTGGGCTGGTGCATCCTTCCCCCACCTATTGGAAGTATTGACTGAGTAATTCACAGCTGCTTCTTTCTCCAGAATATTATTCCCTGCTAGAAGGAACCACCCCAGACAGAGGTGCCTGGGAGCTTAAGCCCCATATCTTCGGCCCATGGCCAAAGACAAAAACTGATTTGAAGTTACAAAAAACTGATGCCTGACCTCAAACTGTGTGCGTGATTCATGCTCTAGAGCTCCCTGTGGGGTCCGCCTGAAGCTGGACTCCAGCAGACGTTCCTTCTCTGATTAGCTCCTTCTCCTCCTAGCCTGTATCCTTCACCCCTTTCACCTGCACAAGAATTCTGTGTCAGCCTTGGCCTCCAGGGAACCCAACATAAAACATCCCTGATTTCTCTCTTTGTCATTTTCCTACTTTTTTTCTCTTTCTCACTCTCATCATGGCAAATAAGATTCCATGATGACAGTTACCATGTTGTTCTCTCTATAACTTCAAAGGAGAGTTCAAACTTTCAAATTGGCATTTGGGTCAGTTAACTCCATTTCTGGAGTCTGGTTTCTAGACTAGTGCATCAGACTCTCCTGGGGAGCTTATTCAGATGCAGATTCTTACTCCCCATTTCGGACTTGCTAAATCAGAGACTCTGCAGGCAGGCCCTGGTATCTGTAGTTTATCAAGTTCTCCAGGTCCGTCTATGCAGAAAAAAAAAAAAAGGAAAGTCTTTTAGGCAGGATATAGTTATACTGCTGCCAAAGTTGTGGGTTTGATCCCCTTGGAGGCCACTTAGCTGAGCATTAAAGCGTCTAACATAAACAGAACGTTTCCAAGTCTGTGAACTGTACTCCAACATTGCCAGGTGTCTTAGAACATATATTACTAAAATCTACTCACATCTATATAGTGCACTGTTTAAGCTCAAGGTCACTTCAATCTTGGGAAAAAAAGCATATCAGGGCTCTGTTGTGGAGCTTCTTCAAGTACCAAGGGTCTGAAGTTTAACACAGGTGCTCATCACCTTGACACAAGCTTCCAGATGCTCCCCTGGGAGTGTCAGTCCCTTTTTTTTCTGCTGATGTTCCTTTGGTGACAAAGGAACAGGCTACAACCATTGGACACAGCAAAACTATGGTAGTCAGCATCTCACTAACATGAAAGCAACAGATAAACAGAATTCCTGCTCTCTGGCAATAAACATCTTCAACCTAACCACTTGCTAACGTTAGCCTAATTAATCCTATGGCGACAAGGGGGTCGGCATTTGCTACTTTTTCCTGTTATTTGAAGGTAAAGTTTAGATGTGGAGCTTCAACCTCTGCCTTGTCAGGCTTTCTCATCCAGTGATGGTATCTGAGAGTAAAGCTGCCTGCTTGGCATTCCTCGTGGCCCTGAGGAGGAAGGAAGAACCACAAACAATGTGTCCTATAGGGGAAATGTTTGTTATCTCTAGCTAAGCTGCCATTTCTGAGCTCTCCACACTGGCCACTTCTCCATCAGGCCAGTTGCAGAGCCTCGATTTCCGCAAGCTACACCGGACATGTTATCCCATAAGCCCTCTTAGCTTTTGGCTGCACTGAGGAGCCCCTTTAATAAGCTGGTTGAGGTTATTCTGAGGTTACCATTAGTAAGTCAGCATCACACCCAGTAGGGAAAATTAGGCTGAATTAGCCATCAGTGAATACTACTGAACAGTTTGGTGGTTTAGTCGCTAAATCGTGTCTGACTCTTGCAGCCCCATGGACTGGAACCCACAAGGCTCCTTTGTCCTCAAGATTTCCCAGGCAAGAATACTGGAGTGGGTTGCCATTTCCTTCTCCAAGGGATCTTCCCGACCCAGGTATCAAACCCTCCTACATTGCAGGTAGATTCTTTACCGACCGAGTCACCAGGGAGGCTGAGTGCAATGCAGTAAAGACAATATCCCCAGTGACATGGTGGCTTTGGAAAACTCAAACAAATTTGCTTTTTCAAAGAAAAAAAAAGGAAAAGCATGCCTCTGGGCTCTAAAGCTTCCAAAATTCACAGCTTAGAAGGGCGTGGAATTGTTAATATGAGGAGCTGAAGCAGGCCAGGAATAATTTCCAGAGCTGTGCTTCCAGCTCCCTGATGCCACTCCACCTGGGTGAACCATCCGAGCTCGGCACGGTGATCCTGCCATCTGTCACATCCCTCTGGGAAGCAGCCGGCCTTTTGCACAAGTTTCTTACTGGAGGAGAAGTGTTGGCAGCTCTCGGGACCTTCTGAACCCACCTGAGGAGAGTTTGTGGAGACCCAGAGAAGAAAGTGTTTAAAGAATAAGAAGACAAGGAGACAGAGAAATGAAAAAGATATGCTTTCTCTCTTTTCTTGAGTTGCACCCCTTCCATTTCTGATTTACTCCCGCGAGGCAAAGAAGAGGAAAGGGAGACCACAGACACAATGAGAATACAAGTATTCAACCATGCCCTCTGGTTTTATGAACTGACGTTTTTCTTCCTCACAAAAATATGTAAGCCAGGCGTCTAAACAGATGCAGTTCTAGAAATGAATAGAGAACTATGTGAACTTACAGTTAGGAGATTATTTAGAAAACATTTGATACTGCTTGAGGAGAAAAATGGTGATTGTGTGAATTCATGTATGAATGTGTGTGCACATGTGTGTGAATATGTGTATGTGTGTTTATGCATTCACTGGCCTGTGTGTGCATGTCTGTGCTTTGCAGGCAGGCATGTGAGTATGTGTGTGTATGTTCATGTGTGCAATTGTGCATATGTGTGACTTTGGGAGTGTATATATTCCACCTAAAACCAAACATAGTCTTATTTATTTAACAGAGGAGAGCAATTAGCCTTCCATGATTCAAACTTCTTTCTGCTCATATTTCTAATGGGAACTACAAACATTTCATTAGCTTTAAGTGAGATAGGATTCACTTGTCACCTGCCTCATCTCAGGGCATCTCCACTGCTGAGAGCTAGAACTTCGTGCCTGGTATTCATGGTCCTAAATGACCTTTCCAGCCATTCTCCTTCTCTCCATTTCCATCCTTCAGAGAACTGAATTACTCATTCTTCCTGCACACACCATGCCTCTCCAATGTTGCTTATTTTCTACTCCTTGCTCAGAATATTCTCTATATTATTTAGTGTAATATCAATGGCTTCAACAAGTAAGTCCCTAAAATGTCAGTGGCTTAACAGAATACATTTTTATATTTTGCTATGCATCGTTTGTATAGGTGGGCTTCCCCTGGTGGCTCAGCGGTAAAGAATCCACCTGCCAGTGATGGAGACATAGGTTCGATCCCTGGGTTGAGAAGACCCCCCCACTCCAGTATTCTTGCCTGGAGAATCCCCATGGGCAGAGGAGCCTGGCAGGCTATAGTCAATGGGGTCGCAAAAGAGTCAAACACAACCTAACAACTAAACAGCAACAATAACAGCAACAATAACACTTGTATAGGTATCCCAGTCAGCACGAAGAAAGAGAATGTGGGAAAAACACAACTGCCTTGGTAACGGAGGGACCCACATCACTTTTACTCAGATTCCGCAGAGGAGCCTTCATGGCAGAAGGCTAAGGAATGTGGGTTGGTTAGGGAGCTCCTTGGAAATGACTGTTCTGTCACAAAAGTGGGGATACCTTTACTGGTTGACAATTGTCTTTCTAAAATGACCTCTGTCAAAGATTTCTAGTGATCTCTAATGGAAATTAATTTCTCCATTTTCTCTAATCCTCAAATACTTTTGTTTATACCATTCTTACAATAAGCATTGTTATTATATCATTACAACCATTGTTACTATCATTGTTAATTTCATTTGTGATTGCCATGGTTTTTACTGTCATCGTCGCCATTATGTTTGTTTTGGAGTGTAGCACGAATAATAGATAATAGATACCTCCTAGTACTCTTGCCTGGAAAATCCCATGGATGGAGGAGCCTGGTGGGCTGCAGTCCATAGGGTCGCAAAGAGTCAGATACGACTGAGTGACTTCATTTTCTCTTTTCACTTTCCTGCATTGGAGAAGGAAGTGGCAACCCACTCCAGTGTTCTTGCCTGGAGAATCCCAGGGACGGGGGAGCCTGGTGGGCTGCTGTCTATGGGGTCACACAGAGTCGGACACGACTGAAGTGACTTAGCAGCAGCAGCAGCAGCAGAACTGTTATAAAAATTAAATAAAATCAGTCATTTAAAATACCTAACAAAATGCCTAGTGCATAGGAGGGGGTATTTGAAAGTGACTAGTTATGGGCTCTATTTCCCCAGTAAATTAAACGTTTACTGAAAATAGAAGAATCTTTGCAGATTTCCATCACCTAGTACAGTGCCTGATGCATAAAAAGGGTCCCCTAATGTTGAAGTGATTTATAGGAGCTGGTCTGGCTTTTGCAATAGAACCCAAACAAATTCATTTTCTCCATGCTATTTTCTCTATACAGAATTAGTAGCCATCTATTTTAATTGGCCTCTCACTTATCTACAAAGTTGAAAAGCACCAGGAGAGATGGTTTTACTTATGCTTCTGCAATGAAGCAACTTGATGTTTAATCCGTGGATCTCCTAGAAGTGAGAGTCTCTAGGTTCCTCAGTTTCCCAGTCCAGTCCTTTATCATCCAAAGTCAGGAAGGTCTTTCTTAGGTTAGAACTATGATCCTCCTACATTATTCAAGGTTATTTCCTACATGAAACCTTTTACTGAATGCAGAAATGAAGGCAAACTTTGATTTCTGCTGTTTAGGTTTTAAAAGTGAAAGTGAAGTCGCTCAGTCATGTCCAACTCTTTGCGACCCCATGGACTGTAGCCTACCAGGATTCTCCATGGGATTTTCCAGGCAAGAGTACTTGAGTGGTTTGCCATTTCCTTCTCCAGAGGATCTTCCCAACCAAGGGATCGAATGGGTCTCCCACTTTGTAGGCAGATGCATTCCTGTCTGAGCCACCAGGGAAGTCCCAATTTTTCTTTATATCTTTTAAAATTTAACTACTTATATCCTACCTTCCAGAACGCATTCTTTTTCAGAAATGGTATTCCAAACTGAATATATGTCCTAATAAATGTCTGTCTAACATTTCTCTACAGAAAGGACACCATCTCCCATTGGTGACTTCTTTAATGAAGAAAGACTGTCTCCAGTTCAGATATTAGGGCTGGTTCAAACTGGAAGTAGAGACATAAGGGTAGCCCAGCATGCGTCCCCCAGGCTGTGAGTTATGAGATGAAACATTTTGCTCCCTTTTGCTTGCCAGTATAGCCACAAGGCCCTGAACATATTAAGTGGTATATATCTATGATTATTGGTTGAACCAATAAATTATTTAATTAATAATAAATCAACCAACCAAATTGATTGCTGGGAGGAGGCGGTAGTTGGCCTTTAAATAAGATGAAACTATTTGTATTTCTTTTTTCCCTATCTTATTAAGCAATTTGAGGTTTCTCTTCTCCTAACACCATTGCCAAAATGAGTAGAATCATTACTTATGCTTTATAGTTTCTGTAGCTGACTTTATGTACTTTTGGCAGTCCTAAAGCTTTTCTGAGAATTTCAATTTTATTTGTCCTCTAGGAATTTGGGGGCAAAGTGAAGCACAAATGGCCTCTACTTCCTGTCCCCACCACCCCCCCCCCCCCCCCCCCCAACTCTCCCCACTCATACAATGTATTCGTCATCAACAAGGAATCTAACAGGCACTTAGGATGGTGGGAATGGCAACAGTTCATGAAACACCCCCTGAAGAATGACAGGCTTATTAAACTAATATCCCAACTGTATTTCCGGATTGTTTTGGTCTGGGGAGAAATCTTTTATAGTAACTCTTTAGAGGGATATCCAGTTTACAGAATGCTGCATGTACATTATCCCATTTGATTTTTGCACCAACCTATTTGGTGAATGAAGCTCAGAGGATTTGACTTGCCCAGTATCACATGATCAGGAAATCAAGAACATGGTCCTTAGAGCCCACCCTTCTGATTCCACATTAGAACTGTTAGATCTGCCTTTGTTCCTTATAATGACTGTGTTTCTGTCAGAAGCTAATTGAGTATTCTACCCTCGCTTATTTTCTGCACATGTAAAACTCACCCAAAGGAGTTGGCTTCCTACAAGACTTCATTCATTGATTTTCATTGTTAACAACTACTTATTAAGTACATTTCTTCTAGGCTCTGTACTAAGTGGTAAAATACAACACTAAAGAGTATAGACACGATCATTGCCCTCTCAGGGCTCATTATCCCCTGGGAGGTGAGAAGTGGGATACAGAAAATTAAAAACTCAGATTCCATGGCAGAAGACAGTTCCACTTAAGCCCATCACAGAGGAGTGAGGGACCTACAGACCATTACCTGAATGCTTTTGGCTGCCATGTTGTGCCTAAGACCCTGAAACATTCATTTCAGTTACTAAGTAATGACCTATGGAACTGTCAACTCAACTGCTAAAAAATTTGCTTCTAAATTGTATAATGGGAATAGTATAAGTTTGTATGCATATTTACCATATTAAACTGATGTATTAAAAAAAAACACAACAACTCAGATTCTGATATAGTGGACTGCAAGGAGATCAAACCAATCCATCCTAAAGGAAATCAACCCTGACTATTCATTGGGAGGACTGATGCTGAAGCTGAAGCTCCAATGTTTTGGCTACCTGATGCCAAGAGCCGACTCATTGGAAAAGACTCCAATGCTGGGGAAGATAGAAGGCAAAAGGAGAAGCGGGTGGCAGAGAATGAGATGGTTAGGTTAAATATCATCATGGACTCCATGGACATGAATCTGAGCAAAGTCTGGAAGATAGTGAAGGACAGGGAAGCCTGGCATGCTGCAGTCCATGGGGTTGCAAAGAGTTGGACATGACTTAGTGGCTGAACGACAACAATTTTTTTCCTTGGCTACATGAATGTTATTATCTTTGCCGCTAGATAGTTTGATGCCTGGTGACAAAACTCATAAAAACGTTTTAGCTTGGAATGACCAGAGAGTTGATACAAATTTAATTTCTACCCATAAGGGTGATGATGAGGAGGAACAGAGTTCACCGTTTATGTAACATTTCTGCAAACATTTCCTCAATCACATCTTCATCAGCATCTCTAAAGGTCATTGTTATTAATATCAATATCAATATCAATTAGAGCTACAGAAATTAACTTGACCACATCTGGATTTCTCTCACACACAAGGCTGCATCCCTCTTGACTCTGAACCCTCATATCTCTTTGCAGCCATTACATTGTTAGAAGGCAAAATTGTTTGAAAGCTACCACAAATTTCCAGGTTAACACAGCACACTCACCACGTGTGTGGTCACACTTCCTCTATAAACCACATTAAATGGCAGGAAAGCCATAAAAACACAAGGGAAAGAGATTGTGAGAGGAGGTGAGCGTAGATGGTTCATGTCAAAAAAGTTAGAAAGTGGAAGGCAGTTAAGTAAATGGCAAGAGATGGTGTTGAACAGAACAAGTTCACAGCTAAGTGCTTGGGGGGGTAGCATGGAATGCCCCAAAGGGACAGCATGCTGCTCACGTTATAAATCCCTGAGACTCAAGAGTTACAGATAATATGTACCGGTCAGGAAAAGAGGAGAGGCATGAGGTCAGTACTGGTGTCCTTGCCTGCCTTTATTTAAATGAGGTGTTGAAATCCCTTCTTCTCCCTCCTCCACCCAAGCTGAAGATTGGAGCTTCGGTTTCAGGAGATACAGAATAGAGGGTCTAGTGTCTGCAAACTGTAGATTTATAAGAAGGGATATTTAAGACTTCCCGGAACACTTGCAGTCTGGTGAATGCCCTCTGCCCAATTTCCTTTACCAAAACCCACTATCTGACAAATCCCACCCATGAACACTGATTCCAAACAGCATTTTACTACTTTGCTGCTGTTTAAGTGGACCTAAAAGAGTACCTGATTTTTGAGATAAGATTCTAATGTAAAAGACTGCGACCAAAACAAACAGGAAAAAGGAAGCCAGGGGATAAAGAGACCATACAGGGAGCTAAAGAAATCTCAGAGAAGCTTATTATCCCAAGAGATAAGAAAAGATAGTATATTCATGAAAATGAAACCAGGATGCTATAAGCAGGAAAAATTCAGTAAGAAGTATAAAAAATGATTTAGTATTAGAGAATAAAAAAGTTTTGGGAAATTAAAACAAATATGAAATAGATATTAAACTTCAACATAAGGGTTGAATAATATACTTGAGCAAATCTTCCAGAAGTAACAAAAAGTGAAATATATAAATATATAAGAAAAAGGAACAAGAAAGTTAGATCAGTTTAGTAGTTCCAATATTCAAAAAACCAGAAGTTACTGCAGAAGAAACAAAGGAAATAGTGGGAAATAAATCATTAAATAAATGTACAAGGAACTTTTCCAGAACCAAAAGATACCCATTTCTGGCCTTAAAAGTTTTACCAAGTGAAATGCCTACCATGGCAGGGACACATAAAAATATAAAATGTCCAGGACCATTTATGGCATTCAGGACAGCAGAGATAAAGAACACATCCTAACAGATTCCACAGAGAAATATATAAATGAATAGGTCACACGATCACATATAAGGAAAGGAGCAGGGATAAAAATGACTTTAGGGTTTTCAGCAGCAGCCGTGGAAGTTTACTGACAAAATTCTGACTGTGACCGCCGCTCTTAGTCAACACTTACGTCAAGAGGTGTGTTCACATAATGAACTCAAATGCAATTCCAAGCCTTACAACCTGGTCATAGTTGGTGTTATTGCCACTGAAGGAGGATTTTTATGCTTTTATTCCCTAGATAACTGGTTGGATGGCATCACCAACTCGATGGACATGAGTTTGAGCAAACTCTGGGAGATGTTGAAGGACAGGGAATCCTGGCATGCTGCAGTCCATGGGGTCACAGAGTCAGACATGACTTAACAACTAAACAACAATTTATTGAGGGCCTCTAATGAGCACATGCTTTTTGGACATGAGTGAATGAGCTGCAAGGAGATCCAACCAGTCCATTCTAAAGGAGATCAGCCCTGAGTGTTCTTTGGAAGGAATGATGCTAAAGCTGAAACTCCAGTACTTTGGCTACCTCATGCGAAGAGTTGATTCATTGGAAAAGACTCTGATGCTGGGAGGGATTGGGGGCAGGAGGAGAAGGGGATGACAGAGGATGAGATGGCTGGACGGCATCACCGACTCGATGGATGTGAGTCTGATTGAACTCCAGGAGATGGTGACGGACAGGGAGGCCTGGTGTGCTGTGATTCATGGGGTCGCAAAGAGTCAGGCATGACTGAGCGACTAGACTGAACTGAACTGAATGAGCTTGTAGTGTGGATGTAACCCATGCACTGTATTACATAAAGTAATTATATAAAGACTTCATAAAATAACATCAAAGAAACAGATAAACACCAGACTTTGCTTTTTCACTTGCATCTTTCACACATTGAAGGGGTTCAATTCATGATGCATCCACACATCTTCACTGTGTTCTTCTCTCTTCCTTAATTCTGCAGCTAGGGAGCTTTTCAAACAAGACTTTAAAAATTCTCCCCAGAACCCAGTCCAGGAAGCTTCTCTGTTACAGCCCTGGTTACCTTTCTTCCTCAAATCTGTAGATCCGCTTAGGTCCCTTGGCTCAATTCACTTGTTTAGATTTTCAACAACAAAAGAGAACTCAGTATCTGGCTCAGTAAAGAATTTGTTTTCCATTTTTCTCTTCTTTAGAAGAGAAGTGTTTTTTATTTAGCCTCATAATAATTTGGGAAGAACAGAGCAGAGATGGGCTTCCCTGGTAGCTCAGATGGTAAAGAATCTGACTGTAATGCTGGAGACCTGGGTTCGATCCCTGGGTCAGGAAGATGCCTTGAAGAAAGGAATGGCAACCCACTCCAGTATTCTTGCCTGGAGAATCCCATGGACAGAGGAGCCTGGCGGGCTACAGTCCATGGGGTCACCAAGAGTCATACATGACTGAGAGACTAATACACACACGTGAGCAAACCAGAACTTAGAAAACAAGGACAAATGTCGCTGATCTTTGAAAGACAAAGTTCTTTCAGGTAAAGAGGGAAGTACACGTGTAAGCTGAGAACACCTACACATGAACAAGTTTTCATTTGAGGTTCTAGAAGTGCTGTAATTTTTATATCTGCTGCTGCTGCTGCTAAGTCGCTTCAGTCGTATCCGACTCTGTGCGATCCCATAGGCGGCAGCCCACCAGGCTCCCCCATCCCTGGGATTCTCCAGGCAAGAACACTGAAGTGGGTTGCCATTTCCTTCTCCAATGCATGAAAGTGAAAAGTGAAAGTGAAGTCGCTCAGTTGTGTCTGACTCTTAGTGACCACATGGACTGCAGCCCACCAGGCTCCTCCGTCCGCATCAGCTCAGGCATTTAGGTCCACAGGAAACCCCAGCTCTACCGTTGTCAACAGCGCTACCCATCGTCCTATTTTCTGCCATCTGAAGCAATGAACGAAGCTCTTTACATTCAGAAAATAAGCTGATTGAAATATCATCTTTGGGAAGTCTGTTCTAAAGACACTAATTGATATTGTGTGAGGAAGTGTAAGTATCTGTCATGAAAACCATTTTAACGGCCAACTTGTTTTCTTCTTTAGTTTGCTTAACTTGGCACAGTGTTAACTTCCCTCTTAGAAAACCTCCTATTTTGATTTATGAATGTTTTCAAATTTTTAAGATTCTCCAAACCGTTGTTTCACCTGTAAGTAGAGAGATAGCTTGTTTGGCTAACTGCCTTGTATGACTCTGTGCCAGGCAATGAATAATGCCATGTTCAATATTCTAAATTTGTGTTCCAAATTCTGAATTTCCAATGAGCTGCATGGAACTCTACTGATAACTGACTGATTTTCCCTGGAAGGATTGTCTTATTTTAAACTTCAGATTTAGTTGCCTTACTTTATGCAAGGCAATTTTGAATGGGTTTTAAAGTGAGGATGAAGACTATTCATACCTTTCTAAACCTACAAGGGAGAAGAAGAGAGCTAGTGAAAGCAGGCATCATATCTAAGGGGGCTAAAGGTCTTAACAGGAGCACACGGGGAAGGCTCTTTCGTTTGCAATGGTACTTACCCAACTTTAATAGAAACCTCGGATACAGAGTATTACCCAGGTTGCTAGAATTCACCCCAAAGGATTTCTCCATGTTTAAAAATACAAACATATTTATGTGCATGGAGCCAGAGCTGAGAAAACAATAATCAATCATATGAGTGACCAGATATTTCTTTAGCTCGAAAGTAGACTGATTGGGAATTTCAAAGTTTGGATGAACTTAAAAATATTATTTACCCATTTTGTCTTCCTCTGCACATTTTTCTAGGCCATAAGGACCAGGATAATGTGAGAAAGCTTTTCTTAGAGCTTTTTCCAGCATCAGGGGAAGAAAGCATTGCCAATCGTCACCTCTCAAAGAATGTCTGTGAGTAGTCCAAACCAATTTTGTGAACTTGAGCATCATTATATTTCCTTTCTTTTTTGTTTCCAGGATGCAAGTCAGCCAAGGCTGTCACTAACTGGACCTGAGCTTGCATTGATTATCCAGCTCATTTAGGTAGTGTAGGTGGTTTGAGTACAAGTGCTTAGATGATCCACACAGCTGTCTAGACTGACCTGGGTTGACCAGATTGGCATACACTCCCCCAGGTCTCATTAGCTTTGTAAACCTGTCAAGACAATAAAAACAACAAAGACTCTTTATTTCCCTAATTCATTTTTTAAAAAGATTCACTATCACTAGTCTTTGGTTTTGTATACTACCTATTTTTGACTTAAAGGTATAAGGTTTGTTTTGGATTTAGGGAATGCTGCTATGGGAGAAATGATCATGTTAATGTCTTTCTTGAAAAAGAAAAGTCCAACCTCTTTGTGGCTAGAACTGTAACTGAACAGACAGGAATCTTCTGTTGTCTGTAATGATATCATTTGGCAGTTGGTATTGGTACATTATTGGAGGAACAAAATAAAATCGCAATAAAAATTTTTTAATAACTACTGGACTAGGAGAAAAGCACAACATGGGGCAGCCAGGATATCAGTCAAATTCTGCCCATTGGGATTAGAAATGTGTTAGTGTTAGCATACATTTTGAGTGAAGAGCCCTCTTGAGAAGCATTTGTATCCTCAGCTAATTAAGTAGATGTGCTTGGTATTGCTTCCTGTAGTGAAGACAGGAAAAAAGTGTAAAAGCCAGCAAATGTCAGGAGACCACTTCACATTTTGTTCTGAACTTGAATGTGGAGAATGCGTTCAAGACTGATGGAGACTCTGACATGAACCCGCATATAAGGGTTAAAGTTGCCAACTTTCCTGCTTGTTAGTTTTTATTTTGAAAACCATCTTATATAAAGCACATGCTCATGAAATATAAGAATGAGTTATCAAAAAAAAAAAAAAAAGGAATGGCTGTATTAACCTCACCTTTGCCCACTTCCACCCAAGAATGCTCATCGAGGGGAATTATATGGTTTGTCCTAGAAGTGTAGGGAAGTGCTTCGAGTGCTGGTGGTAGAGTGGTGATGCCAGTGGCAGGGGGCCGGGGTAGGGGGTCTGTTTCTCCAGTCTGGGGATGGAGGGTGGTATCACAAAGGCCAGAGGCACAAAGGGCATCAGAGGATCATCTGAGAAATGGAGTCAACAGTCGGGCAGGCAGATCTCTGAGAGTCTATCTAGAATGTTGGTGATTAAGTCAGAGAGCATCGGCAAATATTCACTTGTGTGACACATGACATGGACCAAAAAATATGAGGACTGCAGTAATTATGGGTAAAAGCAGTTGCTTCTCATCCAGTTTTCTGGTACTGCAGGTGTTCAATAGATTTGCCGGGTACCAAATAAAACAGTGGCAGTGCCCTGATGACTAAGATGGAAATCCTCCTCAGCCCAGAGGTTGGAGGCTTGGAGCAGATACAGTTTATTTCAGAGAAAGAAAAAAAGTGACACCCTTAAACTCTGATGTCTTACTGTCATACATGTTTTGGAGGTGAAAGTACAAAGCACCCAATTCAGTGAATGGCTAATGACAGGCAATCACTATTCTTTCAGCATGTATCTGTTGAGTACCTGCCCTGTGCCAGATCCCATGGTAGATGTCAGACATGCTGTTGTTGCTGCTAAGTCGCTTCAGTCGTGTCCGACTCTGTGTGACCCCATAGACGGCAGCCCACCAGGCTCCCCCATCCCTGGGATTCTCCAGGCAAGAACACTGGAGTGGGTTGCCATTTCCTTCTCCAATGCATGAAAGTGAAAAGTGAAAGGGAAGTCGTTCAGTCCTGTCCGACTGTTAGTGACCCCATGGACTGCAGCCCACCAGGCTCCTCTGTCCATGGCATTTGCCAGGCAAGAGTACTGGAGTGGGGTGCGTAGTGAGGTGTAATAACAAGATGCAGCCCCTGTGCTGGTGGAGGTTACCTAAAGGGAGAGAGACATATTAAATCTAAATATCCAACTGGTTTTTAGTTTTATGAAGGGAGCCAGCCTTAGGACACACCTGACTCACCAAGGATGAGGTCAAAGCTAAGGAAATTGCAGGGAGGGGGAGCCAGAGGCCTGATGACACTGTGACACTGTGAAAGTTTGGATTAAATTCCCTGGATTTCCAGCTACAAGAGGAAAGAGATCTTCCTAGACACACCACACCACACACACACACACACACACACACACAGAGAGAGAGAGAGAGAGAGAGAGAGGCATGATCACTCACTTATCTTTTCTTTATTTAAACCAGCTAAAGAGTTCTGACACTTATAACCAGATGGATTCTATACCAAGGGAAAAAAAAAATAAAAGAAGAGGAAGCCAGATATATATCAGATTTTAGGATGGTTGCTGTTGCTGCTTTGTCACTTCAGTTGCGTCCGGCTCTGTGTGACCCCCTGGACTGTAGTCTGCCAGGCTCCTCTGTCCATGGAATTCTCCAGGCAGTAGTACTGGAGTGGGTTGCCATGCCTTCCTCCAGGGGATCTTTCTTACCCAGGGTTTGAACTTGGGTCTCCTGCATTGCAGGCAGATTCTTTACCATCTGAGCCACTAGGGATGGTAAATTAGAAAAAACAAATAAATTAGTAACAAGAAATGAAAGCATGTTACTATAGTCTAACCTGAAAGGGAAGTGGCAAAAAAAAAAAAAAAAGGAGTCTCAGTGACTTTCACATAGTGAAACAGTGGTTTCATTGAATAGAGTTAAATTTACCAGTATTGGAAATCTGCTGCTATAGTAAACAGGATACCTTTTTCATTCAGTTTTATTGAGAATTGACATATACATTGCTGTATAAGCTTTACGTGTACAGTGTGATGATGTAATTTACATATATTGTGAAATGATCATCACAACAGGGTCAGCTAATATCCATCTGGCTCAGATGGTAAAGAATCTGCCTGCAATGCAGGCAGAGTTCATTCCCTGGGTCAGGAAGATGTCCTGGAGAAGGGACTGGCAATCTACTCCAGTATTCTTGCCTAGAGAATTCCATGGACAGAGGAGCCTGGCAGGCTAAAGTGCATGTGGTCTCAAAGAGTTGGATAGGACTGTTCAACTATCACTTTCATATAGATATAATATTAAAAAAAGAAAGAAAGAAAAGAAAAGAAAAATATTTTTTCTCCTTGTGATGAAAACTCTTAAGAATTTGCTTTCTTTACAACTTTCCTATATATTATACAGCAGCATTAAATATCATCATCATGTTGTACATTAATTCCTTAGTATTTATTTATCTTATAACTGGAAGTTGCACTTTTGGACCACCTTCCTCCAGTGCCCCCTCCCCTCACCCCTTCTGGTAACCACACGGTTGATCTCTTTTGCTATTAGTTTTTTTTTTTTTTTTAAGATTCCATGTACAAGATCATGCAGTATTTGTCTTTCTCTGTCTGATTTATCTCATTAAGCATACTGCCTTCAAGGTTCATCCATGTTGTGACAAATGGGAGGGTTTAAGAGGACATTTTAAAGGAAGATGAGATGATTGCTATAGGAAATTCTCAGTCTTTAACCATTCACAGGGAAGAGAAAAGAGCAACCACAGCCCAGAAGGAAACCAACAAACAGTGTGTACGAATTCTATTATAATATAGAACAAAGCTCTAAAAGGCTGAGGTTTGTCAAAACTGCTGCTGCTGCTGCTGCTGCTGCTAAGTCACTTCAGTCGGGTCCGACTCTGTGCTCTCTCCAGTCAAAACTGCTACAAGTCATCAAAAAGAGTTTCTAAAAGTTATAGAATAAACTCTCCTAACTGACCTCTGCCTAATGGCATGTCAGATTAACGGACACTCTCCATCCTGTTTTTAAAACATCCCTGATAAAGACTGCAAGCCACTGAAGGCTCATGGTTTCGAGGCTCTTTCTAGGACTATGATTACCAGGTAAAACCTGCCATTGGAGCTGTGTCTATCCCAAGGCTCAACTGTGTTTCTCTTCAGTTTATGCCAGTTTTATACTCTGTGGTAGTTGAGCATTGTGCAAACTCATGAAATGACTGGGAAAGGTTTTTTTTAAAATTAATACAAAATTAAATATTTTATAGATACTATAAAGATGAATAGCTAAAAATGATAGTTAGAAATTACATTATAACAGATTGAGGAAAATGTGAAATTTGGAAGATTACTGCCTTCAGATGCTTTTACCAGTTCTTTAAATTTTTATTGCACTTTAAGGAAACAAAAGTCAAGATTGTAGCCTATGTTTTAGAGGTACATACATGCACAAAAGTAGTGCAGAAATGCAAACAGGGCATTCATACTCAAAGAATAAGCCTTTACCTCGCAATGAAGAAATGGTGAAATGATATACACTAGAGAGTTTTAAGTGTAAAACACACACATTTAATGCATCAACTATTACAGCTGAGTCACATTAATTAAAGGGGTCTCTTTCTTGCCTGGAGAATCCTAGGGACGGGGGAGCCTGGTGGGCTGCCATCTATGGGGTCGCACAGAGTGAGACACAACTGAAGCGATTTAGCAGCAGCAGCAGCTATACTATATTCAGAGGAAAAGCATTGAGAAGGAGCAAATTTTCTCTATAGGACAGTTTGTGTTAGGATAACTGATGAAGTGGATAGAGCAGCACTATTTTTGTTCTATCTCTCTGTCAAGAACAGTGAGTACTCTTTGCACCAAAAATAATAGAGCAATCCTAGTGAAGAGGAGGTTAAACAAACAATGCAATGCAAAACATATGCCAAGATGTTTTAACAGTTCAACTCTTGGCTTTAATGAATTCATCCTAAGCATTGCAAGAGGAGTTCTTATTGAATATTAAAGTATAGGGGAAAATAGAAGAATTGGTATAGCACTTTTTCCAAGTTTCCAAAAGAATTCAGATTCCATCACTCCATATTAAAGGTCATTATGTTTGATTCAGTGCCTAGGGAAACAGTGGAATAGGTTATTAAATGTATTATTTATGATAATTTAGAAACAGAATCAGTGATCATTTAGAAATAACACCAAAGCAACCTCACATCCTTCCTCTTATTGTTGTGATTTTCTAACATGATTATGAAACATAGGAAATGATCAGGGAAACTCTAGCATATCTCTTATGATATTCTGGTGGACAAAGTGAGGAAATATGATAATATGGCTTGAGGAGCTGACATTGATGGAAGGGCTGTATTCAGAGCAGAGGATCCAGATGAAGAATTTCAGCCTGAGGAGAGGTCTGCAATGGCTCAGTTGGGTTTCCTTTTCGCCTTGTCCTAAGTCAACTTGATTGTCAAAGTGAAGTGAAGTGAAGTGAAGTCGCTCAGTCCTTTCTGACTCTTCGTGATCCTGTGGACTATACAGTCCATGGAATTCTCCAGGCCAGAACACTGGAGTAGGTAGCCTTTCCCTTCTCCATGGGATCTTCCCAACCCAGGGATTGAACCCAGGTCTCCTGCATTTCAGGCAGATTCTTTACCAGCTGAGATTCTTTACCAGCTGAGCCACAAGGGAATCCCAAGAATACTGGAGTGGGTAGCCTATCCCTTCTCCAGCGGATCTTCCCAACCCAGGGATCAAACTGGGGTCTCCTGCATGCAGGTGGATTCTTTACCAACTGAGCTATCAGGGAAACCCATATTATAAGAGTGCTGATCAAATTTTCAGGTGACTAGAGACTAGAAGAGAGCTTTAGTACAAAGGATGATAGAATCAGGATCAAAGGGAAAACCACCAAATAGAATAATAGGCTGAAGTTATTAGACTGGAACCTAACAAGATTGGATTTAATTGGATATAACTCATGCTATTATGGAGAGTTGGATTTGAAACTAATTTATTCAGGTTGGTTCAACAGGAAGTCTTATAGCAGGCATGGAAGCACCATTAAGGGATTTTATTGTTGATGGCATGCAATTGGCAATGTCTGCCTTATAAAATGTGGAGGTTAAAAATTATTAGCCATTAGATATCATCTCTGGAGGAGGTGCAGGTATGTGTGAAATACTGTCATCTCAATCTTCATTCCAGTCAGTTCCCGGGCATCCTGCTCAAACTAGAGAAGAGCTGTTGAAGAAATCTGGCCACTGTGTGCATATTCAGAATAACCAGAGAGAGCATCAGTTCATGATTCTGAGAAATCTTTCCTGCAGAGAGGATTGTTGAGGGAAGAATAACAAGAGGAAACACACTGGAAACTAGCCAGCATACAGGTGCTCATGGATTAACGTACTAGATTGGATTAAAGTACTAGAACTGGGAGTGCTCAGTCACTCAGTCATGTCTGACTCTCATATCCCCATGGCCTGTAGCCCACCAGACCCCTCTGTCCATTCAATTTACCAGGCAAGAATACTGGAGTGATTGCCACTTCCCAACCCAGGGATTGAACCCATGTCACTTGTGTCTCCTGCATTGGCAGGCAGATTCTTTACTACTAGCGCCACCTGGGAAGCCCCCTAGAAACTGTGATCATGGCTGAAATAACAGAGTGAGTTTTAGATACCTCCTTCATTGATCAACTCAGTAGAGGCGAGAGCAAAGAGTTAGGGGTTGACCAGACACTACGTGATGAGAGTAAATATAGGGAAGCACAATGTTTGGGTCTTTCCTTGGAGAACAGCTGTTCTTTTATTTGGCTGAGCCTAAACTTGGAATTTCCAGTGATGAACAGCAGTATTCACATATCTCTTCTGGCAGCATTAATCTGATTTCCATTTGGGAATTTTCTCTTACACACTAGAATTCAGGCTACCTTCCCACCTCTAACCAGTATGAGCATGTGACCCAAGCCAAACCACTGGACTCTGTCTAAACTTTGAGTTTTAAGCAAGGTGAGATGAAAAAATAAATAATGGTACAGTTAAATCACTTTCTTTTTTTTTTCATTTTTGGTCCCTAAAGAGGTCTAACTGAAGTCCTTACTTTTCTGAACCTAATTTTCCTGACTTCCTGTTGATTGTGTAACCTTCTGAAAGGAAGTAATTTTCTGCTGGGAG
Organism: Oryx dammah; assembly: GCF_014754425.2. Lineage (NCBI taxonomy): Eukaryota > Metazoa > Chordata > Mammalia > Artiodactyla > Bovidae > Oryx > Oryx dammah. Next base: position 70,418 of record NW_024080556.1, read on the forward strand.
AAAGGAAATTTGGTGCAAAATTGTGACATAACATTGTCAGACATGTACTTGGGTAGTTGTTTGTATACTGAAGCAGACCTCAAGCTGCTTCTGAAGAACATTTGACTTTTCCTATGGGTTTCCCAAGAGCTCACCTCAGGGCTGCCAATCTCCACCAAATCTTGTTAACACATTTGTCTAATACTACCCATTGTGTTGGGTACCCCATGAATGATTTTTTTCTAGAAAGCTGTGATGTTTATGAATGATTTGTTTTCTTATAAATTAAATCAGATCTAAGGCTCTATCTTATAATAAGGTCATTCACACTCACGTAGTTGGAAAAGGCTTTCTTAAGTGGGGGAGAAAAGTCTGGAGTGACTGGTAGGTATTATTCAAACTCTGGTACAGGCAGATGGGAGTGCATCATGTACGGGAATTTCCCATGTATGGACTGACTGCTTTCTAGAGCATAGTGAGGCCATCAGTTCTTATTACAAGGCCAGCCGAGAGGTAACATTACCTTTAGGAACCTAAATTCCATCTTGGGATCAAGTTTCTCATCCTATGCTTGAGGTTATGTATCTGGACCATAGTACTTCAACTGGAGTCACCTCTACTGACATGCACTTTAACATTTTGCCCTTTATGTTTTTAATTCTAAGGAAACATGAGAAAAAAATCCACCAAGTCCTTACTGCATATGCTGTACGAATATTGCTGAGTATTCTTTGAGCATTTTCTGTGTTTTAGATCTCCTGATAATCTCTGGGAACACAATGAGAATAAGCACAGAAGCACTCGCTGAGCTCATGGAACCCATCCTAGAAGACAGACAATCATTAATCAAATAAAGACAAAAAAATAAATATTTGATAACAAATTAATTAGTAGGAACAAAGACATGCTCAGTATTTCACAAGGGGCTCTTCCTTAGTCCAGGGATGGGTAGAGGCCAGGAAGGGCTTTTCTGGAACTTTAGGATGATTTGCGAGTTAGAGGATGAATGGGTATTAAGTGGGTGTAGGGACCTATAGTTGCCGATTTGCTGGAACTTGGGTATCATTATTATTTCTTTACATTTCCTTAACTCCCATATGTAATCTCAACTGGATAGGTTGTGTTCTTTACCTGGGAAAATGGGTCAGAGACAGGAAAAGTCTATCATTGTAACTTTTTGAAAAATGGAAGAGTTTACCTCTTTTTTACTAGGAACAATCACTTCCTAGTTTGAATTTAAATCTTTTTAAAATTGATCTGTCTTGTAAATTTTGGTTGCTATGACAATAAATTGATTCATTTTAAAGGCTATTAACAACAGCTTGGCTATTCTGTTTTCTTTGTTGAGAATATTAGCATAGGTAAAATGTCAGCAATAATGAAAATTTCAGGGACAGGAGAAAAATGGTACAGGAATTTGGCAAGATGTGGTATACCTTCTGATTCATTAAACATTATAGAATTTAATTTCTGGTGAATGAGAGATATTAATTCACTTCATATGAAAAACCAGAAGAGTAGGTTTAAGAATGATAACCTTTCTTAGGTTTTCATGTAATTTCTTTCATTATTTCAAATCAATATTTATTGAACTTCTACTACGAGCCAAGAACTGTGCTATGAACTAGGAACAAAAGATGAGTAAGGCAATCAGCTATAAAACTGAAAAATTAAGTTTTAAACTGAATTTAAAATTCAGCTATAAGCCTGAATTTTCACAAGCATAGTGGAGAAACACCAAAGCCAGAAAAAAATGTGTTGAAGCTACGAAGTCAGGCATGTTTCTCCACTCGTAGGCAGCATATCCTAAAAAATGGCACAAGCACATTTGAGAAAAATAACATTATTTTTGGTGTGTTTTTCCACTTTTAACAACAGTGGATATGAGGTAAACATATTACTCAAACATATCACTGCTTGATGGAGAAAACACCATCTCCATGGACCCTCAGTCCAAAGCCAAGAGGGTCCATGAATTACATATCCTGAGAAGTGATGTCAATGAATTAGCAACCAACAGTTTTCTGCCTGAGTTAAACGCTAGTCTGACTCTGGAGCCAGGATGCCTGAATGTGAATTGCAGCTCCACCAGATAATGGATGTGTGACATGGGGCAAGTCACCTATTCTTTTCTAACTTTGTTTTCTCAAGTGTAAAATGAGAGCAATAATAGTTATCCATCATATGTGGTTGTTAGGATTAAATAAATTAATGTTTATAAAGTTTTTACAATAATGTCTGACACATAGTAAATTACATGTTTGCGTTTGGGCTAAATCAACAACTATATATGGGAGAAATTCATACTTAATCTGAGGATGAACCAAAGGCAGAAATACACAGGCCACACTCAGAGCTCACTTTAGACCTTACCTTATTCTTCTTCTACATTAGAATTCCTTTAGAATTTTTAATAAGAATATTCAGTGGTTTCTAACTTCTGCATATCACCACCCAGGAAACTTACTAATAAGCCATTGGATATATGAAAAGCAAATAGTATGAAAGAGAAAGATCAATAAAAAGCATGGGTAACTTAGAAATTGGAAAATAGATCCTAGATAAGGCAATGGCAGACAATGAGTCCTTAAGTCAGTCCTTTTCCCCCTTTAGGAAGAGCAGGGAGAGCGATTTAAAGACAGTGACTGAATCTGTCACATTGGGAAGCATGTGGCCTCTGCAGTGTTGCAGATCAGAGCTCTCACATTGGACTTACCAATGACTAGTTATTTGAATGTGAACATCCTCATCTATGAAACAGGCATACATATATGCATGTATATATATGCTGCTGCTGCTGCTGCTAAGTTGCTTCAGTCATGTCCAACTCTGTGCGACCCCATAGACGGCAGCCCACCAGGCTGTGCCTTCCCTGGGATTCTCCAGGCAAGAACACTGGAGTGGGTTGCCATTCCCTCTCCAATGCATGAAAGTGAAAAGTGAAAGTGAAGTCGTTCAGTCGTGTCTGACCCTCAGCGACCCCATGGACCGCAGCCTTCTAGGCTCCTCCATCCATGGGATTTTCCAGGCAAGAGTACTGGAGTGGGGTGCCATTGCCTTCTCCAATGTACATATATGCCTGCATATATTTAATGTTACATATTATATACATTTAAATCCCATATTATTGTTTTCTATTCAATACCCAAACTAGCTGCTATCATGTGTGTGTTAGTTGCTCAGTTGTATCTGACTCTGCAACCTCATGGGCTATAGCCTGCCAGGCTCCTCTGTCCATGGAATTCTCCAGGCAATGTCAGATTCTTATAATGGCATTCAGTTCAATTCAGTCACTCAGTTGTGTCCGACTCTTTGCAACCCCATGGACCACAGCATGCCAGGCTTCCCTGTCCATCACCAACTCCCAGAGTCCACCCAAACCCATGTCCATTGAGTTGGTGATGCCATCCAACCATCTCTTTCTCTGTCGTCCCCTTCTCCTCCTGCCCTCACTCTTTCCCAGCATCAGGGTCTTTAACAATGAGTCAGCTCTTTGCATCAGGTGGCCAAAGTATTGGAGTTTTAGATTCAACATCAGTCCTTCCAATGAACACCCAGGACTGATCTCCTTTAGGATGGACTGGTTGGATCTCCTTGCAGTCCAAGGGACTCTCAAGAGTCTTCTCCAACACCACAGTTCAAAAGCATCAATTCTTTGGCACTCAGCTTTCTTTATCATCCAACTCTCACATCCATACATGACCACCGGAAAAACCATAGCCTTGACTAGACAGACCTTTGTTGGCAAAGTAATGTCTCTGCTTTTTAATATGCTGTCTAGATTGTTCAGAATTTTCCTTCCAAGGAGTAAGCGTCTTTTAATTTCATTGCTGCAATCACCATATGCAGTGATTTTGGAGCCCCCCAAAATAAAGTCTCTCACTGTTTCCACTGTTTCCCCATCTATTTGCCATGAAGTGATGGGACCAGATGCCATGATCTTCGTTTTCTGAATGTTGAGCTTTAAGCCAACTTTTTCACTCTCCTCTTTCACTTTCATAACGGCATCGGAGCAAGGTAAATGTTTAAGAAATTGTAGCTGTCACTTTTCTTATTATGAGTTTCCTACTATGAGTTTGTAACCCAGCTAGATATATCAACTGACTGAGAGTGTTTAAAATGGTAACATGTTAGAAATTTGTTTCATTTTTAAGGTTAGAGGACTAAATAATGCAATGTAATAAATAGTTTATCTAAGGAAAAATATCAAAAAAAGCCTTGAGATAACATAAGTAATCACAGTAATGTTTTAACTTGTTATATGAGACAGCCTAAAATGTTAGATCTAAAAACGAAAAAGAACCTGATATGTGCAACTGTAAAAATAAGCAAGTAGATCCTTTCCTTACTAAAACACATTTGTCTTCAAATTTACATGTAAACAATCACCGAAAATGTAGGAGAGATTGGAAGGAGACTATGAACCTGCACTGTCACACTTATTTTACTGACTATGGCATGCCACTCCTTGGTCAATATAGAGGTTGGACTAAACCAGTGGCCAGACAATTTCATAAAGTGACTTATCTTCAATAATGAGTTTTTTGTTCTTAGCGGACTGAGAGCTGATCAAATGCAGCATCTCCTGAAAGTGATCATGGTTTATTTGTACTCTGCGGGAAGCCAACGCTGCAGAGAAGCACCTAATAATTTCTACAGCTGCTAGACAGCTTCGAGAGCATTCACGTTATGTCTCTGTGTGAATGTGTTCATAGGCATCTATGTGCATATATTTAATGTTACATATTATATATGTTTAAATCCCATATTATTGTTTTCTATTTAATATCCAAACTAACAGCTGTCACATGTGTGTTAGTCACTCAGTCATGTCCAACTCTTTGCAACCTCATGGGCTATATAAGCTGCCAGGCTCCTCGGTCCATGGAATTCTCCAGGCAAGAATACTGGAGAGGGTTGCCATTTCCTCCTCTAGGGTGTCTTCCCAATCCAGGGATTGAACTCCGGTCTCCTGCATTGCAGGCAGATTCTTTACCACGGAGCCACCAGGTAAGCTGTTTTGCCTGTATCCATGCTGTTTAAGTCGCCAGCAGGTTATCTTGTTTCAGTAGATTCTAAAGTATGTGTCCCTGTAAAACATGTAACAAATGTTTTTAAGAATGTTGTTTTTAGAGGCTTTATGTTTTCACAAGTTTCACAGGTAGGCTTAGCATGCTTTGTACTCCAATAATCCCTCTTCCTCAGGCCAGACTTGGTTTCTTTTAATATTTGTATAGCAAGATTTTTTTTTTCTTTTTAGAAAATATTTACTTATTTGGGGGCACTGGGTCTTAGTTGTGGCATACGGGATTTTTTTTTCAGTTGTGGAATGCAAACTCCTAGTGGTAGCATGTGGAATTTAGTTGCCTAACCAGGGATCGGACTTGGGCCCTCTGCATTGGGAGGTCAGAATCTTAACCACTGGACCACCAGGGAAGTCCCATGAATAGAAAGATTTTTCTTAATCTATAATCTGGCCCAGAACACAATATCACAAATTATGCATTAGTGGAAGCCTATAAAATTTTACCAGACTAAATCCCTGTATTATTTTTTTATTCTATTCATCTATTCATAAGATGCATAAGGTTTATGCATCTTATTTTTGGTAAGGATCAACCCCTTCATTGGAGAAGGAAATGGCAACCCACTCCAGTATTCTTGCCTAGAGAATCCCATGGACAGAGAGCCTGGTGGGCTGCCGTCCATAGGGTCACACAGTGTTGGACACAGCTGAAGTGACTTAGCAGTAGCGGCAGCAGCAACCCCTTCATTACAACAGAAAATTACTTAACAAATGACCTTCCCAGATGACAGAAATACCCACATATGCAAAAAACAAGTGACTGTAAACAGTGGTGGCTTACATTGTTCTTAACTTTATTGAAAGCATCATTGCATTCCTTGGCATGAGCAAAAGTAATACTTTAAATCTTTGAAATGTAATAATAAGAGGCTGCAGTGCTTTAGGAAATTGGAATCTGAAAGCTGTAGGGTGGGTCAAGAGACCAGTTCCTCCTCTAAAGATCCTGGGTAGAACAAAAAGTCACTGCATTGTGCTGGAGGTCTAAGGAGACACCACCAGCAGGGGTCTCCTGCTGAACTTCCATGTCACTTTCTGAATGCTTTAAAAAAAAAAAAAATTACACTCTTAGGTAATTCTACAGCAGTGAATTGGCAAGTTGGCAAGAGTCCTGAATAGCCTTGAATTTAAGGCTGAAAGGAGGAAAAAAAAGGATATTTTATCGGGGCTTGTAAACTTACTTGGTTTTTCCTCCGAGACCAGATCATCACAAAATACCCATTTTGATTTTGAATATGTGTTTCACACAACCTCCAAGAGGCCATTGAATTCTTATCTATTTATATGCAGACAGAAGTGTGTGTGTGTGTGTGTGTGTGTGTGGTGTGTGTGTGTGTGTGTGGTGTGTGTGTGTGTGTGTGTGTGTGTGTATGTTGTTTTTTGCAAGTGCAGAAGTTGAATGTTTTACCTTTTTGGGGGTGATTGCAAAATAACTTAAAAACACTTATACAGAAGTGACATAAATTTATTAGCTTGCCTTCCCAAAATGATTCTTTTTTTTTTTTTTCAGAATAAGAAAGCTTGGGAAAAAATTAGCTTTGGGTTGATATACACCCTTCCCCCAACTTTGGTATTGCTTTTTTGTTTGTGTTTTTGAGGTTGAGGGTTATCTATGACTCATTGGCAAGCTTCAGTTCAATCAATTTAGAGGGAACTTTTAGGGCTGAGTTATTTTTAAATGCCTGAAAATGAGGGAGCTGTAAATGGAAATCTAATCACAGCTTAACCTGTAGTCATGCAAACAGTCAACTATGAAATCAAATGAGTTTCCAGCCCTCTTAACCCATTAATGGTTACTGACTAGCTGTGCCGTCCAAACTTGGGTTTTCAAAAAGCAGGAAAAGGAAAAGGCACATATCTGGCTGGGATGCAGAGGATAGGAAGGGAGGGGAGCTGTGGGTGCAAAGAAGGAAATCTCTAGGATACGACAGTTTCCTCATAGACCCAAGCACGTGCGCTTACATAAGCACAGATCTTTCTCTGTCACACATTGTTCCTGGCTGTTTATGAAGCCTCTCCCTGGCAAATAAATATCAAGCAAAGGACGGTATTGTCCTTGTTAAACTGCATCTGATTTTGAAACTTCATATTACAGAGGCTCAGCCCCTCCCATCCTCATGATTGAAAATTGCTGAAATACACAACCTCAGGATTTCTTTGGAGCTTTGTGTCGGTTTGAAAACCATGTAATCTTGACTGGTTCACTTCCAGCCGCCTCCCATCACCTTTCCTTCCTTTGCAGGTTTCCATCTACTCTCTACTTCGATTTTGTTTCCTTGGCCTTTGACTCTTCTTTTTCCTGCCACATTTAAGGATTCCCTGCTTTTCTTTTTTTTCACATGTTCAGCTCAACTTTTTATTTTATTATTATCTATCCTAAGAACCACATCCCAAAATAGCAAAAAAAGTATCCTGAAAGGCTAATTTGAGGGGAAATCCAATTGTCTAAACACTCAGGTATTCAAATACGTGTAAAGTATGCAAGTTGCCATGCCCTCCTCCAGGGAATCTTCCAAATTCAAGCCACCATGGCTCAGACAGTAAAGGAACCTCCTGCAATATGGGAGACCTGGGTTTGATCCCTGGGTTAGGAATCCTTCTGGAGGAGGGCATGGCAACCCACTCCAGTATTCTGGAGAGTCCCTGGACAGCGGAGCCTGGTGGGCTACAGACCATGGGGTCACAAAAAGTCAGGCACAACTGAGCAGCTAAGCACAGCACAGCACACATGCATGTAAGAAAGGACATGTATGTGTGTATAAATGTATCTGTATGTGACATCTTTAAACGCCAATACTTGTAGTTAATTGATATGTGTTAACTTTCTTAGTCTCAATGTTGTATTCAGTCTGCTTCAGAGAGAGTAGGTATTCCTATATAATGGCAAGCACAGCAAGTATGCAAAATAGCAGTTTGGGATTGTTGAATTAATATTCTCAACTATGTTAAATTACCAAGTCTCTTTTCTTATCTCCTGAATTGCCACCTCAACTAATCTGAACCAAGACCAATGTAAAAAACCTTCTCAATCAGGAAAGTCCAGGTTGGCATTCAATGAAAGCCATGCTTGACTATTTCATCTCTCAGTAGAAAAAGGCAAGCTTGTTAAATGCTGCTTTAGTGCCAAGTGGTAATTACCCCCAAATGATTTCCTGGGGTTGGACCAAGGCTTTTTCATGAACATTTACCTCCAATGTCAGAGTATGACTGAGAGGAAAAACAGTCTTTCTTTTTCTTACACACACATTCATAAAGATGAAAAATAAAAGCCTGGGTAAACAATTTTGTTTTTCTTTTCTTTCATTAAATGGGGAACCTTGAGTAATGCATCCTTCCCAGTGTGTTCTGAAAAAGGTGACTGGGAACATGGCCCTCAGTGGAACTTACACAAGTGGTACATAACTTAGTCCATAAAGTAGCCTGTTTTTAAGCTATTACCTTTGTATCCAAAGGCCTACTCCCAATGGCAGGAAAGAAAGAATAGTGTCCTGGTTTTAGAAAAGTTGAAACTGAATGGAAAAAATAAAACCCCTCTTTCTTTTTCACAGTGATCATTGCTCATTTACCTAAGACCCGATGTGCTGCTGTGCACTGATCCATTATGAATACCCTGCCACCTCCACAACACCAAACGGGTAAATGCTAGAAAAGAAGGAAAACCGCCTGCCATGGCATACCTGGCTCTCATCTCATACATCCATGAGCGACGCTCACGGGTTTACGTGGCCCTCCTTTGAGACATGTTATCACAATATTTAATGGGTTGGTGATTGATTCATCCTCCAAACTGTATTCCAAAGGATCTCAAAGTCCTTTCAAATATTGTGAACGTACAACAAAGTATTTTGTCCTAAGTTTTTAACATTTGTGAGAGTTATAAGCTGCTTTGTCATTAATATCCATCAAATGGAGGACACTTGGCTGAAAATGAAGAAAAGATTTATTAAATTTAGTTTCAGTTCCATTCATGGGACTGAAATATATGCAGGAATATGAAAAAGACTAATGTCCCCATGTTAAAGAAATCGATTTCCAGGGTGCCAAGCAGAAAAGTGTAATTGAAATTGACCCATTAAATGATTACATTATTTGTGTACCAAATCTAATATATTTCACAAAACTATAGAGCTGTTTCAGTAACTACCTGCCAAACTGTATATATTGTTCCTAATTAAGTTTTATAAATGTACTTATAGAAATGTGAGGAAGCAGAATTATCCAAGTAATATGTCTCTACATTTATGAAACCTGTTCCAGAGAATTAAGACAAGGTAGTGCATTTCTAATCTCATGACTACTTCAGAACTAGTGAAAGCTGTAATAAACAAGGTGACAAAATGAATATTTAAGGGAAGCGTTTCAGTTAAATTTCTAAAACATACTTGGAAATACACCTGCTTCTTTTTTAACTTCTAGCATTGCCCCTCGTAAATCACACTGTAGTAAACACTTGCCCTCTTATGTATTTAAAGCTTATTTTCTGAGTACCTACTATGTGCTGGGCACATGCATTTTCAAATCTGTAATTTTCCTTAATCCTAGCAACAGCTCAGTGAAGCAGCCATTATTCTTGTTTGGCTGGTGAGAGATGATGAGTAACTCAATTAAGGTACAAAATATTTAATTTTATGGCTGCTTTTAATCTTTTTCCCTCCCTTCATTATTAGACTGTGTGTTTCTGAAGGGCAGGAATAATGCCCTATTCATCTTTTTATACTGAAAGAATAAAAGAAAAATCTGTTATTTTCCATCTGACTTAAAGATCCTTTCCCCCTTCAGTTTTGTTTACATTCCATTTTCATTGAAAACAAATAAAAGACTCTAAGATATTATGCATTTTTCCAGTTTACCAAATTGAAGTAAATTTTTTAAAAAGAGGATTTGAGACTGAAGTTTTAATAAGCTTATTTGGATTTAATATGGGTATACTAATTCAATGACAAAGATGACTTTTTTTCATTTAACTACTACATTTAATAAAATCAAGAAGAAATCATTTAGGCCAGTGAAGAACAGATAAAGTATACAGACTAGCAGGAAGGATGGTTCTTGCTGTTGAGAAGCTGAGGTCAGAGGAAGAAGCTGTGGATTTGGGAGTGAGTATTCTTTGAAGGCAGAAGAGTGACCCGGGGTGCAGGATGACTCCCGGCCAGGCGAGGGGTTCCTCGGTTGCTTATTGCAGGCTCTTTAGAACTGTGCCATAACGAAGCATCAGTGGAATGCTGAGCATCATCCTTTGTAACAGGGAACGTCAGTAGCTTCTTATCCATGATATCCATCCAATGAGGGGTGAATCTGGGACACATGCTTTTCAGCATATGTGTTGCAGACCCAACTGAGAGGTTTAACATCACCTACAGATATTTCTGGAAGTGCTGCATACAAACAGTTGTCCTTTCTGGTAAATCTACAGTATATTCCTAAATATTACTCTGGCTTGAAATTTGGTTTTCCTTAGAGTGTGTCATCTTCCTAAAGCCAACCTGTGTATAGGAATGCACTGTGATTCTATTATATGATACTCTCTCCCAAGACCAATCTATTAGTTTGGTTTAATAACCTCATCCACATCTTCCTCCCTTGGTTGGTAGATTCCATCCCACTCTTCTAGTCAATCTCCTTCGGGTCCTGTATTTTCTCTTTTAGGTAGTACTCTTGAGTTCATCCTGTTCCTAAATAAGGCTTGGCAGTGATTCCAGTTGTCACATTTATTAAAATGCTTGCTTTAAGCCCCAGGAGATTATTTTTTTTCCTCCAAATCTAATTTTTCCCATAAAGATGCTGCACGTGTGCTTAGTCATGTCTGACTCTTTGCGACCCTATGGATTGTAGCCCGTCCAACTCCATGAGATTTTCCAGGCAAGACTACTGAGTGGATTGCCATTTCCTCCTCCAGGGAATCTTCCTGACCTAGAGATTCAACCTGCATCTCCTGTGTCTCCTGCATTTGCAGGTGGATTATTTACTGCTTCAGCCATGCTGAGCTTCTCTCAAAATATGCCTCTGCATATGATGCCGACGCATCAGTCCCTGTCTCTGCAATAACTGATCACCTTCAGATGTCAGGCTTCACCTGCCTGGTTCCGAGTGCTGTTTCATAGTCAAGTTTGAACTTAGTTTCTAGGGGCGACTAATCCAATGAATGCAGGTTGTAGTGAGGGGCTGACTTCAGAGGGGGTGTCTTCTTGGATTAGACATATCCCAGGAAAGAGGCATCTTTGGTTTGCTGAAGAAAAGATCGATGCTTTCTTCTGACTTGGAAGCCAAGGTCAAAGTGACCCTCTAAAATCTCACACAAAGACTCCCCTCCAGGACTCCCCCATTTGCCACAACTTTGGCTCAGGTTCTTCTCCAGAAAACAGGCTTTGAAGGCAGCAGTATCCAGTGCTGAAAGAACACTGATCTATGTTTCTAGACTGAGAAGAGTTTTGTTGTAGACAAAGGACTTCACTTCTCTAAGCCTCAATTTGTTTCTCTGTTAAGTAGTGGGTTCCCACTACATCATTACAAGTAATTTTCAGCACTAAGATTCTAATCATCTATGTTAGGTGATAGGGAGCCGTGGTAGATTCTTGAATATAAATTATTGTAATGATATATTGACAAGGTGGGTTTCCCAGGTGGTGATAGTGGTAAAGAACCTACCTGCCAATGCAGGAGATATAAGAGACACGAGTTGGACCCCTGGGTCAGGCAGATCCCCTGGAGGAGGGAATGGCAATCTACTCCAGTATTCTTGCTTGGAGAATCCCATGAACAGAAGAGCCTAGAGGGCTACAGTCTGTAGGATCGCATAGAGTCAGACGCGAATGAAGCGACTTAGCATGCATACACACACGAACAAGGTTGGGCCACTGCCACAAATCACAACTTTTAGTAGATCAAACTGTCATTTCCCTCCCACATTTTCCCATTGTAGGTCTCGCTTTCACATAGTTCCTTAAACTCATACAGCAAGCAGATCAATAAGGACCAAAGAGAAAATGGAAGAAATAAAATGGTCACACAAATGGGAAAACTTGATTTCGTATATCAGGATAGTTTATCTTTCAAGATAGATCTAATGTGTATCAAAAGGTAACTTGGTGAGGGTAGAAAAATAAGATGAAGATATAGCATTAAACGGAGAGCTGAAGAATCGATGCCTTCGAACTGTGGTGCTGGAGAAGACTGTTGAGAATCCTTTGAACTGCAAGGGGATCAATCTAGTTCATTCTAAAGGAGATCACATCTGAATACTCATTGGAAGGACTGATGCTGAAGCTGCAGCTTCAATACTTTGGCCACCTGATACGAAGAACCAATTCATTGGAAAAGACCCTGATGCTGGGAAGGATTGAAGGCAGGAGGAGAAGGGGACAACAGAGGATGAGATAGTTGGATGGCATCACCAACTCAATGGACAGGAATTTCAGAAAGCTCTGGGAGATAGTGAAGGACAGGGAAGTCTGGGGTGCTGCAGTCCATTGGGTCACAAAAAGTCAGACATGACAGAGCGACTGAACAACAATAAACTAAATTTTAAAAAATCAAGAAAAGGCATTCTTGCAATTGGAGGAGGAATAGGTGTTGGTGATGACAAAAATGATAAAACAGAGTTATAAAATCTGTTGCGGTCAGGCACTACTTTCTCCCTTTTATGTAAGTTTGAAAGTTTTCATAATAAAAAGTTAAAATAGAAAAAAGGAAAAAAAGAAAGAAAAGGCTTTCTGATGCATCCATTTCAGAGTAAGCAGTTTACTGCTAACGGAATCTGAAATCTGTTGAATCTTTCAATTTTTAACTCCATGCATTCATCCTCATGCTCGAGATGGCCTTCCATACCATCTGGAGAGGACACATTGACATCCAAAACTCCCTTTCCTTTGGACGGTGCTTAAGTAGGCACAGCCAGTGTTTGATCTGTGATTCCCCTTTTGTATGTGTTCTTTGCTGACTGAATCCTTATTAGCTGATATTTTATTTTTCAGATATTCTTGTTACTCAAGCAGGACACAGTCCAGTCTTGCTGACTTGTGAATCACTTTTCTCCTTGGAATGACTTTACTCATCTCTCCTTTGCTCCAGGGTTGATATTACTCTTGATTTGGGGCTGGGAAATCCTATTTCCCTCTTTTCCTAGTGCATGAGAGGTAAAAACCTCACTGACTTTCTAACTACTAGCAAGAAACTTACGAGAGTTTCATTTTCATTCTTAGCATGACTTGTATACAATCTCACAGAAAGAAATTAGGATGTATTTCAACGTTATGTTCTAGTTCCATAAAGCTTTGTAGGATTTTATTAGAATCATATTCTATGAGACTCTCCTTTCCCAGTTATGGCACCAATTTTTAAAATTAATAATTACCCTCCTCCCCCCCCGGTCCCCACCCAATATTACTTACTCAACTTTGCTGCCTGACTGCATCATGGGGACATGCATTTATTTTATCCACAGATCTGTAGGGCATCAATCAATATACCATGCTACACATCAAAAGCAATAGTTGTATATGACTGAACCCCCACTCTTCTCCATTACCTTTCCTCTCACTTCCCTTCCTACCTCTTGAGAAAATGGCATGTAACTTTGCCCAGAAGTATGTGTTTAGCTATGTGACTTTATTTGAAAATATTATTATGTTTGCAAAGATTACTTTCAGAGTTGTCTATTTTAACAAGAATTATTTGAATGTTTGATGGAAGAAATGTCATAGCTGGCCTAAGGAATTGTTTCCCATTGTGAACACCCGACACTCTCCATATCTTCTTTAAATCTAAATTGACCTTTATCTAGATCTCTAACCCAACACAGTATTGACTTGCCATCAGCACTGCACAGTTTCACTCTGGCAGAAGTCATAAGCTTTCCTGAATTTACCCAGATGATGGTTTGCTATTTTTGCAAGAGAACACTGCCATTTTGCCAAAACTTTTCTATCTTGCAGCAACTGCCAGTGTTATTTTCTTGGGCTGCAAATAGGGCAACAGCTGTCCTTTCTGTACCAGACTGTGGACACAAGGCTGCCAGAGGCACTGTTCTAGAAACCCAGACACTCTGATAATCAGCTCAGCCATCTAGGTGAACATAAGTGTTTTTAATCTCTTGGAATAGCAGGGAAATTAGGACTAAAAATAAGTATTATTTAATTTTTCAAAACTTTTGCTAAGCCTCTGAAGTTCACTAGTTTGAATTGTACTTTCTACAATGCACGATGACAATGTTATGTAAGGGGAAAAAAATCTCTGGATTGAAAATGAGAATTTCAGTCCTCAGAGTTGTTCCGCATTCAGCTCAGTCCAGTCACCCAGTCGTGTCCAACTCTTTGCAACCCCATGAATCGCAGCACGCCAGGCCTCCCTGTCCATCACCATCTCCCGGAGTTCACTCAGACTCACGTCCATCAAGTCCGTGATGCCATCCAGCCATCTCATCCTCGGTTGTCCCCTTCTCCTCCTGCCCCCAATCCCTCCCAGCATCAGAGTCTTTTCCAATGAGTCAACTCTTCACATGAGGTGGCCAAAGTACTGGAGTTTCAGATTCAGCATCATTCCTTCCAAAGAACACCCAGGGCTGATCTCCTTTAGAATGGACTGGTTGGATCTCCTTGCAGTCCAAGGGACACTTAAGAGTCTTCTCCAACACCACAATTCAAAAGCATCAATGCTTCAGCGCTCAGCTTTCTTGACAGTCCAACTCTCGCATCCATACATGACCACTGGAAAAACCATAGCCTTGACTAGACAGACCTTTGTTGGCAAAGTAATGTCTCTGAATTTCAACATGCTATCTAGGTTGGTCATAACTTTTCTTCCAAGGAGTAAGCGTCTTTTAATTTCATGGCTGCAATCACCATCTGCAGTGATTTTGGAGCCCAAAAAATTAATGTCTGACACTGTTTCCACTGTTTCCCCATCTATTTCTCATGAAGTGATGGGACCAGATGCCATTATATTAGTTTTCTGAATGCTGAGCTTTAAGCCAACTTTTTCACTCTCCTCTTTCACTCTCATCAAGAGGCTCTTTAGTTCCTCTTCACTTTCTGCCATAAGGGTGGTGTCATCTGCATATCTGAGGTTATTGATATTTCTCCAGGCAATCTTGATTCCAGCTTGTGCTTCTTCCAGCCCAGCGTTTCTCATGATGTACTCTGCATATAAGTTAAAAATTACTGGGATATATATTCTAATTTCCTTATGGGGAATTTGGTTTCACCATATTTAAAGCGAGGTTATTGTACAAGATGATTTTTAAACCATCTAAATTAAAATTTTTTTTAATCTTTTGAATTAAAATTAAAATTTTTAAATCATCTGAATTCTAAAATTATCTGTAAACATGTACCTCTAATTTTAGAAAAGGGCAGCCTTTTGAATGGGAGGTCTGTTTGTGTTCTGTGTGCTGTGAAATTTGCAGGTAAGTATTTGCTAAGCCAGTAAATCTACCTTATAAATCTCCATGTCTAATTTATAAGATGAAAATATAAAATATTATTAGAGGAGTTTACAATCATATTTTACCTTGCCACTCATTCAGATTATTTCATTTAATTGGATAGCAATTGCAAGTTCAGCATGGGGAAACTTCTTCTAACTGAGGCATCTTCCCCTTGCACAAAGGCCTCCATATTTTCTCTCTCTATTGCTTTATAGCTTTGTGTTTCTCTCTGTCTCTCTCACCTCCCTTCACTCTCTGTTCTGTAGTTTAACAATTTGGAAAGAGGAATCTTCAGAGTCTTAATCAGTGCTCTTTATTATACAATTTAACTATATAGAGGGTCATTTAGTACTTTACAATTTGTGAGTTCCATATAGAAACTCAAAATATATGTCTTTCACAAAGAAATGGAGCCCTCATCTACCTTTGAGTCAGCAAAGATCTCAGCTGGGCTTCCTTGTTTTTCTCACAGTGTTTCTGCCTAAAAACAGTGCCTCTCCAGAGCCACTCTCATGCCCCCACATTTAAGGGTCAATGTCATGGTCTCTCTCCAGCACCCAGGATTGTTCTTTCCAGTCATATGAATTTTGTGTTAGCAGGCAACAGCGTAAATCATTTATTTGCTCTGCCTGAGAGACGAAAGGAGGAAGTGTAGGGTTCAAAAATTCTTTTCAAAGGCTCACAAGATGTAGTTTTTTATTAGATTATATAAGATTTTTGCTTACTCAAGCCAAAGGACTATGGAAAATAATAATTAGCCCATAGTAAAGCTACTAGAGGGCTTTTTGAAGAGTTAAACCGTGGTATTATTTATAGACAAAAAAGGTAATATTTTCTGTGTTTTCTCGCCTCAATTTGTCTTGTTGCTTTAACACATTACACGTTATAATGTAATCTATGAGATAGAAACAATACCAGGAGTCCTAATTAAATTAAAAGTAATTACCAGTTGTACAGATAGGGCTTTCAATTGAGCAGCAGGAAGTTGATATTTTGTCATCCCTAGTTTATCTCCATGCACCGAGCACGATTCTTTGTACCAGTTATTAATGGCGTTTTCTCAACGGTCAGGAAGAGTGTGGGAAATAGGGAATGAGGAAGAGACAAAAGGAAGAGAGGAATTGGAGGAGGCTTGGAGGGCGACAGAGACGGAGGGGAAGCTTTCTGTTGCTGTTCTTCCACCAGGATCCAGGGGGATTTTTCATATATCAAGGGATCTAATACTGTCCTTTACTCACCTATGAGAGAAATATTTGCCCAGCCCATATTCGTAACATATCCTAATTTTTCTTGACCGCAAACAGATTTTTAAAAAGAGAACCTCACACAGTCTATGTTCAGGGTTTGGTTTATGATGTGACAGATTTTCCATTTTCAGGAAGAAAAAAAATTGTTCCAGCTCCCAACAGGAATTTAATTTGAGAGAGGGAGGGAAATGGCAATATATAAAGATTTCCTACTGTCCAATTTCTTATTCTGCTTTTCAGCTGGGCATCTTTTAACAATTGGAAGCACTGCCATTCTCCCACCAGGAAACACAGCTCAGGCTTTTAAAGAGCATTTACAGGGTGATGTCCGTTTGATTGACCGTTATCTTGCTGGCATGCTGCTGCCACAAATATGAGCAATTATTGGGAACGCAGTCAAATTAAATTTTCATAACTATAAAACTGCATTTTACCTTAGGGGCACAGCTTCCTTCCTATTTCTACAATCTATTTTCTATGCTTTATATTAAATCTAAACAAATGAATGTTTATCAACATGAATATTTTAACAGAGTAGGCCAGTTTGTGCCCTCTCTCCACAAATTTTTCATCTTTTTTCAGGAATGTTCTACAAGAACAACTTTTCTAGTATGTCAGGGGTCATTTTGTATAGGCTCTTGTTAAGGGGTTCTTTACCCTCCACCAAAAGTTATCTTTGACTAATTCTTGCATTTAATAATCGAATAAAATTAACAAATGCCTTACAAGGAATCAAGTTTAATTTTTTTAAGATTATTCTTACCAAGATATTAAAGCCTGGTTACCTTAATAGCCTCCTGATGAGAGTGAAAGAGGAGAGTGAAAAAATAAAAACTGGCTTGAAACTCTACATTAAAAAAATTAAGATCATGACATCAAGTTCCATCACTGCATGGCAAATAGAAGTGGGAAAAGTGGGAGCAGTGACAGCTTTGCTTTTCTTGGGCTCCAAAATCACTGCGGATGGTGACTGCAGTCATGAAATAAAAAGATCTTTGCTCCTTGGAAGGAAGGCTATGACAAATCTAGACAGCATATTTAAAAAAAGAGACATCAACTTGCTAACAAAGGTCCACATAGTCAAAGCTATGGTTTTTCCAGTAGTCATGCACAGATGTGAGAGTCGAACTGTAAAGAAGGCTGAGTGCCAAATAATTGATGCTTTTGAACAGTGGTGCTGGAGAAGACTCTTGTGAGTCCCTTGAACAGCATGGGGATCAAACCATTTTATCCTAAAGGAAATCAACCTTGAATATTCAATGGAAGGACTAATGCTGAAGCTGAAGTTCCTATCCTTTAGCTGCCTGATGTGAAGAATCAACTCATTGGAGAAGACCCTGATGATAGGAAAGACTGAAGGCAAAAGGAGAAGGGGCAGCAGAGGAATGGATGGTTAGATAGCATCACCAACTCAATGGACATGAGTTTGAGCAAACTCCAGGAGATAGTGAAGGACAGGGAGGCCCAGGGTGCTGCAGTCCATGGGGTTGCAGAGTCAGACATGACTTAGTGACTGAACAACATCAACAACCTCAATAGATCCATCCAATATGAATGACAAATGTCAGTGATGGGTGGCATGCTGTGTTCTCTTCCCATATGCACAGCTGACGTTAACCAATCACAGCCCAGTTCTTTATTGAGACCAGATACTGGTTCTTGGCAGCTATTTGAACTGACTTAAGTTGACAGAAGGGTGAAATATATTTTGCCATCCCAGATGTAAATGGTTTTATCTTTATGCTC
Source organism: Oryx dammah (assembly GCF_014754425.2). Lineage (NCBI taxonomy): Eukaryota > Metazoa > Chordata > Mammalia > Artiodactyla > Bovidae > Oryx > Oryx dammah. The sequence continues at coordinate 88,893 of NW_024080556.1, forward strand.
TTACTGTCCTCCCTGGGATCTTCCCATATCTCTCCATCTTAAACCACAATGGGAAACCCAGCCTCACCATGCATTACTCTTATGTGAACTACCAGATCCTGTTACTCCCAATTTTATTCTTCAGATCTAGCTCAAATCCTATGGCTTTTGTGAAACATGAAGTTTCCCCAAATTTCTCTGTATCACATTGATCTTTCTTCTCTGGTGATTATACCTTTGTTGCTAGAGTGATCATCTATCTCGGTAATATGACAGCAAAAAAGAAAAATCCCTGGAAATGTAATCTAAGCTAACACCTCATTTAGAGAGGCAACGAATATCAAATTCTACTCTTGAGTATATGTCATCTGGATATAAAACTGGGCAGATCAAAATTAAAATACTTATCAGGTCTCCCATTGCTTGATTTCTGAAAGATGAAATTTTCATTTGAGGAAAGGAAAAAAATTCTGGGTAACAACCATGGGAAAGGATAAAGAGAGAAGGAAATGTCTTAGGAAGAAATGATAGGTTTTTTGAGAATCTGTAGAGCTGCTGGATCTGAGGGAACATTTATAGCTAAGCTCATTGACTTTGTTCATCATCAATAAATATTAATAGTATGTTAAGGTGAAGATTTATATATGACTGTGACCCTGATTTTGTGCTGCTGCTGCTGCAGCTAAGTCGCTTCAGTCGTGTCCGACTCTGCGACCCCATAGACGGCAGCCCACCAGGCTCCCCAGTCCCTGGGATTCTCCAGGCAAGAACACTGGAGTGGGTTGCCATTTCCTTCTCCAAAGCATGAAAGTGAAAAGTGAAAGTGAAGTTGCTCAGTCATGTCAGACTCTCAGCGACCCCATGGACTGCAGCCCACCAGGCTCCTCCATCCATGGGATTTTCCAGGCAAGAGTACTGGAGTGGGGTGCCATTGCCTTGATTTTGTGCAGTATTACTATTTGGCTAGACTATTATCATCCTCTTACTTTAGCTGTAGCTCTGTTTTTAAAAGGCAAGAAAAAGGAAGAAATAGTAGGAAACAAACTTTGTCAGGAGGAAATTAAGTAAAATATTGTTTAGAATATAGAATGGTGAGGCATTAGAGAAAACTCATTTAGCTACATACTCTAAGGCATTGGTGCACCAGCCCATGCATATACTACTTTCAAGTAGTTGAAAAATGAGAGAGAATAAAATATTAACTTTGGGAAATACATGCTTTATTGTACTACAGACTATATGTGCAAAAGAATGACAAAAATGTTTGCTTTTCCCGTGTTTGTTGTTCACCATCTTTTTTTAAAAATTCACTTCATACTGACATGTCTTTGTGATGATACTCTTAATTTTTTTCTGTCTCAAAACTTTTGTGCCAAAGTTGGTGAATGTCACCAAGGGAACAACTTTTTGAAGTATCTGCCAATCTTCCAAATCGTAAACATTTGAGTGGACTGAAATGGTTTTAGTAAATAAAAAGAAACAAAAGAAAGAAATGTGAGAAGTGATTCATCCCTTCCCCATCATAAAATGTGGGCAGTTGTGGCCTGAACATCTGTATTTCTCAGGGGAATCAGTTCTACAGTTTCAGGCAGTGAATGACAATTTTTGAATCCTTTCCAATGGCTGCCCACCTTTCCTGGCCACATAGAACTGGGCTAGGCAAATAATCAACAGCATTTTTTATCTCTTTCTGTGCCGAACATTACACTAGGTGCTTTGGGGAAGGCTGCCAGGAGGTGTATATATGGTGCATTGATACGGCTGCATACTCTATTCTTGCTCTCAACTTATTCTCAAAGGTCTTCTTTCTCAGGAGAACAGCTGGATGAGTGTCTTCTTCTTTCAACAAAGTGATGCCAAATATTGGTTTCTGAAACTGTCCCTCAATACATGCTTTTGTTTTCTGAGAGACCCAGGTTTCAACCACCTAGGAAAGACTACAATATCCTTCATTGCTTCAATTGTTAAGTTGCCAATTGATGTTCAGGATTTTCCAGTGTGGTTACCAGCACAAACAAATCATGCTGAGTCCTCCTTTTAGCATCATTTTCTTAATTAGACTTTTTTGGAAAAATTATTGAATCCTGATTCAGGAGATAATTCAGCTATGCAATTGAGATGACTCTTGTTGATTTAAAATTATTCAATGATTCATTTTAGTTTCCCGCTTTAATTATTCATCTGTTCATTCATTCCATCAGTCATTTATTCAACAACTGTTCGGCTATTATTTGGCAGGTGTTGTGCTCACTTCTGGGAATTCAAGCAATGGGGACACAACAAACAGGTTCCCTGACCAGCATTACACAGTCATTTTTGACTTTCAAGTTCAAAAGAATAAGGTTATTTCAATTAAGTGTTTAGGAGTTATCCACTCAGTAATCTCATAGGCAGTGCTAGATACAATGTTGAGCGCTGTCAATGGAATGCACTGGGGTTCTTCCCTTCTAGGCAATCTTAATGTGATCTCAGATTCAAGCACATTAACATTATTCTTAAACTGACATTGTAGTAATAAATAAAGTGTTATGGGAGCTAAGAACTGGGGAGAACAAGAAAGAGAATGAGGGAGAGAGAAAGTAAGGGAGGAAAAAAAAATTGCAAAGACATCTGGAAAGAGGAAGGGTTGGAGCTGAAACTAACACATATTGAAATGGTGGAGGGGAATTGGGGAGAGAAGGCAAGTCATTCCTACCAGATTAAAACCAACCAACCACCAAGATGTTAGGATAATCAAGTAAATTCACGTTCTAAGAACAGTAAGAAAAATTGTTGTAGATAGAGTTCAATCTAGAAATGCAAGTAAAGGCTCTGCTGTGAAGGAATTTCAATAACAGATTGAGCAAATAGGACATAATGGAGTATATGGAAGAGACCTAATGGAAGCTTTTCCAGCAAAGGAGTTACACTGGTTTGCTCTGTTTCAGAAAATAATGTTGATGATAATACTCAAGATGTATGGAAAGGAAAAGAGACTGGGCATAGGTTGGACAACAACCTTAATTATTTGGGTGAGAGATAAAGAGGATCTAACTAGGACTGAGAAACTGATCTTTAAAAGAAGGAGATAGATTAGAGAAAGTGAACTGAGGCAAAACCAAAAGAGATTTCACACCAATCAGAGAGTAGTGGTGTGTTAATGGTGGGTTTTTATTATATGTGAGTGAAATGAGAAGGAAGCATGAATGGTGCATTTTCTAATGCCTATATTTTGTGACTAAGTACTACATTCTATAGCATATTAGATTAGCAGCTAGTAAGTTTTTGATACCTTTTAAGAGAGCTGTTTTAGTAACTGTTAGAGATAATACCACCAGAGAAGGCAATGGCACCCTACTCCAGTACTCTTGCCTGGAAAATGCCATGGATGGAGGAGCCTGGTGGGCTACAGTCCATGGGGTTGCTTAGAGTCAGACACGACTGATTGACTTCACTTTCACTTTTCACTTTCATGCATTGGAGAAGGAAATGGCAGCCCACTCCAGTGTTCTTGCCTGGAGAATCCCAGGGACGGGGGAGCCTGGTAGGCTGCCGTCTATGGGGTCGCAGAGAGTCGGACACAACTGAAGTGACTTAGCAGCAGCAGCAGAGATAATATCACAATCATAATAAATTGATGGCAAAGTAGAAAAGGTGAATTTGAATTGAAAGTGAATTCCAAATTAAAAAAAAAGGAAGTGAATAAGGTCAAACCAATTTGTCAGTTACAGAAATAGAAACTGGCTCCCCAAGTCAGATTTCTGCAAAATCAGATTTCTTCACTTCTTCAGCCAAATATACGTTTCTCTCATGTAAGCAAAGATTATAAAATTATTTCCTTATATTAATAATAAAAATGACAACCAACATTTATGGAGTCTTTGGTATGTGCCAGAGACGGCTCCAAACTGGCTTATATACACCATGAGAACACCATATAAATCATATATATCAATGCCATATATGATCATATGGATCATACAGGAATTGATGATTAGTACACATCAGCAGCAGCTTCATTATCTGTTAAAAATTATAAATATGTCAAAAGGTTGAATCTTGATATCTAATTTGTAAAATGTTTTTTTTTGTTGTTGTTGTTCAGTATTTGTTTGGATACCCGTCATGTAGAAATCCTGATGCTGAAACAGAAAATGAAATGAAATATTCTGCAATTTCTAGCTGGCTACTTGGCTCTTCTGAGCCCTTAGCTTCAAGGATTTTTCAAAATATGTTTTTCTGCACCACAGCTCAGAGTTGCTAAATCCAGAAATTGAAACATTCTGAGAACCAAATCATTTCAGGGTGAATCAAAGCTCTTGGAACATTGCCCTAGGATTTTGAAGATAGTATTTAATGGTGAAAAAAGTGTTCAATATTTTTAAGGAAATCCCAATTATGGAAGGCTGCCCCATTCACAGCCCCAACAGTGCAGGGAGTCTGACACAGAATGCCTTGTTTCACCTTCACTCCTGTGAAGAGTCAGGGCCCCATGGGTGGAGGTAAAGTTGTCTAGCCCTGGCAGTTCTGCCAGCATTTCCCTCTTGTAATTAACCATTGTGAGGAAATCTGAGGCTGATGTCTGTTTGTAACTCCACCTTAAAACCTGGAAATAAGTTCCCTCCTTTATTCATTCTTACCAGCTTCTATTCTGGCTGCCATTTTAATGCCAGCAATTGTGACGGTTTTGAGCAAGTATTTTGTTTCCCTGCTCAAACTCTCTCTCCTCTCTAGGCTGAATTTTTGCCTGTTGGTGCCCTGCAGGGTGGGGTGATAAAAACAGAAGATAGGAAGAGAAAAAGGGAGCAGAGTTGAGTGAACCTTAAGACCGGGAGGTGTTTTAACACAGTGGAAGGGGCATGAGTTATGATATCATGCAATAATGTGAAACTACTGATTTTGTAACTTGGGGCAAGATATTTAATGATTTTGTATCTCAGTTTTCTCATTTGTGAAATGAGGATAGTAAAGTTTACAAGGTTATTTGGGGGGAATTAAATGAAGCAAACATATAGAGCATATTGTAGGTGATTAATACATGGCGATGGATGCTATTATTGGTAGTAGCATTAATAATATTAATAACAATAAAAGAGTAGAAAAAAATAAAAATGAGCCAGGAATGATGGAGAACAATGGGGTAAAGGACCATCAACTACAATGCTTGACAATCAGAAAATGCTCTAATATTTCTGTATAAAGTGATGGACGAACTTGACTCTCTTGATTCCACAGAGACCTGACCTCTTATAGACAGGAATGTGAGGTGATGTGAAGCTATGTTAACCTGAAATAACCTCTTTCTCCTTTTCCCCTCTAAGTTCAACTCATTTTTCAGAGGTTACCTGAGTTGTCTTTTTCTAGGATGTTGTTACCACTGATCTAACAATGACCTCCTTTTCTTTTGAATTAAGACAATAAATTACATACCATCTGATGTGTTCTTTGGCTACTTCCTGTAGGTGTGGCTTCCAAATGAGATCAAGGTTTCATTGAGTAAAGGACACTTGCCTTATACTTCTTATGTATTCACCGTAGGACATTGGGTGGCTGAGCACACAGAGAAACCGTACACCTACCAGAGCAATGAGGAGATAAAAAGAGTACTAGCCTTAAATTTCTTTGTTTTTAATTAATTAATTTATTTTAATTGGAGGCTAATTACTTTACAATATTGTAGTGGTTTTTGCCATACATTGACATGAATCAGCTATGGGTGTACATGTGTCCCCCATCCTGAGCCCCCCTCCTACCTCCCTCCCCATCCCATCCCTCAAGGTCATCCCATCGTAGCAGCCCCGAGCACCCTGTCTCATGCATCGAACCTGGGCTGGCGATCTGTTTCACGTATGATAACATACATGTTTCAATGCTATTCTCTCAAATCATCCCACCCTCGCCTTCTCCCACACAGTCCAAAAGACTGTTCTTTACATCTGTGTCTTTTTTTGCTGTCTCGCATATAGGGTCATCATTACCATCTTTCTAAATTCCATATATATGCATTAGTATACTGTATTGGTATTTTTCTTCTTAAATTTCTTATAACACAAAAAGTCCATTAAAGGGATGGGGCAATTTCTTTCTTCAAAAAAGAATAAATTTCTTCCAGAGGAGTAAGGGATATATACATTTTCCTTGTTAATTTTCTACATTGTAGTCTCACTTTCCTCTCCTTCATAAAAATTTATAGTCCCTTGACTTGGATGGACTCTTAACAATTATTTTATTTAATATTCATATTTGAACCACGAGTACACTGCTAGCCCAAAGGCTGTAATGATAATAACTGAGGATTGATACCCAAGACTTAGGACTTCTAGGCCAGGGTTCTCATGGCTTTTCATCCTTAATGAAAGATGACTCTCTAGCTGACCATCTATATACACTGTCTTATTATCACCTCTTGTTTTCCCCCATTCAATTCATTTAAGAAATTTACATTTCACAGAGACGAAATATATGTTTAAACAGGGATTTTTAATTGGACTCAGTCCCACGTTGAAGGTCAGGAAGGGTGGCGGTAAGGAGATACTCTTCAAGGTAAGGAGCAGCGGCTGCACTTTGCTGGAGCAGCCGTGAAGAGATACCCCACGCCCAAGGTAAGAGAAACCCAATTAAGATGGTAGGTTTGGGGGCTCCAAAATCACTGCAGATGGTGATTGCAGCCATGAAATTAAAAGACGCTTACTTCTTGGAAGAAAAGTTATGACCAACCTAGATAGCATATTCAAAAGCAGAGACATTACTTTGCCAACTAAGGTCTGTCTAGTCAAGGCTATGGTTTTTCCTGTGGTCATGTATGGATGTGAGAGTTGGACTGTGAAGAAGACTGAGCACCGAAGAATCGATGTTTTTGAACTGTGGTGTTGGAGAAGACTCTTGAGATTCCCTTGGACTGCAAGGAGATCCAACCAGTCCATTCTAAAGGAGATCGGCCCTGGGTGTTCTTTGGAAGGAATGATGCTAAAGTGGAAACTCCAGTACTTTGGCCAACTCATGCGAAGAGTTGACTCATTGGAAAAGACTCTGATGCTGGGAGAGATTGGGGCCACGAGGAGAAGGGGATGACAGAGGATGAGATGGCTGGATGGCATCATGGACTCGATGGACAGGAATCTGAGTGAACTCTGGGAGTTGGTGATGGACAGGGAGGCCTGGCGTGCTGCGATTCATGGGGTCACAAAGAGTCGGACACAACTGAGCGACTGAACTGAACTGAACTGAAAGTTTGCTAAGTTCTGTGGAGCAATTTACAATAAAGTTTCATGTTGTGAAATTAATTTTATTTTACATTTCTAAATTTGAGTAGAACACATACACATATGCCTGCATATATACATATGTCTGAGTATAAATGTGTACATACACATACATGGAAACGTGCATGAACACTTCTTTTCAATAAGTAACATTCTTATTGTTATTCTTTATAGTTGCTTGTCCCAGTGTAATGAAAGGCTGTGATAGAAAGCATTTGGTACAAATATTGTCATTTAGATCAGAATATATAATGTGGGAGCAGGGAGAGTGGTAAATCCAAAGTAAAAAAGCATATAAATGGAATAGAAAACAAATAATCCTCATGTTCTCCAGTCTTAACTTGATTATCCTAATACCATATCTCCTCTTATTGTTCATCTTGCTTTCTTCTCTTGTATTAGTTAATTGCTGCGTGCATGCTCAGTCGCTTCAGTCATGTCCAATTCCTTGTGACGCTATGGACTGTAGCCCATCAGGCTCCTCTGTCCATCGGATTTTCCAGGCAAGAATACTGGAGTGGATTGCCATGCTCTCCTCCAAGGAATTTTCCCCACCCAGGAACTGAAACCACAGTCTCCTGCATTGCAGGCAGGTTTTTAATCCCTAGAGCCACCTTGGAAGCCCAGTGAACAAAGGAAATTCATTGTTGTTATGTAACAAATTATCCCCAATCTTAACACTTTGGAGGATCTCCTTAAGAGCTTATCAATTCACATAATTTCTGAGTCTTAACCTCCTACTTCTGGCTCAGGCTGTCTCAGGAGACTGCAGTTAAGTGGTCCTTGGGGACTGCGGTCATCTGAAGGCTTGTCTGGGGTTAGAGGATCTCCTTCCAAGCTCATTCGTGTGGCTGTTTGCACAAGACTTCAGTTCTTCATCATGTAGGACCCTCCATAGAACTGCCCACATATGGCTTTTCTCTGAGCAGGTATTGAGAGCGTGGGGAGGATGAGTGCATGTGTGTCAGTGTGTCAGACAGAGGGAATGATTGAGGGAGGTCACAAAGAAAATGGAAGCCAGTGTCATTTATAATCCTATAAAGGATATGAAAAATCATCACTTCTCCTGTGTTCTGTGGATCACACAGACCCGCCTGGTGCAATGTGTGAGGAAATGGCACAAGAATGTGCATACCAGGAGACAGGGGTGAGGGTAATCAGCCCCCCTCCCCCTTCACTTTCTTTTACTTCGGTTTGAAACATCTCTCTTTGGAATGGTTTGTTAGTTACCAACTGGTAACAATTTTGCTTTATTGCACTTTGTCGACTGTGCTCAGTCATGTCCCTCTCTTTTGCAACCGGATGGACTGTAGCCCAGGGCTCCTATGCCCACGGAATTTTCCAAGCAAGAATACTGGAGTGGGGTGCCATTTCCTCCTCCAGGGAGTCCTCCCAACCCAGGGATGGAATCTGCATCTCTTGCATCTTCTGCATTGGCAGGTGGGTTCTTTACCACTAGTGCCATCTGGGAAGCCACAATATCATTGAATTTCATTGCTTGACAAAAGGTTTTCATTTGAAAACTGTAAATGACTTGTCACTTCAGAAAATGTAACCAATGCTCTTTTCGCCATGTTGCTGGACAGTAGAGGGTGCTGTTGGTGTGTGTGGACCTATGTTGAACACTGATGGTGGAGCTTTGATGTCGACGGTCCAATTCTCATCTTGAAAAATGATGATTTCTAAGGTGATTGTTTTCTAAATATCTGCATTTCAATTCTAAAAATAAATTTTCTTTTCCTTTAGCCAATCAATAGGCAACGTTTGATATTTCATAAATGTGTCTGTTAATTCCCAGTGATCTCTTTGTAGATTTCCTTGCTGCATGCTTTTTGGCCCTAATAATGGTTGGGAAGAACAGAAACAGGAGACACATCATGGTTACTTGACATGGATTGTACATGCATCATGAGTGACAATACTATCTTTACTGGATTTGGTTTCTTTATCCCCTTTAGCTAGTTGGAATACTGCAGGAGTATTGACTATTATCAGCCATTTCCATGACTGATACTGAGTTGGTAAAGGATGAGATATTTTCTCCTCCATTAGAATGGGATGAATGCTTTGTGGGGGCCCTCAAGAGGGCTGTTATTTCTGTCCTTGACTCTTTCAGAGAGGCTATCCACCAGCGCTAGGGGTCTTTTTTGGGAATACTCAAGCATCTTTAGAGACATGACTATATGAATAAATTCCTAGAATTTTTAACGATCTCCTGTTGAAAATATTGTGCACTTGGCATGGTAATTCCTAAAAAAAGAAAGATCCAATTTCATCTCCCTAGTCTGAAAAATATTATTCTTCTCTATCATATTTCCCGAAAATCTCATTTGGTCACCACTTATCCTATTGTGGTGTAGTGAAAAAAAGTATTAACTTCTGGAGTAAAAAAAGACCCAGTTTCAAGCCACACAGTTCCTTACTTGACTTGCTGGCTGGAATCTTATGCCTCACTTTGTCCCTCTGAGAAGTGAAAAGTAGTAATATTAAAAAAAAAAAAAAAGACACTGTGTTAAGAGCTCTGCTTACATTTTATTATTAAATTTTTATAGTATGCTCTCACCATGTATACTAGCATTTTCTCTAAGTGTTTAAAAATAAGGTATAAAATTTGATATAAAAAGTTTAATCAAGTTTATACAGCCCATAAGTCATAACGCTGGGATGCAAAGCCAAATGTGTGCAACTTTAAAGTTATCCCCTTAACCATTCTGCTACGCAACAACCCATAGTACTGACATTAGAAGTCTGAGAATTACATATAAAAATGAACATCTATTAGCCAGCAGAGAGTCCTGTACTGTTAACGCTTTAAATAAATGTTAATTCCCTTTACTTCTCTTATTTGGAGCAATTTAGCTAACGGATGAAAGGAGGAACATCTGTTTAAAATGATGACCTCTGCTAAAAGAGGCTCTGTCATAGTTTTGCATAATGACACCATGATTGTTTTTCGTGGAAAACAAATTATGAATGTCCATAAAATTGACAAAGGAACAAATTGGGCACCCCTGGATTCTTTCTGAAGCTTGAAAAATCTTTGTGTACAAAATGCACATTAAAGGGAGTTTTTCCTCTCTTAAGTAGTGCCTATTTTAATCATAACCTTTGGAAGGAAATTTAAATGTAAAAAGGTGAAAATTAAAAGAACTATAAATAACAACAAATGACTACCTTGTAAATACAAAGCCACATTCACTCCCAGGGCTGTTATGTCTACAAACTATTTGAACAACAGTTAATAAGCACATTCCCCATGAAAGAAAAAAGCTAACTGATGTTTCATCTGAGTGCACCCTTTGTTGAGCTTGTTCAGAAATGGAGAGCTGGGAGATAGGGATTTCTGTGCTTTTTGCATTAAGACATGTGCATGTGTCCACTGAAGAAAATGAAAGGCTTTTCAGGTTCCCCAAATATTCCTTTGCTAATATTCATCTCTGTCGAAAAATAATGATGTACTCTGCTTGGATTAGCTGAAAAATCATCTTCCTTTCTTGATGATTTTCCTTTTCTCTGTGTTTTTATGATGAGATAACCCACTTATGGTTCCCAGGCTGAGGTTATCTTGATTCATATGCTGTTTTTGAGGCTGGCTTTTAAACAGTCTAAATCCTTGCGAGGGCAGACCAGTGAGTTGCTGGCCTACCTGAATTACATCCCATCCTCTACCTTCTGAACTCTAAACCTGGGATACCATAGAGCTTACTTAGGTTTGTTGTTTAGAAATTGGATGTCATATTCTTTGGGCCACAGAGAGGGCAACTCCAAATACTAAATTCTGGGCTTTTTTTTTTTTTGGTATTCAAATTCCGATGATTTCCTTGAATCTCTATTACTATTTTAGGGCAAATATCATTATTCCAGGTCATATTATTTTATATAAGAATAAATATGTTGTTGAATGATCTGGGACATGAACAACCTATTGAAATGATTAAAGCTAGCATTTAAAGGACAGAATCAATGTTTATAATTGGGGTTTTGACTTACCTAGTTTCCTGTTCCCCTTCCTGAGTTTCTGTGTTTGATTATGGGTAAGATATCGTGTATGCAGGTCAGGAAGCAACAGTTAGAACTGGACGTGGAAGAACAGAGTGGTTCCAAATAGGAAAAGGAGTACGTCAAGGCTGTATATTTTCACCCTGCATATTTAACTTATATGCAGAGTACATCATGAGAAATGCTGGGCTGGAAGAAGCACAAGCTGGAATCAAGATTGCTGGGAGAAATATCAATAACCTCAGATATGCAGATGACACCACCCTTATGGCAGAAAGTGAAGAAGAACTAAAGAGCCTTTTGATGAAAGTGAAAGAGGAGAGTGAAAAAGTTGGCTTAAAGCTCAACATTCAGAAAACTAAGATCGTGGCATCCGGTCTCATCACTTCATGGCAGATAAGATGAGGAAACAATGGAAACAGTGGGTGGCTTTATTTTTCTGGCCTCCAAAATCACTGAGTGCTGAAGAATTGATGCTTTTGAACCGTGGTTTTGGAGAAGACTCTTGAGAGTCCCTTGGACTGCAAGGAGATCCAACAAGTCCATCCTAAAGATCAGTCCTGGGTGTTCATTGGAAGGACTGATGTTGAAGCTGAAACTCCAATACTTTGGCCACCTGATGCAAAGAGCTGACTCATTTGAAAAGACCCTGATGCTGGGAAAGATTGAGGGCAGGAGGAGAAGGGGACAATAGAGGATGATATGGTTGGATGGCATCATCGACTTGACGGACATGGGTTTGGGTGAACTCCGGGAGTTGGTGATGGACAGGGAGGCCTGGTGTGCTGCAGTTCATGGGGTTGCAAAGAGTCAGACACAACTGAGCAACTGAACTGAATTGAAGATATCAAGTGTGTCTGAATCTTACTTTTAGTCTGTAAAATGGGGGAAAAGAATAGTTATTTGGTGCAGCTGTTTTGAAAATTCAGTGAGATGATCTGTAAGATGCTTAGCATGGAGCCCAGTAGAGTTACATTTTACAACCTAGGCCCTCTGACTACTTGAATTCACAAGGACAAAAACTAATCCATATTTGGTACCAGAATATGTTATAATTCTAAGTTAATTATATAAAACAATCAGTTTCCTCTAGCCTACTAATATAGATATTCAGAAGGGGCATATATGACCTGTAAGTATTATTTATTCAGTGTCTATTATATTTGTGGGAACCAATGTAACTGGTTTTTAAAAGATGCTTATCTTTACTTTATAGATGAGGAAACTGAGGCTCATAGACAGTGAAGGCCTTAAGCATCATCATATAGTTAAAGGCAGATCAAGAATTTGAAACCAGGGTCTGACTTAGCCACTATCTTGCATTGCCAACTTATTAGAGAAGCTAGGGGGCTTCCCTGTGAGCTCCCTGAGTTGGTAAAGAATCCACCTGCAATGTAGGAGACCCTGGTTCAATTCCTGGGTCAGGAAGATCCACTAGAGAAAGGATAGTCTACCCACTCCAGTGTTCTTGGGCTTCCCTGGTGGCTCAGCTGGTAAAGAACCCATCTGCAATGTGGGAGATCTGGGTTCGATCCCTGAGTTGGGAAGATCCCCGGGAAAAGGGAAAGGTTACCCCCTCCTGTATTCTGGCCCAGAGAATAAAGTCCATGGGATCACAAAGAGTCCAACATGACTGAGTGAGTTTCATTTTCACTAGAGACCATTGCTTAAAATATAGAATCAAAGCTTTTATTTTTAAAATAAATGTTACGTGTATATTTCAAAGCATACTACTATTTTAAAGAGCTTTAACAAATTTATGTTCCAAGAAAGAGCTTTTGAAAGTTCTTGGCCACATGAAGCTTTACATGATTTTATTTTGACCATTGCTTTAGACTAGAGCTGAACTTATTTTTTAAGATTTTCTTATATTTTTATGTTCATGTTAATTATACCATGTACAAAGGAATTTCACATATGTTTACAAAATAAACCCTTACTATACTTTTGTAATTACAAAGTCTGCCACTAAATTACTGTTTCGTGTGTTTGTGTTTCAATTATTAACTGTGGTGGCATATAACTAAAGCTGAAAACATGTCATTTCTATGATAATAAGTGAACGCAATTAGAAGCATATCTATTCCAAACACAAAATATATTCATTTGCATTCTGTCTCCTTGTATTATTTAACTGTATTAAGGCCAAGTCATGTCATTTCTCTGTTACCTTTTTTCCAATCTAGAAGGAATCTGTCTTATTTTATGTAAGTGTTTTTATGATGTCTACATAAAGAGAGATGGGTAAGGTGAAGATCCGCAGACATATGCCTCACTCAGGTGGGTATTTTCTGAATCTTCTAAAGCTCCCCATCTTCAGATTTCTGGTGATTATTTTTAAACTGATGAGATGTGTGTATGATATAGCTTCACAAATAAATTATACAGTTGTACACATCTGACTTCAAGGAGATCCAACCAGTCCATCTTAAAGGAGATCGGTGCTGGTGTTCATTGGAAGGACTGATGTTGAAGTTGAAACTCCAATACTTTGGCCACCTTATGCGAAGAGCTGACTCATTTGAAAAGACTCGGATGCTGGGAGGGACTGGGGGCAGGAGGAGAAGGGGACGAAAGAAGATGAGATGGTCGGATGGCATCACTGACTCAATGGACATGGGCTTGGGTGAACTTCTGGAGTTGGTGATGAACAGGAAGGCCTGGCGTGCTGCGGTTCATGGGGTTGCAAAGTCAGATACCACTGAGTGACTGAACTGAACTGAACTGAACAAATCGGACAACTGAATAAAATCTCTTCACTATTTGCCAGTCTTAGGTAAGTGGGGAAGTAGCTATATTTGTCTGTATTGTAGTCACATTTTATCCACGAGAACTTTTGGAGTGATAACTAACAAAAACACAGCTGGAGTTTTTGAGCAAGTTTTGGAAAACATGAATTAATGTAAGGAATTTGGGGTTTCACAGAGAATTCAAACATAATATGGCAACAAAACTAACATATACCTTGAGGCCAGGAGCCTAAAGTTAATCTAATTTGGATTCTTTCTCTGGTCTCTGAGTTTCTCCTTTAGTCACCTCTCTTTTCCACACTGTGCCTTATTCTGCTTTGATCGTCCAGTCAGTTGTTGCCATGGAGGGGTGGAGCCACCTTGTTCCAACAGAGCAGCTCCTTCTATAATCTTATGGATTGATTGCACATTTGTGATTATGAAGAGATATTCCTAGGAATAGGAATTCTGGGCAGGCATTCCCAACCACTACTTACATACATGTACAAATGAGCATATGCAAATTAATGCTATATTTAAATGACCAAAAGGTATTTCCAATAACATTGCCTGCTTAATGTCATGTCCTCAGATTACATGAAAATCAAATATGCTATAGTGAAAAAAGAAGAGATAAAGTTTTCACTAAATGCAGTGAAATAATAATAACTGCTAATATTGAGCTATTGCCTTTGAGCAAGACCTTGTGCTACATAATCATGATCAAATTTAATTTTCAAAGCAATGCAATAGTGTGGAAAATAGTATTATACCCATATAATAAAGGAATGATGACAAGTTCCAACACTAACATTATTATTACATGATGAAACAAAAGCTTAGAGAGGGCAAGAGCCATCTCAAAGTCACTCAACCATGAAGGAGCCTAGCTTAGATTCATGCTGTGGGCTTTGGGCCTATGAAGCCCATGCTTTTAACCACAAAACAGTTTACAATTGAATTTTACTTTTTATAATGTGTCCTCTGTTTAGAATCTCAAGGCCAATTCCTAAAAACTAAGGTCCAGAGCTCCCCATTCTGCCATGCTTTGTTGGATGGAGATAATGTGATCAGATTCTGCTAATTACAAGGGAGTTGTAGCAGAAATTGTCTCAGAATGGTTCTTGAACATTTGTATCTTACTCCAGGTCTCTGTTGGTTCTTATCTGCCAAAACAGCTCTCCTCTGTAATGTCTATCTTCTTTGCCTTGTGTACCTTTTTTGATCTACTCTTGTTCTTGACAATAAGGTTCTGTCATTGTTATTCTGCTTTCTCCTTTACTTAATTTTGAAAGAAAATCAAACAAACCAAAAAATAATCCTCTAAATCAAACCAAACCCAAATCAAACAAATGGGCACTATATAAGACCTGTGTAAGTGCCACCCAAAATGAATAGCCATTGGCATTTAGTCATATTTGATTCAGAACATCTTTAGAAGCTAAAACAAAACAGAGACAGTGTTGAAATCCTTCCTACTCTTCTCTTTAGGTCCCCTTCCTCCTCCTCACAAGAGAACAGTATATATATACCAGATAATGTTAGCCTTTACCATTAATACATTCTATTGGGCTGACTGCATATATGTTTTTAAATTTCATCATTTGTATGATACCATCCATAATGATGTTCTGTTTGCTATTCAGTTTATGGGTTTTAGATCTTCTATTGAGTAATATCAATTATCTAATTGTTGAATAATAATCTAATGCATTAATATCAGATTTAATTATTTATTAACCCCTGAATGGACAACTAAGCTATTTTCAAGTTTAAACTATTTAAAATAATGCATAATAATATCCTTATACCTTTTTTTAAAAAATGAGAGTTTCTCACATATATAAGCTTTCAATCCAGTGGGGAAAGATGTCTTAATACTAGTGGGTATCCATAAATGCTACGAATAAAAATAATATAACAACAAGGGGAAAGAACATGAATATAGTTAGGAAGGAAGCTATACAAATATCTTAGAGGAAGACTTTTCCTGGCTAAGGGAATGGCAAATACGAAGGCCCTGAAACAGAAAAATCCTCAGCATACTGATGTTTTGTCCTGGAATAATGATGTACTCCAGTATTTATTTTAAATATTTACCAAGAGTCTCTATTGCATTTGTGCACATGGATAGGGCATAATTTATAAATGATGGAAGATTATCACTTCTTTATCAAACTCTATGTCAATTATTTCTTTTTCTTATTTAATGATTGAATATAAACTCCAGCATAAAGTTAAGGAAAGGGAAAGAGCTAACATAGTTTCTATAACTTTAATGAGAATATAGCAAAATGTTGAACCTTTAGTAAAAACCTTTCATGCAGTTAACGATGTTCTTTTATCTATCCTTTCACTGTTAAAATAATTTTTTAAATGGGCAATAATTTGCAAATTTTTCTGCAGAACCTTTCCTGATAGCTCAGTTAGTAAAGAATTTGCCTGCAATGCAGGAGACCCTGGTTCAATTAATCGGTCAGGAAGATCTGCTGGAGAAAGGATAGGCTACCTACTCCAGTATTCTTGGGCTTTCCTTGTGTCTCAGCTGGTAAAGAATCCACCTGCGATATGGGAGACCTGGGTTTGATCCCTGGAAGATGCCCTGGAGAAGGAAAAGGTGACCCACTTCAGTATGCTGGCCTGGAGAATTCCATGGACTGTATAGTCCATGGGGTCTCAAAGAGTCAGACATGGCTGAGTGACTTTCACTTTAATCAAAAATAGTAGTAACACTCTTGACTCTGATTCTTCAGCCAAGATGTCACCAGCTTTGGTTTTCTTCATCCTTCCTTTCAGAATTTACTCTTTATTTCTGAATAATATGCTAACATGACTATTTCTTGATTTTTTTTTTTAGTGTTAGTTTAGACTTCCTGCTATAGAACCTTAGATTTAATTCTCTTTTTTCTGTTCCATTCACCCTTTCCTCATCCCTTTCTTATGATAGTCACATAAAATTTTCAGTTAACACAATATTCAGTGTTATTATACATAGAACACAAATCAAAGTAATGTATATAAAATAATTTATATATGACAGCCAAGTCACATAGTATGCTATGTGAGCATTTGTTTTTTTGTATAACTCCGTTCCTTTTCCCCCTTGTTTTTGTGGAGAACATCCTCCAATAATTTCCCCCAAAATGATGTCTATGGCAAGTAGTTCATATTTTAGATTTTTATCATCTGCAATTAAAAAAAATTTTACAAATTAGAAATCTGATGGAATGAGAATTCTAGGATATAAAAACACTCCCTCAGAAATGTTAAAGTATTTTTGTGTTGTCTTTGAATCACCAGTACTGCTATTGAATGTCTGATACCATTGTAATTAATACTTTTTCTAAGATTTTTTCCCATTAGAAACTATTTTCAAGTTTTTTTCTTACTAAAAGCTTATAAGTTCTCTTTATCCTTGAAATTTCATTGATAAAATTTCAAGTGTCTTGAAATTTCATGAAAATATGTCTCAAAAGTCTTTAGTTCTAGGAAATCCTTTCCTCTGTTCTTTGATAACTTTCTCCCACTTGTTTCTCTGAACTTTCATTACCCAGATATTCTTTTAGGAATCTTTTCTTTCTTATTTTTAAATTCTTTTGGATGTTTGTTCTACTTTGTAAGAGATTTTTCTAACTTCATCTTTCAACTCTTCTATTAATATTTTATTTCTGATATCACTTTTTCTTTTAATTTCAAAGACTTCTTTCAGAATTTCTGAGGGTTTCTTTTGTTTAATGACTTCCTATTTTTATTTCAGGAATGAGATATCTTCTCTTATCTTTGAAACTACTGTGTTGTCCGCAATGTTCATTAGGATTGCACCATATAGAAAAGCCCAAATAAATGTTTCGGCCAACACAGTATTAAATTCGGAGAAGGCAATGGCACCCCACTCCAGTACTCTTGCCTGGAAAATCCCATGGGCGGAGGAGCCTGGTAGGCTGCAGTTTATGGGGTTGCTAAGAGTTGGACACACTGAGCGACTTCACTTTCACTTTTCACTTTCATGCATTGGAGAAGGAAATGGCAACCCACTCCAGTGTTCTTGCCTGGAGAATCCCAGGGATGGGGGAGCCTGGTGGGCTGCCGTCTATGGGGTCACACAGAGTCGGACACGACTGAAGTGACTTAGCAGTAACAGTAGCAGTATTAAATTATTTCCTTTAAAGTTTTCTTCTGCTTATTTTGTCTCTGAACCCTCCACTTTTCTTTTTCTTTTTTGCCTTATTTGTTTGTTTCTGTCTCTTTCTCAGAAGTCTGGTGATCCATCAATGTCTGCTCATGTTAAATTATGAAGCACAAAGGCACTAACCCAATACGAGGATGTTAGGCAGTGAGATTATTATAAAGTTATGGAGCAGTTATTATAAGTTGTTGTTTTCCTTTTAGACAGATTCTTTTCCTCAGAAAAGAATCCCTCTGCCTGAGGATTAGAAGTATCTCTCCCTGGACAAAGAAAGAAGAGGCTAGTGTTCTTACATATTAGGATATAAACATTGACCTAGCCTTTTTTTTCCTGATGGCTCCCTTAGTTCTAATATTTGTGCCCACACTCCCTCTTGTTAAGAGAGTAAATATTCAGTCAGTTGTCTACAACTAAGTGGACAGCACTGCTGCTCAGTGCAGTGATGAAGGTATCTAGGGCTCTAAATGCTTAAGATGCAAAATTTCAATCAAGCTGCCTATTAGTCCAACAGACATCCTCTTGAAACATAATGTGTCTCTAAGTTCCATTTTTCAAGGCTCTGAGGAATAAGCTGGCTTATTTTTTGGCTCCACGGTACTCTACCCCTCTGCAAATGCAGACTTAGTTTCTAAGAGATTGGGTGTATCTGCTTCCCAGTTTCAACATTTGTCAACATGTCTCATCATTTCTCATATTATTTTCTGTTGTGGACTTTTTGCCCTTTTGATTCCTTTATCATCATTTAAGTGGGGTTTCACAAAGGAACTAAGAGGATGAGAGCAAGGATAGTTTTTAAGCATCAGGGCAGTACTGAAAAGACAAAGTTGCTAGCTTAAATTGATTCCTACTAGTCAGATTGTGGAAAAATTGA
Source organism: Oryx dammah (assembly GCF_014754425.2). NCBI lineage: Eukaryota > Metazoa > Chordata > Mammalia > Artiodactyla > Bovidae > Oryx > Oryx dammah. The sequence goes on from NW_024080556.1 coordinate 107,898, forward strand.
ATATAAAATAGTAATGTAATTATTAATGTTATTATTATGGTTAATTGGAACAAGTTGAATCTGTGAAAGATCATGGATCCTTAATGATTCTCATGCAAAAGAGAATATAGAGTATAAAAAGTTAGATAATAGTAATGAATAAGTATAATCAGACATGTTTTATTTTTATTGATTTTAACAATTAAAATAGGATTTATGTGTGGATATGTGGTTTCTAATCTATGAACATTTATAACTGTTCATATTTGAATGATTAAAAAGTTAAAAATATATGGGACTTTTGAGTACACCAGGAAGTTCTAGAACAAGTGGGGAAAAGATGACTAAAAATGATGGACTAAATGTGTAATTTAAAAGGGCTTCTACAAAAATATAGAATTCAGATTATAAATCATGGTGGAAACTATACACAGAGGTGAATATTCCGACATGGATGGAAGGTGGTGGCATCTAGACTCTGTCCTGTGAGTTCCTCCAACATCAGCCTAGGTTAAAAGCTCATTGACTCAAGGTCCATACTTTTCTAAAATGATATAAACCTTATTATGCTCAGTAATTAACCTCATAATAAGAATGTAGCTTCTTTAAGTAATTATAAGCTTCCAAATGATAAAAGCAGTAGACATTTTACAAAGTAGCACAACCAAAAAGAAAGCAAAGATTTTTCCATGTTTGTGGTTTGTATTGTATGACCACATAAAAAAAGGCCTAAATTCATATAATATGAACTTTAATCAGGTAAGAAATTAAAATAATCAGATAGGAGGAACTGAGTATGAGATTATATCATTCCTTTTTCTTTTGTGTTTTATTTGTCTTAATGTAAGCTTGTCTTAATTGCGGGCTTCCCTGATGGCTCAAAGGGTAGAGAATCCACCTGCAATGCAGAACACTAAAGTTTAATCCCTAGGCTGGGAAGATCCCCTGGAGAAGGAAATAGAAGCCACTCCAGTATTCTTGCCTGGAGAATTCCATGGACAGAGGAGCCTGATGGGCTACAGTTCATGGGGTTGCAAAGAGTCGAACACAATGGAGCGACTAACATTTAACTTTGTCTTAACTGAGGAATTCTTGATTTTTTTCTGTTGCTGGTATTTCTGTTCTTTTGTCTAAAGAAATAGATAATAAGGAGACCATGGAAGTCATGTCCTTGAGGGTAAATTATGTTCTAATTTTTAGCATGATAATTTGGGATATTTGCAAGTTTAATTTGTTGTGTTTCATTTTGAGTCTGTGTGTGTTAGTCAGTCGTGTCCGACTCTGCAATCCCACGGACTACAGACTGCCAGGCTCCTCTGTCCATGGAATTCTCCAAGCATGAATACTGGAGTGGCTTGCCATTTCCTTCTCCACATTATGAGTCTGCTGCTGCTAAGTCGATTCAGTCGTGTCCGACTCTGTGTGACACCATAGATGGCAGCCCACCAGGCTCCCCCATCCCTGGGATTCTCCAGGCAAGAACACTGGAGTGGGTTGCCATTTCCTTCTCCAATGCATGAAAGTGAAAAGTGAAAAGTGAAAGTGAAGTCGCTCAGTGTGTCCGACTCTTAGCGACCCCATGAACTGCAGCCTACCAGGCTCCTCCCCGTCGAAATACAGATCTAACGGGTAGTTTTTCCCAGCAACATTCCTACCAAGCAAAAGCCATCAACCTCTGAGTACAACAGTGTTGTTCATTTACTTCCTGTTCCCATATGCTTACCACTGTTTCTAGTTTTATGCCTTGCATCATTGAAACAAGCCTAAAATATTCTGTCCTTTATTCCTAGAATGCTTTTTGTGTTTTTCATCACCTTTGCAAGACATAATCATACCAATATTTTAGAAATAAAATCCAATTTTATTTCTTCTATGTGTGTTCCACAGGTGTTCCTTTGTTATTATATATAATTTTAGACATTCCTTCTCTGGGAAAAAATAATTGCTTTCTTTTTGGTAACATGAGAAATTGTCTTAAGCATCAGTATAAAAGTTCTCACATTAGGCATGATTAGTTGCATAAAGACTTATTTATCTGCTATTAAAGAAAATTTTAAGCTACTTAAAATGCCATATCACAGTCACCTTGCACTTCACAGTACAGTATCTTAAACAAAGATAAACAAGACAAGATTCTATATTCTTGCTATAAAAGGGACTGCAGAATTTTTAAATTTTACATATAATTATTAATCAGCTTTTAAGGGGAAAAACTAAGTTGCTATCAGTTGCAACAAACTCTTGTTCTTGAGCAGCTCTTAACCAACAACTCAACAAAATATTAGAATACACCCAAAGGAGTAATAGGAACAGAATTTTTTCCAGACTATATGATGAGCTTTTGGAAGACTTTTAGGATTTTTCCAACATTAGAACTGTAGTTACTATATCCAACGAAATTAGTGGGCAGATCTATGTTGGGTCACCACTCGTTAAGAAAGAAATTTACTCATGTTGATAAGTGGTTGTCTCTTCTTAAACTTGTTTTGCTCTTGTTAAGGAGATAATTAAAACAATATTTCCAGAGGTGACAGATTTTGTTGTGGTTAAAATCTTGGGACTTAATGACTTTAGATCTTTGATCTACAGGGATAATAGAGGAAACTAGGACAAGTCTGATAGCTTATCTTCATTTCCCTTTTCTCATCTGAAAAAAATGGAGAAATCTATCTCTGACTGATGTTCTATAAATTATATATCATATTTAAAGCATCAGTTAAGTGCCATCATCTAGTCGGTGCTCAAAACTGTCAGCCATCACATCAGTAGCAGTATCAGCAACATTGTTGGTGGTGAGAAACCTGGTGTTTATTTGGTGCATATAAAACAATAAATATAATTACAAATTAATAAGTGTCAGATGAAAACTAAATAAGTATTTGGCATCAATAGGGACAAGGAGGAATTTTCCCTTTGCCATTTTTTTCCTTCCATTTATCAAGCAAAAAATAGTAGATTGTGTGAGAAAATAGCATTACTTTAAAAATAACTTTATAAATTCCTCCTCGCGCAAGTGTCTGTCTTTGTATGCTGCTTCTTTAGATTGCAAGGACCTTTAGGCCAGGGACTGAATTTAACCTAGTGTTTAATATGGGCAGTTATTTATTCAGTTCTTAAAACTTCACTCTTGAATAAGCTGCCTTGGAGCTAAGGAGATCAGGCATCCCATTTTTTTGAGGGATTATTTTATTTTTTAGTACATTTGATGGGTGGCCTGTGAAATCCTGAGTATGGCAGTTTCTCTCCCCCATTTTTTCATATTATAAATATGCTTACTCGAGTGTAGTAGGATTGTCATTTCTGAGTTCAGGCGGTAGCTCCATTGTCAATACTTCTTCAGTAGGCACAGCTTTGCCCAGACACTGAATTTATAGGTCCTGGAATTAGTGAATGAATGAGTATTGAGCATTAACTTTGGACCAGGCCCAGAGCTAGATGTTTTCAAATATATTATTTCAGTTAATATTCAAACAGACCCAAGGATACATAGTATAATTCCCATTTTACAGATGAGGAAACAGGCTCAGAGTGGTTAAATGATTTACCTGACGCTATTCTTGGTAGAGGGGACAACATATAGAGAGGCAAATTTGGAATTGTTGGTGCATAGGGTGTTGGGGAGAGAGCAAAGTAAAGATTCAACAAAGTAGGATCTGGAAGGCTGGGCAAGGACCATAAGATGAAATGCCTATCCACCATTCTGTAGGACTTGGTCTTTGTTCTGGAGATCAGTGGCTCTCAAATTCAAGATTCATGAACATCATTTGTTATGACTATTGAAAATGTATATTCCCTCATCCTCTACTCTGCAGTAAGGAAAGGGACTACAGTCTGGATTTTAACAAGCAACCTAAGTTATTCTTTTGTTCTGCAGTCTACACTTTGAGAATCCTGAAGTAGGCAGTGGGAAGATTTTGAAAGAATATTTTGCAGGTGGGTTTCATTATTCTGGGATAATTATAAGAATGGGACACAAGGATACTAAATTAGAGTCAAAGAAATATTTAGAACACTGATTCTCAATCTTGTCTGCACACAACAATCATCTGGAAAGCTTTAAAGAAAAATATTCATGCTTGGGTTCCATCCCAAGATTTAGGTTTAGGATATTTTTTGCCATAGTCTACATGGGAAACATTGATTTCCTGAACTAATGCAGGGTTGGCACCACCACTGAGAGTCAATTAGCATTTCTGGATGGGTTTGAAAGAAGGAGTACTTCCTTTTCTGGAGCCTTGGTCAGCCTGTATCATGAGCCTGGGCCTGATTCTTATACCCACTTTCACCTTTGCTGAGCAGTCACATGGCACACTGACCAATCTCTTTACCCTGTAAGTGTTCTGGAGGTCACAGGAATGCAGATCAAACCAGAGAGAAGGAGCAACAGAATGGTTCATAGCCACGTGGTTTTGGTCTTATCCCCAGTGACGACTTGGAGTCCTCACTTCATTCTCTGCTCTGGTCATGGGCTGGTAAGGAAGTTGCTTAGCTTGACAAACACAGTTGAATTGTCATGGCCACCTGGGATGTTGTGTCGAGAATTACTCACAAGAGCTGTATGAATTAGGAATTGTTGTCCCTGTTTTATGGATGGTGAAACCGAACATCAGAAAGGTAACAGCCTTATCTAGGGTCAAACAACCAGAAGTGGTGAACATAGGATTCAAACTACTTTGACTCCAAAGACCTGTGTTTTTTAGTAACTCTTAAAGTTACCGTAATAAGAAGTGAGGCATCATCAGCCTTGGCACTTTCAGTGCAGCGTTTTTGCTTTGTGGCCATAAGTTTTTATTATCTTTCTGGTATCAAAATAGACTTTGCCTGAACCTAGACAGATCACACTTGACCCCGATGTCAAAAAAATTTTGTCACTGTTGTTTTAGAGCATATTTTTACTACAGGTTTCAAGTTGAGAGCTCCAGAAGTTCTTGGGCTAGAGTAAAAGGATTAACCTAAGACATACAATTAGAGTAAGTATGTATGAAGCACTTACTATGTACCGGACACTCTTCTAAAGTGCTTTAAAGATTTAACATATTTAATTCTTCTACCTGAGTAGCTGTGATCATCAGTTATCTCTTCCAAAAGGAAAAATGGGGCACAGAGAGGTAGAATAAGCTGACAAAGTTCGATAGCCAGAGCCCAGGTTCATGTGGAGTCTCTTTGCCATGGTGCCTCTCTGCATAGCTTTCTTCAGCTCCTTTCCTCCCACCTTTATCCTCATCCTGACAAGTCCTGCCCAGCAAACTAGCCTTCAGATTATAGCTACTCACTGTTGACTCTGTTTTGATTGCACTTATCTTACATGAATCTTTCTTGAGGATTTCTAAAATAATTCTTTGATATCCCCTTAAAAGAACAGCGCAGTAGAACAGATCTTGGGGCTATGCTGGCTGGAGTCTTCCACTTTCTCTCTTTACTTGAATTATATGTTACCTATGTCTGCTTTAGACTTATCCATCAGCTCTCTGTCTTGGGTTTGGTTTTTCTATGACCACAGAAGCTATAGTCTCTGAAAAGTAATTTTCTTCACATTATTTTACCTTACTGAGTATATATATTTTCCTTTCTTTTTCTTTACACTTTTTATTTTATACTGGAGTATAGAAAATTAACAATGTTGTGATAATTTCAAGTGGACAGCAAAAGGACTCAGCCATACATACACATGTATCCATTCTCCCCACAATTCCCCTCCCATCTAGGATGCTACACAGCACTGAACAGAGTTCCATATGCTATTCAGTAGCTCCTTGTTGGTTATCCATTTTAAATATAACAGTGTGCACAGGGCCATCCCAAACACCCTAACTATTCCTTCCTCCCTTTCTTCCTCCCTGGCAACTGTAAGTTCATTCTCTAAGTCTATGAATCTGTTTCTGTTTTGTAGATAAGTCCATTCAAATCATTTCTTTTTATATTCTGCATATAAGATATGACATATGACATTTCTCCTTCTCTGTCTGGCTTACTTCACAGTGAATATATTTTAATGGTAGATAATTTTAACATTCTATTGTAAAGGAATCCTTTAGCTAATCTCCTTGCACTTAGATTTATTTGCTCTCTGAGCCTCAAAAGTTCAAGACTTTTTTAAAATATCAACAATGGAACATATATTAATGTTTTTGTCAATATAGGTACTATATAAACTCAAAAGGTTCATAAACTCGAAAAGGTTATGAAGATTATTTTCTAAAATTGAAATTGACATTTCCTCATAAAGGTTGATTATAACTATTAAGATTATGAAAATAAAAAGTCCACTCTTTTATTATTTAGTGAATAGGATTGCTTTCTTTTACATGGGTAAAATAGCAGTTCCGTGTTATAACTTTACAAATGTAGCTGAGCATTTTTTTTCTCTAAATAGTCATTTTCAAATGATGATCTATAACTTGCCAACCTATGGTACAGCTGATGTAAAAAGTTTGTGATGACAACCCTAAATGTTTTATCACCTGTCAGAAATTTCAATGATAATAAAAAGTAACATCCTTTAAATTAATTAGACATGATTAGGACTTCAAGCCCAGAGGCCACTTCATTATGCAAAAATTGTAACAGTTAGCTATTTAAATTACCATTAAATTGATTCTTATGTTAATTGATATCTCACTTATAACCCTAGATTTTAATTTATATAAGATCTTTGGAAATAATAATAAGATATAATAAAATGTTATTTTGGAGAAATTCTTTTATGAAAAAACACACTGAAAAATTGATTGTGGTATTTGACCCTTGGTAGAATGTCTGAATGATAATGAAGCTAATTTCTCAGGAAATGGCACAGCTTGGATTCATCTCCTGTGTTTGTGCAGCCCCCACAAACACCAATAGAAGTTGACGTGTGGTTCAGGAGGGTAGTTTTTCTTTTTCCCCCAGTGAGCATTGTCTTATCTTCTGCAGTCTGACCCAGGAAACAGAGTTTACTTTACCCATTTGAGATGCAGTATGTGCCATGACACGTTTTGGAAAAGAAGGGTAATGTGACTGTGTGCATAGTCAACTTTTGAAGAAAGGAAGTGCTATAGACTTCAGAGAAGAACTGACACCAAAGAGCAGAATAAACCTGAGTATCATCTCACAGCGTTTTATTAAGCAGGTACATTTTTGAAGTTAAAATGCCAGTTTCAGAAAACTTGGAATTAATTGGCCTTTGGGGACAAATTGAGATGAACTGAGGCATTTGTTGGTTCAGGTACATAACCTCCTCGTGCTTTTCTTGTTTCAAGGGATTAGTTTTGAATCGGCAAGATGAAAAACAATTTAAAATATTGTTCTGGCTTCCTTTAGAGTATCAAGTCTCTACTAACTAAAATCCCTTTCTGTTTTTATTTATAAATTTCCTACTATATTGCAAGTTCCACAAGTGTAGGAAACAGAGTTTATCAACATCATATGGGCACAGTTTCTCTTCAATTACTTAAGAATTTTCAGTTACTTAAGTTTTCCAAGGAACTTCTTGATTTGCTTTGTGGATTTTAGCAATGAACATATTCAAGCTGGAAACTGCAATTACAGTATTACAAATTACAACAAACTGTATTTATGGGTATGGAATCAAGAGCGGGTTATTCAGGAAGAAAAACAGAGATGAAAAAATAAGTTTGGTAATTATAAGCTAAACTCCTTCATACTATCATTGCTTTCCCCTTTCACATCTAAGATGTTTATTTGTGAGTTTTTCTTTTGTTTCTCTTTCATTTCATTTATTTATCACATCTTGTCATCCTGGGGACTGAGGAGAGATATGTCTTAAAACTGAGGAAGAGCATCTCTCCTGGCATTCCAATCAATGGTTAAGACTCCACCTTCCCAGTTCAGAGGACATGGATTTGATCCCTGGTAGGAGAAATAATCCCACATGGTGTGGCCCAAAACAAAAAAGTTTTCAAAAGAAGAAGAATATTAAAAAAAAAAAAAAAGTTGAGCAAGGTTGGTGCCCCCTAAGGTACAATCGGAAACAAGGATAGTCTAAGAAGTGTAGACGTGGGGATGCAACAGTACCATGAAACACACTTTTATCAAAGAAGTTCCAGAAGTTATAATCTGTGGAAGATGCTGAGCTGGTGTGATAGCATCATCTCATCCTTCCAGTCTCTGCTTCGTGATGCTTATTCATACTTCCTTGCTGCAAATTACATTTCCGCTTTCCCAGTTCAGTTCAGTTCAGTTCAGTCGCTCAGTCATGTCCAACTCTTTGCAACCCCATGAATCGCAGCACGCCAGGCCTCCCTGTCCATCACCATCTCCCGGAGTTCAATCAGACTCACGTCCGTAGAGTCAGTGATGCCATCCAGCCATCTCATTCTCTGTTGTCCCCTTCTCCTCCTGCCCCTAATCCCTCCTAGCATCAGAGTCTTTTCCAATGAGTCAACTCTTCACATGAGGTGGCCAAAGGACTGGAGTTTCAGCTCTAGCATCATTCCTTCCAAAGCAATCCCAGGGCTGATCTCCTTCAGAATGGACTGGTTGGATCTCCTTGCAGAAGTAAAGTAAATATATATAAATATAAATAAATAAATATATATATTTGGCTGGGGCTTCCCTAATGGCTCAGACGGTAAAGAATCTGCCTGCAATGCAGGACACCCAGGTTCCATCCCTGGCGAAGGAAATGGCAACCCACTCCAATATTCTTGCCTGGAGAATCCCATGGACAGAGGAGCCTGGTGGGCTACAGTCCATGGGTTTGCAAAGAGTCAGACAAGACTGAATGACTAATGCTACCTTATCTAAAGTCAAACAACCGGAAGTGGTGAACATGAGATTCAAACTACTGTGACTCCAAAGACCTGTTTGCTTTTTTTTTTTTTTAGTATTTCTTAAAATTTACCATAACACATGCAAATTTGCCTGTGCTGGATCTTAGTTGCAGCAAGCAGGATCTTAATCTTTTGTTGGGGCTTGTGGGGTTAAGGCGAGGCCCCCTGCATTGGGAGCATGGAGTCTTAACCACTGGACCATCAGGGAAGTCCCGTTTTGAAGTATTTTTTTCATTGAGAAGAATCATTTTTAACACTACACTTTTCTCTATGTAGAGGTTTAACATTCTGAGCTTTTACATAAAAATTCCCAGGAGTCTCACTCTCCATGAAACTTTCATAAGGGTTTACAAATTCCTTGGGTGGTAAATATGCATACCTGTGCTCTATTTCCTCCATTATATTAACTTTGGTGTCATCCGGGAGCAATTTTTAACTTAATGTTTCTGTATAGCCTGTGTGTTTGATGTACTCACAATTTTGGGAGGTTAAGAAAAGAATTGGCTGCTTTTCCTCCTGAATACCTAATCTGGAAATGGACTGAAGTTTCTTTCTACTCTTTGCACATAGGACAGGTCTCTGTAGGCCTGCTGGGTGACTCATACTAGTGCTTTCTAGTCTTTACCAGTCCTTTCACACTGAACTCCTTAGGGACTGAACTACAGGCTCAGTAAAAGTTTTAGTTAGATTCAAGAGTCGGACACTACTGAGCGACTGAACTGAACTGAACTGAACTGAATTTAATTGATGAGTTTGTTGGTATACAAGAGAAAATAGAGAGAATGGAAGATTAGGCTTTCTGTTCATTCAGACCCTGGATCACCTCTTTGTTCCCAGATAACATTCAGAGTCAAGCACATGCAAATAGATTTTCACATTTGAGGAAGGAAATCCCTTAGTACAAATATCTCCTCGCTATTCTGCTTCAGTTAGTAAAATTTCTAAACAAAAAAATACAAAAGAATTTTTATGAAAGTGTGTGGCTCTGTCATCTGAAGAAGGCTATCCTAGATATAGGGACCTTGTGGTAAGACCAAATAGCCAAGGGGAATGAGGAATCTAGTTCCCAGAAAATGCCCGAAAGGGGTACAGCATTTCAGGCAAGCAATATTGACAGCTTTCATAATTTTGCACTGAGTCATTTTCATAGCCACCAACATGCACACACATGCATAGACACACCAGCCATCTTTCCTCCTCTCTATTCCATAGATATCTTCCAAGTCCACAGTAAAAGCTCAGCTAAAGAAAATGAGAAAATCCATGTCATTTGATCAAATAAATGAAAATTTTTGGATATACCAGGAGGACCCAATTTATAAGTTGGAAAGAAGTGAATAGTAGGTATATGTGGCTGGGAAAATGACAGGAGAGTTTTGCATTTGAAGAGTTGAATAACTATAGGAGACTAAAAGAAACTAAGCAATTTTCACCTGAACATATGCCCAAACCAGGAAGGGAATCTGGGAAAAGGCAGAGGTTCCTACCTGAGAAATGTTTCTTCCCAGAACAGAGCCAAGAAGAACCAACCATAATGGACAGGGCACTTCTGATTAACATAACTCAAGTAAATACTACACAGGTATCTGTAGTAAATGTTTCTTCTCAGTAGGGAAACAATCTGCTTTACCAAGACAAAATTGATCAAATGCATATTCCCAGATAGACAGCAGGCTCTCAAACTTCACCACAGGCTGTTGAGGTGTGAATATAGAGAAATGAGGTCTCTAATTGTTTTGCTTCTATGATGATCATAAGTAAATGCCAAGTTGTATTAAGCAGTTATTTCATGCCTGAATCTTCTTAAATTCACTGAAAATGAATTATGATGAGTGACTTCTGAAATGTAAAATTGCAGATTCAATTCCACGTGTTTGTATGTATGTATGTATGCATTTACAATAATAAAATTATACAGGCAAGTCTCCTACATGTGAATGAGTTCTGTTCCAAGAACATGTCTGTAAGTCCAATTTGTTTGTAAGTCCAACAAAATTAGTCTACATACAGAACTATCACAATCAGCTATATAGTACTGTACTATAAAAAGGTTTATAATACTTTTCACACAAATAATATATAGAAAACAAAAACCAAACATTTTTAATCTTATAGTACAGAACCATGAAAAGTGCAGTAGTGCTGTGCAATAGCTGACACGGAGGGGCTGGCACTGAGTAAAGAGGTGAGAAGAACTGCTGACTGGAGGAGAAAGAGGAGGTGAGAGATGGTAGAGTGAAAGGACTGTCAGCAATACGAAGTGGCGGACAAGCTGCAATTTCAGCCATGACTGACGTGATGGCACATTTTCTGGTTCCTTGCTGAAGTCTATTCTATCTACCCTCTTGAAAACAATGATCCAGTGATGTCTGGATAGAATATCTTTTTTTTTTTTCTCTCATCATAGATTACAGAGTAGCACCAGATTCTGAAATGCTGCTGCAAGTTTCGTGTACCGTTCTATGTTTGGGTCCCACACCTCAAAATCTAACAGTGCCTCCTCAAATAAAGAAAATCCACTTGCCATGACCTGCATCAAGAAATCTCTTGCGTTCTTCAGTTACTTCTTCTTCCTTTTGTCTTTTTTCTCCCTTTTTCTGGGCCTCCAATTCCATCAGGTCTTCATTAGTAAGCTCTTCATGTGCTCCTCAAGGAATTCAGTGAAGTTGTCCTCTTGTAGATTTAGCTCTAGCTTCTAGCTGAGAGCCACTAAGTTGCTGAAGGCCTCTTTGGACTCCTTGTCCATCTTCTCAAATCTATGAAAATTGTGAACAAACTGCGGTCAAGTTTTTTCCAAACCTCTTTTATGGTGATGGCTGTAACTTCACGCCAAGCAAAGCGATGTTTTTTATGGCATTGTAGATGTTATAGTCCTTCCAAAATTGTCACAAGATTCTTTCTGATTCATCACTCACTTTTACTGTCTAACAAAAAGTGTGATGTAAATAATATTTCTTAAAGATCAATTTAACTCCCTGGCCTGTAGGTTGGAAAGTAGTTTTCAGTGGCAGACACACTACTTTGTCATTGGGATGAAAGTTGTCCATGAATGGGGGCTGCATGCGTGCTAACTTGCTTCAGTCATGTCTGACTCTGTGACCCTGTGGACTGTAGCCTGCCAGGCTCCTCTGTGCATGGGATTCTCCAGGCAAGAATACTGGAGTGGGTTGCCATGCCCTCCTCCAGGGGATCTTCCCAACCCAGGGATTGAACCCAGGTCTCCCACATTGCAGGTGAATTATTTATCAACTGAGCTACCAGGGAAGCCCAAGAATACTGGAGTGGGTAGCCTATCCCTTCTCCAGTGGATCTTTCTGACCCAGGAATCAAACCAGGGTCTCCTGCATTGCACGAGGATTCTTTACCAGCTGAACTCCCAAGGAAGCCCTGAAATAAAGATATTGTACTACTATATCCTGTATAGGACTATACAGTAAAGTGCACAAAAGCACAACCACTTTTGGAGAATGAGTGCACACGCCAGCGTACCTCAGACATGTGAACTAACATGTGACTGGACTTGTAAATGCATATTTGCATCTTCTTCAAGCTCATAACTTGAAGGTTCATACGTAGGGGACTTACTGTAGGTGTATTATGACAATTTGCGTAACTCAAAGCTTTAATGGGGAGTATTTTGTTTCTGTAACTATTACTTCATATTGTATTGTTTCTTATTTGAGTTAGGCACATTTTCTAATTATATTATCTCAAAGATATTCAATGTAAAGTCTAGACAGATGGACTTAATGGTCTTTTTTTTTTTTTTACTTAACAATCTTTTGATATGCTTTTCATTCCCATAAATGTGACTATTTCATATTATGGTTTAATTAGTTTTGGTAGAATATGCATTTTGTGAATATAATACAGATACATAATATGCGTGTAAAATACACATAAAAATTCATGCATAAGCTGCTTCTTATTCTAAAAGTAAAACATTTCAACACTCTTACATCTTCCAGTCAGTAGACAAAATAAATAAGCTGTATCATGTGAAACATTTATTAGAGCTGGATTATTCTTTAAAATGTGTGTTTTTTTATCATGCTTAAATATCATCCACCTTTGTACTTACTTTTCAGTCTTGGGTGGCAAGAGGTTAAACAATAGAGTGGATGGATTAGGACTCACCTTTAGATGTTATTTTAAATCAGTGCCTGTGTCTATGATATTACCCTTGCAAAATGCTTTTGGAAGAGTTGATGTTCAATTATATCATTAGAGAGAAAAGCTAAAAATATTTTCACTTGTTTTCCTTGTTTGTATTTTTTCAGCTTGTTAAACTAGGGTCTGTTTTGTCTAGGTTATTTGCAATCTCATCATCATCCAGAGAAATGTGGTTTGCAAATTAAAATAGTAACATCAGCAGTTTCCCCTGAGAGAGTTGCTTCTACCCTGCCAGAGGCAGTATCACTAAGTAACAAATATTGAGAAGATTTCTCTCAGCTGCTACTGTGCTTATGAGCGTATGAGCACTGGCAGGCAGGGACCTGTCATCTACAGATGCTAATACAAACTAATGTGAACCATAATCATGAATTTCTTTTGGAGACATGGCATTACTATTATTACTACAAGAATGTTTGCCAAAGGCACAAAAAAAATGCCAACCAAATAACAACACAAAATCTTCCTGATTCCTCCACTGTCTGCTTCATTAAGTGATTCTCCAGACCTCAGCTAAATATATTCTCTCTCTGGACCTAATCTTGCAATCCTCACTTCTATCCAAGTAGAAATATTGGCCAAATAATGATTGCAAAACCACAGCCTAAGACTAGAAGCCAACTGTGTTTTTGTTTTGTTTTATATTTTTTATTATGTCCCTTAGCTTAAGTGAAGCTGAAAACCTAAGTATGTCTTTCACAATTACTGCATTTTTTTGAGAACTCATAATTAAGACAGAGGGAAGAGGAGTGTAAGAACACTTATGTATGTGTATGTTCATGAAATAACATAACAAACCTTCAACATCCTTGTGAAATCACTATTTATTGTGATTATTTCTTATATTTATGGAATTATTTTTGCTACTGTCTTTCCTTATTTAAAAAATAAACATTGGTAGAGCTGTTTACCAGACTGTGTGATGATGCTGGCATGGAAATATGAATTAACCTCTAACATAAAGTGTAAATATAGAAGGATGGGAACATGGAATAAGAAGTGATCTTTTTGGTGAGGTGGGTTTAGAGGAAGTTAGATTTAAGACAGATGTTCATGCTAATCATAAGATGGAAAAGTCTTCTTGGGAGAGTGAGCAATATGAAAATATTTTGGCCACATGAGGCTAGCTGCAACATCTAAGCACATATTGGAATGCATGACGTGGGCAGTATGTGGGAAAGAGTGAAATCTGATTTTTCAAATGATTTGATGATGTATCAGAAGGGAAGGGCAGGCCATTGGTGCTGTGGCTCTTCCCCTAACTTCAGGGACACAGGAGGGCTTGAACCTCCCTTAAAACATTAACTCAAGTAATTGTTAGGTGCTCATCTTTGTTGGATCTAAGATGAATGAGCATTTATTTGAGGGTGGGGTATCAGAAGGAATACCTGTACATTTGGTCCAGATGAGTATTTAGCACCAAGTACCCAGTATTGAGGGCTTCCCAGGTGGTGCTAATGGGAAAGAACTTGTCAATGTTAGGAGACATAAGAGATGCGGGGTTCAATCCCTGGGTTGGGAAGATCCCTTTGACGAGGGCATGGCAACCCACCCCAATATTATTGCCTGGAGAATCCCGTGGACAGAGGAGCCTGGTGGGCTACAGTCCGTATGGTTGTAAAGAGTCGGACACGACTGGAGTGACTTTAGCACACATGCATGCCCAGGACAGATAAGCTGGAGCTACACTAGAGAGTGAATGCTAGTTCTGCACCTCTGAGGGAGCTACATAGCTAAGTAGGTGTAAAATCCAAAGAGACTCCAGAGCCCACATGCTCTCTGACTTCTTATTATCCACATACAATGAACCTTGTCTATTGTGAACACAGACAACTTGAGTGTTGAATGACCAAGACATAGAAACTCTGCCTGGAAGTCACCAGACCCCTTTGCTTGCTCTGCTTTGCGTGCCATACTCTCTTCCTTTTCTGTTCTTTCTTAACACTGACTAAATAGAGCAGGTGAAATAAGTTCTAGCTTGTGAGTTGGATGTCATTCTGAACTCAAGACTTCTGCTGTTAGTAGAACAGAGTTGATATTGGAGACAATAAGATCTTCACATGTAGTTAATTTTTTTTATCATATATATTTCATTTTCACAGTATGAACATGAAAAATTAAAACTAAAGCCATCTGTATCCACAACCTAGAGATAATGATTAACATAGTCTTGATACTGATAGATATTTAATAATAAATTCCATAAATGTATTCTTTTAATCATTACTTTTCTCACATGTGGGACTTCCCTGGTGGCTCAGACAGTAAAGAATCTGCCTGCAGTGTGGGAGACTCAGGCTCGATCCCTGGGCTGGGACAATGCCCTGGAGAAGGGGATGGCAACCCACTCCAGTATTCTTGCCTGGAAAATTCCATGGACAGAGGATCCTGGTAGACTACAGTCTATAAGGTCTCAAAGAGTCGGACACAACTGAATGACTAACACTTCACTTTCTCACATGTGCCATGGATATTCTACCATGTTTCAGGGTAAATATGCAGCATGGTTTTTAACGGCTCCATAGAATTTCACTGTATGACTCATATTATTTAACCAACCTATCAATACAACTTTTTGCTATAAGTTTCAATACTGTTTTCAATACATGTGGAAATTGCTTTTCTGAAAATTATCAATTTATAATTCCACAAATAGCATTTGCCACAGCATATCTGTGCTTTCTCCCACCAACACTGAATTCACATTTTAAAAACCTTTTGTCAGCATAGTAGGTGAAAAGTATTTTTTTTATATTTGTATTTTGTAATAATTTTTATATTAAATGAAAAATTATAAAGAAGAAAATATCACTAAAAATGCTGCCATATAGAGATAACTATGTTAAAATCTTGGTGCTTAGCCTTCTGAAAATTTATAATGCATATATACATATGATTTTAAAAAATAAATTGGACTATACAGTACATGCTATTTTTCACCAACAGTATATTTCACTAAGAATGTTTAATGAGAAAAATGATATTCTATTGTGTGTATTTCACAATTTCCCTATTGTTGAATATTTATATTCAATAATTTCCCAAATGTTGAATATTTCTTATCCTCTTGCTATTATACAATGGTGCTGTGATGAGCACCCTTATATAGAGTCTTGGTCACTTGTCAATTATTTCTTTAATATTATTCTCTTAAAATGGAATTATTTGGTAAAAAATTCTGCATATAGTCAAACTGTCTCTTATAAATACAAATCCCTGTCTTTGTTAGCAGTATATACAAATATCCATTTCCCTATACTCTAGGCAACACTAGATATAATCATATTTTAAATCTCTACCAACAAAATAAATGAAAGGTATTATAAATCATGCATCTTAGATTCAGTGAGATTGATTATCCTTTAATATTTATTGACTATTATTTCTTCAATTGTAAGTTGCCCTCTGATGTACTCTGTCCATTTTTTAATAGTCTCATCTTTCCTTTAATGAAGAATTCCTTATATGTTTGAGGATATTAACATTTGTCTGCTACATGATGCTACTTGACTTTTAATTTTGACTATGGTGATTTTACTGAGCTAAATTTTAAAATATATATGGAGAAAAATCTACAAATCTTTCTTGATGGCCTTCCTGTTATAGGATTTTTATTCACCCTAAAATTATTGAGCTGTTTCAAAATTTTTCTTATAATGTTTCCTTTTAAACTGGAGGTCAGTCATTAACTCATTTAGAGTTTTTTTCTTGCATTTTCTCAAATCCATTGTAACCTTTATAATTCCTCTATCAATTTGAAATATTTTTCTTGTACTATATGTATATAATATATATTCTATATATATGTATATACTTATATATGTTTTCTCAATACTGTTTAAAAATAAATATCAATAGCAGATAGAATGTGTCTCTACAATATTTAGTCTACCATATACATTTTGGAATACTTTTGCGTCATTCCAATAAATCCATTAAGATTTTCAGAGACTGTACATGAAATTTATAAACTTAGTGAAAATCTTTAGCTCCATTACATTGAGCTTCCTCATGTAAAAAAGAATTCTTCTTTTAATTCAAGGTTTCTTTCATAATTCTCATGATATGTTTATATCATTTACAAAGATGTTTTGCACAGTTACTGTTGTTTATTCTTATGATTTTTGTATATGTTGTTATTATAAATGAGGGTTTTTTTTCTGTATCTATACATACAGATATACATACCTATGCATGCATGCTCAGTTGCTCAGTTGTGTCTGACTCTTTGGGACTTCATGGACTTTAGGCCATCGGGCTCCTCTGTCCGTGGGATTTCCCAGGCAAGAATACTGGAGTGGGTTGCCATTTCCTTTTCCAGGGGATCTTCCTGACCCAAGGATTGAACCTATGTCTCCTGCATCTACTGCAATGGCAAGTGAATTATTTACCCCTGAGCCAGCAGTGAAGCCCATATATGTATATTAAATTTTGCATTGAAAAGTGAAACATTCATTTAAAAAGTTACAGAAAGCATAGCTACTGTTTATAAAGTGTTCTCTCTTTTAGTCACCACTGAAGTCAAGACATAAATTTCTAAGTGTTCCGGAAACCCATTATGTGCCCCTTTCCTATCATGAAACTTCCTCAATGATGATCAGTAACTTGACTTTTGTGATGATTATTGCCTTGACCTTATTTATAGTTCTTATATTAGAACTATATGTGTCCTTATTTATGTTAAAACTGTATATCTGTAAATATAATTATATAATTCACTTTTCCTTCTTGTTGAATTAAAATAATTATATTTTCTTGTGCAATTGATTTGTTACTTTTATACATTAGCTTATACTCTGTTCAATGTTATAGTTGATTATCTTTTTTAAGGAAGTAATTTTCTTATATCATCAGTAAATTATGTTATTTATCTTTTCCTTTCTAGTGTCTAAATTCTCATTTAAACCTATAGGGTCTTTCCCAACTCTTAGTCTAATAACATTGGTTAGAGCTAAGAGAACAATGATAAATAATGGCAATAACAGAACCCCAGTTTTTTTCCCTGATACTAATGGCCATACTTTTATTGTTTGTCATTACTACCATATAGTGGTTGTTTTGAGATATATGTTTATCATGTAAAGCAACATTATTTTATTTCTATTTTCAGAGAGATTTTTTCAGAAAGAATATAAAACATTATCATGTGGCATTGTAGTGTCACCCAAGGCAATTGTTTGTCTTTGTTATTTTGAGTGGTAAATAAAATTTGTAGAGCTATTTGGAGAGAAAATTTATTTTATATTATTGGTTTTGTCAGCTGAAAATATGATATTCCCTAACTTAATATTTTTCAGGAAAATTTAATATTTTTCTTCATACTTTTTGTTCCATATTTCTTAACTTTACACATATTTGATTCTGTATTTTTGTAGGTACTGGGATGGAGTCTCTTAAAGTTATACTTTAAAATTTAGTTTTATAAATTTATTTTATAATTGGCCTCTATAATGACCTCACTTGTTAGCTTTAAAAGCGTTTTCTATTTGTTTTTCCCTAAAGTTTTTCCAGCAAATAATCATAGCATCTGTAACGATTATTTTTCTTTTTAAATATTTATAATTTGGGGGCTTGCATTCTGGCCAAGAGGCATTAACAGGGACAAATTTTACTCCCCATCCTTAACAATTATAGATCTGGACAAAATACATGGAGCAATGACATTTTTAAATGCTTACTTTTTCTTAATTTATTCCTAGATTTATTAAAGTATGCTTGACAAATAAAAATTGTATATATTTGTGATGATTTGATGTTGATATAAACTCTGAAATAGTTACCACTATCAATCTAATTCACTATCCATCACCTCATGTAGTTACCTTTTTGTGGAATGCATGTGTGTGTGTGCGTGTATGTGTGGTGAGAATACTTGAGATCTACCTTCTGAGCTAATTTCAAGTATATAATACATTATTATTAACTAGCATCACCATTAGACCTCCATTTTACAACTGAAAGTTGTACCCTTTGATCAACATCTCCCCATTTCTATCCCACCCACCCCATCTCCCAGAACTTGGTAACTATCATTTTATTCTCTCTATTCTCTGTTTCTTTGTGTTAAATATTTTTAGATTCCTCATAAAAATGAGATCATGTGGTATTTGTCTTTCTGTGTTTTGCTTTATTTCACTTAGCATCATGTCTCTAGTTTCACCTAAGTTGTCACAAATGCCGGAGAAAATACTTTTATTTTTTTGAGAAACCTCATACTTTTTTTCATAATAGCTATACCAATTTACATTCACACCAAAATGGGCAAGGGTTCCTTTTCCTCCACATCTTCATCACCACTCAATATCTTTTACACTGTAATTTTTGGACACTGTGTGTGCTCAATCATTTCAATCATGTCCAACTCTTTGTGACCCCATGGACTGTAGATTGAGAAGCTCCTCTGTCCTTGAACTTCTCCAGGTAAGAATACTGGAGCGTGTTGCCATTTCGTCCTCTGGGGGAATCTTCCTGACCCAGGGATTGAACCCAAGTCTCTGGTGTCTCCTGAGCTGCAAGTATATTCTTTACTGTTTCAGCCATCAGGGAAGCCCCCAAAAGCCCTACATGCATTCAGAGGCTCAAAGACCTTGGTGTCAGACACTGAAGGAGACCATGTCAGCTTAGACACTGAGGGAAATATAAAACAGAAATGTGATCCTTAAAAGAAGAGAAAGAAAACAGTCTCTATGACTGGACCAGCTTGCTGTCTAAAGATAGTTTCCAGGCTGCATTGCAGATAATGAGCATCCACACTGAGCTTGATCAATGAATGAGAAATATATTAGAGGTGAGGGAAATCAGGGAGTTGCAGTCTGCAGAATATTGGAGAGGAAGAGTCTGCTCATAGCGAAAGAGAAAGCTCTAGTGATCTGCAGAGGTCTTCTCAAGTTTTGGGCTCAGTTCTGATTTAAACATGTGAGAGAAGAAATTATTCAAGCTAGGGAAAAAAAAAAAGACATTGAACAACAGTAGGCAGGAGAATTTCTGGAACTTTTAAAACTAGAGATGGTTTGCATTTCCAACGGTCAGAGCAGAAAGATGTTGAAATAAATGGGGCATTGTGTAGAGTTCCAGAAAAACATCACCTTAATAGTAGCACTAAGTTAGGATTAGACTAAAGCTAACTCTGGATCCACTCTAAAATATCTTAAAAGCAGTCATTGAAAATATTCAACTAATTCCAAGAAATTTTGCTGCATGCTAAAACATAGCAGTATTTAAAGGAGGACACACAAAAAATCCAGCATTCTATAATATTATGCCAAGAATGCAAAGAAGCATAAAAATTTGAGTCACAATGGGGAGAAAAATGAATCAATTACAAAAAAAAAATAACAGAGATGATGAAAATAGCAGAAAAAGTCATTAAGACAGTATTATAAGTATGCATGTCCATGTGTTCAAATAGGTTGAGACAAACAGAATCATGAGAAGAAAAACAGACCTTACATAAGAATACAAGTGGACTAGAAATGAAATATAAAATATCTGAAATAAAAATTATGTTGGATGAGAACAGCAGCAGGTTAAACGCTGCAGAAAAAAATTTTCTCAGTGAACATGAAAATAAAGCACAGGGAAAATAAAAGACTGGAAAAATGAAGAAAGCATGTAGATATGATATCAAACAGCCTAATATAATGTATAACTACTGCTGCTAAGTTGCTTCAGTCTTGTCCAACTCTGTGCAACCCCATAGATGGCAGCCCAGCAGGCTCCCCCGTCCCTGGGATTCTCCAGGCAAGAATACTGGAGTGGGTTGCCATTTCCTTCTCCAATGCATGAAAGTGAAAAGTGGAAGGGAAGTCGCTCAGTCATGTCCGACTCTTCACGACTCCATGGACTGCAGCCTACCAGGCTCCTCCGCCCATGGGATTTTCCAGGCAAGAGTACTGGAGTGGGATGCCATTGCCTTCTCCGATAATGTGTAACTGGAGTCCCATAAAAAAGAGGAGAACACAGACAGAACAATGATGGAGAAATTTTTTTCATTTGATGATAACTATACATGTATACATGTATAGACCCACTCCAGTGTTTTTGCCTGGAGAATCCCAGGGACAGGGGAGCCTGGTGGGCTGCTGTCTACAGGGTTGCACAGACTTGGACACTACTGAAGCGACTTAGCAGCAGCAGCAGCATACATGTATAGATTCAGGACGCTCAAATAATTCCAAATAGAATAAACATTTTTAAAGAAAAAGTATAGCAAGGCATTTGATACAAAAAAAATTTGATGAAAACCAGTGCTAAAGAAAAAGATCTTAAGACAGAGAAAAAGGACATATTATGTACAAGCAACAAACATAAAATGACAGTAGACTATTCATCAGAAACTATGCAAGCCAGAAAACAATGGGAGAATGGTTTTGATGTGGTGAAAGGAAAACAAAAACACACAAACATTGTTTAGGTTTCTTCATTCAGCAAAATTTTCTTTCAAAAAGGGAGACATTTTTGACAAACTGAAGCTGAGAGAATTCATTGTCATCAGATTTCTATTTACACAAATGTTAAAAGAAGTATTTCAGGCAGAAGAAAATTACACCAGATCGAACTTAGGATATAAACTTGGGAATAAGATCACTAAAAATGATAACAAATGGGTAAATTTATAAAATAAATTGTTTCCACATTTTTAATCACTTTAAGAATTAATTATACAGAAATGAATCGCCAGTCTAGGTTCAATGCAGGATACAGGATGCTTGGGGCTGGTGCACTGGGATGAGCCAGAGGGATGGTATAGGGAGGGAGGTGGGTGGGGAGTTCAGGATTGGGAACACGTGTACACCTGTGGCGGATTCATGTTGACTTATGGCAAAACCAATACAATAATAATAAAAATAAAATAAAAATAAAGAATTAATTAACTGTATGAGCCAAAAATAAAACAATGTATTATAGTATTTAAAGCATATGTAGAAAGAAAATATATGGCAACAGTACAAATAAGAAGGGAAGTAGGAATATTATTTGAAGGCAAAATTTGTAGAATGAAACTAAGGCAGTGTTTGGAGAAAAACTTACATTAAAAAGGAAGAAAGGTCTTAAGTCAATAATCTAAGTTTCTACTTTAGTAAACCAGAAAGAGAAGAGATAATTCAACTCAAGGCAGAAGGAAGTAATGTAAATAAGAGCCAAAATCAATAAAGTTGAAAACAAAAATGCAATAGAAAAAAAACAACTAGACCAAAAGCTAGTTCTTTAAGATCAATAAAAATTATAAATAGTATAAAAAGTAAAAGAATAATAATGTGTCCATTGACATTAAGCTGTTACGAATACAATACCAATAAATTTGACAACTCAGATGAAATGGACACACAACTCTGAAATACTCAAACAGCTCACTAAAGAAAAATAGATAACCTGAATAGCTCAAGATCTCTAAAGAAATTGAATTTATTCTTAAAAACCTTTCCCAAAACAAAACTCCAGGCCCAGATGTCTTCATTGGTAAAAACATACCAAAAATCTAAGGAAGATACAATAGCAATTCTGTATAAATTCTTCCAGAAATAAGAGGAGGAAACACTTACCAATTTACTTTATGATGCTAGTATTGTTTTGGAACCTTAAAGAAGGACTTTAAAAGAAAGAAAACTTAAACATCTCATAAATAAATGAATTCAGCAATATATAAGAATAATCATACATAATATATAAAAGGAATAGTGTATCATGACCAAGTTAGACTTATTCTAGAAATGCAAGGTTGTTTCTACATTAAAATAAATCAGTGTAATTCCTCATATAAAGAGAATAAAGAAGAAAATCATACAGATCATCTCGACAGGTACAGGAATAGCTTTTAAATTCAATATCCATTAGTGATAAAACTCACAGCAGATTATTCTCAGGCAAAGGACACTTCCTCATGTTATGAAGTACATCTGTGAAAAAATCTACAACTAATATCATGTGTAATCATGAACAAATGAGCACTTCCATATAAGATCATGCATAAGACAAGAACATCCACCCCCACCATTCTGTTCAACATCGGGAAGGAAAAATATACATATAGATTAGAAAGTGAAAGTGTTAGTCACTCAGTCATCTCTGACGCTTTGTGACCCCCATGGATTGTATCCCTCCTGGCTCTTCTGTCCATGGAATTCTCCAGGCACAAGTACTAGAGTGGGTTGCCATGTCTTTCTCCAGGGGATCTTTCCCACCAGGGATTGAACCTGGGTCTCCCACATTACAGGCAGATTATTTACCAACTGAGCCACCAGGGAAGCCCCATAGATTAGAAAGAAAGAAGTAAAAATATCTTTATCCATAGTTATGTCAGTATAGAAAAATTCTAACTTTTCTAAAACAAGCCTAGTAGAAGTAATGAGTAAGTTCAGCAGTCTCAAGATATAAGGTTAATAGAAAACTTTTAAATGTGTATCTTTAAATTGCTGTTATTAGTCACTAAGTTGTGTCTGACTCTTTGTGACCCCATGGACTGCAGCACGCCAGGTTTCCCTGTCCTTCACCTTCTCCTTGAGTTTGCTCAAACTCATGTCCATTGAATCAGAGTGCCATCCAACTATTGCATCCTGTTGCCCCCTTCTCCTGCCCTTAATCTTTCCTAGAATCAGGGTATTTTCCAATGAGTCAGCTCGAAAAGGCAGACGAATCAGAAATCAAATTGCCAACATATGTTGGACCATAGAAAAGAGAATTCCAGGAGATACATCTACTTCTGCTTCATAAACTACACGAAAGCGTTTGACTGTGTGGATCAAGACAAACTGTGGTAAATTCTTTAAGAGGTGGGAATACCAGACCATCTTACCTGCCTCCTGATAAACCTGTATGCAGGTCAAGAAGCAATAGTTAAAACTCAGCATGGAACAATGTACTGGTTCAAAATTGGGAAAAAAGTATGACAAGGTTGTATATTGTCACTCTTCTTATTTAACTTATATGCAGAGTACATCATGTGAAATGCTGGGCTGGATGAATCATAAGCTGGAATCAAGATTGCTGGGATATGTAGATGAGACCATTCTAATAGTGGAACATGAAGAGGAACTAAAGAGCCTCTTGATGAGTGTGAAACAGAAGACTGAAAAAGCTGGCTTGAAACACAACATTCAAAAAACTAAGAGTATGGCATTCAGTCCCACCACTTCATGGCAAATAGATGGGGGAAAACTGGGAGCAGTGACAGATTTTTTCTTGGGCTCCAAAATCACTGCAGATGGTGACTGCAGCCATGAATTAAAAGACACTTGCTCCTTGGAAGGAAAGTTATGACAAACCTAGACAGCATATTAAAAAGCAGAGACATCACTTTGCCTACCAAGGTCTGTATAGTCAAAGCTATGGTTTTTTCCAGTAGTCATGTATGGAATTGGACCATAAAGAAGGCAGAGCGCTGAAGAACTGATGCTTTCATATTGTGGTGCTGCAGAAAACTCTTGAGAGTCCTTTGGATAGCAAGGAGATCAAACCACTCAATCCTAAAGGAAATTTTTCAATTAGCTATTAATAATTAGAAATACCTAGAAATAAATTGAACAAAATATGTATAAGACCTGTTCAATGAAAACTACTAACCATTGCTGAGAGACATTAAGAAACATATGAATGGAGGAATATGTTCATTTCATGGTTCAAATCTATAAATGTCAATTTTCCCCACAATATAATTTTAATGAAACAACATTCAAAACTCCCCCAATTTTTTAGTGGAAATGCAAAGCACCTAGAATAGCCAAAATAAATTTAAAATATGAACCAAGAGGAATTCAAACTACCTGATTTCAAAGCTTACTCTGAAGCTACACGGATTAAGGCAGTGTGATATTGGAATAAGGATAGATATACAAATAAGTAGAACAGAACAGGTAGTATAGAAAAAAAACAACAAACATATGATTAATTGATTTTCAAGGTGCCAAGGTATTGCAATGGGGAAAAGAATCATTTCAACAAATCTTACTGGAGCAATTGAATATCCACAAGCAAAAAACAATGAACCTAGACTCTAATCTCACACTACACATAAAAATTAACTCAGAATGGATCATGAACTTAAATGTAATAGGTCAAATTTTTAAAACTTCTAGATGAGAATTGGGAAAAAATACTTTGTGATTTAGTTAGGCAAACATTTCTTACACATGACTCACATAAGCATAAACCAAAGAGAAAAATAATTAATTAAATTTCAATATTAACCTCTGTTCTTCAAAAAGTACTGTTAAAAAATGAAAAGGTAAATCACACAGTGGGAGAAACTCATTGCAAAACATGTAACTGATAAAGAGTTGTATCTAGAATGTATAGAGAACTCTTTCAATTTAACAAGATGAGCCAATTAAAAAATGACCGAAGATACAAAACAGAAACTTTAACATAGAAGATACAACAATGTCAACACACTCATCATTATTCTTTAAGGAAATATGAATAAGAACTACAACGTGTTACTCGTACACACCTTCTTAATATGCTGAAACAAAAAAGTGACATTATTCAAGGTTGCCAAGGATATGTGACATTTGGGAAAGCAACAACTTTATAGCCACTATGAGAAATAGTTTGGCAGTTTGTTATTAAATTAAGCATACTATTTTAGTGGGGAAACTGGACACCCTTGTCTTGTTCCTGATCTTAGAGGGAATGATTTCAGTTTTTTACCATTGGGAATAATGTTTCCTGTAGGCTTATCATATATGGCCCTTACTATGTTGAGGTGGGTTCCTTCTGTGTTCATTTTTTGAAGAGTTTTCATCATAAATCGGTGCTGAATTTTGTCAAAGGCTTTTTCTGTATCTATTGAGATGATCATATGGTTTTTATCTTTCAATTTGTTAATACGGTGTATCATATTGATTGACTTGTGTATATTGAAGAATCCTTGCATTCCTGGAACAAACCCAACTTGATCATGGTGTATGAGCTTCTTGGTGTTGCTGAGTTCTGTTTGCTAAAATTTTGTTGGGACTTTTGTGTCTATGTTCATCAGTGATATTGGCCTGTAGTTTTCTTTCTTTGTGTTGTCTTTGGTTTTGGTATCAGGGTGATGGTGGCCTCATAGAATGAGTGTGGAAGTGTTCCTCCTTCTGTAATTTTTTGAGAGTTTTTGAAGGGTAGACATTAGCTCTTCTTGAAATGTTTGATAGAATTCTTCTGTGAAGCCATCTGGTCCTGGGCTTTTGTTTTTGGGGAGATTTTTTATCACAACTTCAATTTCAGTGCTTGTAATTGGGCTGTTCATAATTTCTGTTTCTTTCTGGTTGAGTCTTGGAGGATTGAACTTTTCTAAGAATCTGTCCATTTCTTTCAGGTTATCCCTTTTATGCCATATAGTTGTTCATAATAGTCTCATAATGCTTTGTATTTCTGCATTGTCTGTTGTAACTTCCCCTTTTTTATTTCTAATTTTGTTCATTTGATTCTTCTCTCTTTTTTTCTTGATGAGTCTGGCCAAAGGTTTGTCAATTTTATCTTCTCAAAGAACCAGTTCTGGAAGTCCTAGCTACAGCAATCAGAGAAGAAAAAGAAATAAAAGGATTCTAGATCAGAAAAGAAGAAGTAAAGCTATCACTGTTTGCAGATGACATGACTCTTTACAATCCCATGGACTGTAGTCTACCAGGCTTCTCTGTCCATGGGATTCTCCAGGCAAGAGTACTGGAGTGGGTTGCCATTTCCTTCTTCAGGGGATCTTCCTGACCCAGGCATCGAACCCAGGTCTCCTGCATTGCAGGCAGACGCTTTACCCTCTGAGCCACCAGGGAAGCCCATGATACTGTACATAGAAAACCCTAAAGATAGTATCAGAAAATTGCTAGAGCTAATCAGTGAATTTAGCAAAGTTGCAGGAGACAAAATCAATACATAGAAATCACTTGCATTTCTATTTACTAACAATGAAAAATAAGAAAGAGAAATTAAGGAATCAATCCCATTCACCATTGCAACAAAAAGAATTAAATATCTAGGAATGCACTTACCTAAGGAGACAAAAGCTGTACACAGATAATTTATAAGACACTAATGAAAGAAATCAAAGATGACATAAATAGATGAAGAGATATCCATGTTCCTGGGTAGGAAGAATCAATATTGTGGAAATGACTATACTACCAAATGCAATCTACAAATTCAATGTGATCCCTACCAAATTATCAATGACACATTTCACAAAACTAGAACAAAAAATTTCACAATTCATATGGAATCACAGAAGACCCCAAATAGCCAAAGCAGGCTTGAGAAAGAAGAATTGAGTTGGAGGAAACAACTTTCCTGACTTCAGGTTATATTACAAAGCTACAATCATCAAGACAGTATGGTACTGGCATAAAAACAGAAATATAAACCAATGGAACAATATAGAAAGCCCAGAAACAAACCTATGCACCTATGGGTACCTTATTTTTGAACAAGGAGGGAAGAATATACAATGGGCAAAGATAGCCTCTTCAATAAATGGTGCTAGGAAACCTGGATAGCTACATGTTAAAGAATGAAATTAGAACACTTCCTAACACCATACACAAAGATAAACTCAAAGTGGATTAAAGACCTAAATGTAAGACCAAAAACCATAAAACTCTCAGAGGAAAAAACTCTCATAGGCAGAAGACCTGATAACAAATCAAAGCAAGATCCTTTATGACCCACCTCCTAGAGTAACAGAAATTTAAAAAAAAAGTAAACAAGTGGGACCTGATTAAACTTAAAAGCATTTACACAGCAAAGGAAGCTATAAGCAAGGTGAAAAGACAACCCTTAGAATGGGAGAAAATAATAGCAAATGAAACAACTGACAAAGGATTAATTTCTAAAATATACAAGCAGCTCATAGAACTCAATACCTGAAAAACAAACAACCTAATCAAAAAGTGGGAAAAAGACCTAAACAGACATATCTCCAAAGAAGACATACAGATGAAAAAATGCTCAACATCGCTCATTATTAGAGAAATGCAAATCAAAGCTACAATGAGATATCACCTCACACCAGTCAGAATGGTCATCATCAAAAAGTCTACAAACAATAAATGGAGAGGGTGTGGAGAAAAGGGAATGCTCTTGCACTGTTGGCGGGAATGTAAATTGATACAGCCACTCTGGAAGACAATATGGAGATTCCTTAAAAAACTAGGAACAAGACCACCATATGACCCAGCAATCCCTCTCCAGGCATATACCCTGAGGAAACCAAAACTGAAAAGGACAAATGTATCCCATTGTTCACTGCAACACTGATTACAATAGCTAGAACATGGAAGCTATCTAGGTGCCCATCAACAGATGAACTGATAAAGAAGTTGTGGTATATATACCCAATGGAATATTACTTAGCCATAAAAAGGAACACCTTGGAGTTAGTACTAATGAGGTGGATGAACCTAGAACTTATTATGCCGAGTGAAGTAAGTCAGAAAGATAAATATCATATTCTTATGCATATATATGGAATCTAGAAAAAGGATACTGAAGAATTTACTTACAGGGGAGCAATGGAGAAACAGACATAAAAAATAGACTTGTGGACATGGGGAGAGGGGAGGAGAGGGTGAGAAATAGTGAAAAAAGTAAAACTATATTGACAGAATGTGGATCAGTGGTTGCCTGGTGCAAGGAAGGGGTAGGATGAAGTGATTAATTTCAAAAGGCTACAGGGAACATTTTGTCTTGATAGCCTATATCATGATTATGGTCACAGTAACACAATTACTTAAGTTTGTCAAGTTTTGTTGAATTGTACCATTAAAATCAGCAAATTTTATTTTACGTAAATAATGTTAATGTAGCTGGTAAATATAAATTTGCACCTTTTAAAAATTTTCTTTTGTTTTCTGGCCTGATGATATTGACTAGCACTTTTAAAATTATAGTAAATAATAGTGGTAAGAGAATGACCTTTGACTTTTTCCTGATTACATGACTTGTGCATCCACTGTTTCACTATTAGGTATAATGGACTGTTTGTTTGGAATAGAATATCCTTGCTATGTTTAGTGAGTAAACTATATTTTTGTCTTGCTAAATGCTTTCACAAGCAATGTCTACTGGGTACCTAACTGTGATAGTAGGGATTTTCAAATATAGTTTTTGAATAGGATAAATTATATTAATAGGTTTTCTATATTAAATCATCTGTGATGCAATACTGCTTGTCTTTTGTGTTTTTTTTTTTTTTGAAAACTGGGAGGTCAGACTCTGTTTTGTGAAATTAATCATTTGTTTTCTTTTTTGTTCTATCTTTATTAAATTCTGTTGTTAGAGTTATGGTTAGTTCATAAAATGAATTTGAATGTTTTTCTTCTTATCATATGCTCTGACACATCTTAAATAAAATTGCAGAATTCATTGGGTATTTTCACATAATTGGCTTTGGAAACTACTGGGTCATGTACCTTCTTGAGGGATTTGACAAGTTTCCCTAGTTCTTCTAGGATTATTGAGTCAGTTCTGTTCATTTCTATTTTCTTATGAAATTTTTTTTATTAAGAATGGTTTGCATTTGCCAAGATTTCCTTCTTTGTAAGGACAAAGTTAAATTGATTTAAACCTGTTTTACTATAATTTCAAATATACTCTGCATAGCTTGTTATATTGCTAATGTTTTCTCTTTATTATTAAATTAAGCTTACCAGAGTGTATTCACTTTATTGGAATCCCCCCGCTCCCCGACCCAAAAAAGCAGCTATTCCATTTACTTACTATTTTCTGTAATTTCTTCTTGTAATTTAGGGTTTTTGTTTCTCTTTTTCTATTTTCTAATGCCCAGTATTTATATTCATTCTTTTAATTTCATAGTAAGACATTTAATTATGACAAAAAATTTGACCACATTCTCTATATTTTAATATATATATAGCACTTTTTCTGAAAGATGATCTGTTAAACAGCATGATTATTAAAAGCTTTATTTCATCAAGAACTGATTGTTTCTTATTATTTAAACAGTGGGGAGCTAGAAAAGATTTTCACTAAGTAAGTGATATGATCAGATCTATAGAGAAATACTTGACAGCATTATGGAGAATGGATTGTAGTAAAGTTACACTTAAGATGAGGTTTAAGAGGCTATTGCAAAAGTTTACATAAGAGGTGATGACTGTGATATGAGCAAAAGATACATTGTAGTGGGTTGATGAGTTAAAAGAAGGAAAGATGAGGAAGCAGTGATGAGAAAAAGATGAGAGTCTGATCATAAAATTAACCAGACAAGCAGAGTCAGCTACATCCAAAGTGTAGCATCAGATAACGTGATAATCAGGTCAACAAGAGCCGAGTGGGGGCTTAGGAAGAGATTGAGAAATAAAGCCTTGAGATTTTCCTGGCACCATGAGATCATAGCCACAGTTGCTGTTTTAAGACATTGGGCATGGCTGAAAGGTAATTCATGAGGATGTCAGATGGTGATTCTAGATTATACATAAAGAAGATAGGCTCTATTTGGAAGGAAAGAAAATTGCACTTAGTTGGAATTGCTCTATGAATGCCTTAACATGGGCATGTTTGTATTCAGAGACAAAAGTGTAAGTGATGAGGGAAGTTCTGTTTGGAATCCAATAATGGCAGGGTTCCTTAAATCCCTAAATTCCTGATCTATCATCTAAAGCAAACCTCTTCTTCATCTGGACTCTTCTGTATCCTCAGTCATATTCTGCATTTTCTTCGCTGAGCCCCCTTTCCTCCATTCTCCTCCTCTTGCCTCCTTCTTGACCAATGCATTCATTTATCTCTACCTTTTGTATATTTTCTTTAATAGCAGCAACCTATTTAAAATATTTTATTCCTTAAAAAATACATGTCTATAAAAAAGAAAATTAAGCAAAATCCAGACATATAACAGCAAGAGTTCTCCCTACTCTCCCCACTATAACGACACCCATCTCAGGGATCACAGGCAGACACTGTTAATGACTTACTGTATAGCCTTCTAGCTCATTTAGTATATATAAGCAACACCCCCCAATGTAATTATATTACAATATATATATAAACCTATAATTTTTTTACTTAACTATATTTTAGATTTCATATTTGTACTGTTTGTAAGATCTACCTCTTTATTAGATATTGTTCAATGTTCTAGTATATGGCTGTATTGCAATTTCTAATGAACATTTCTGTGGTTTCTTTTGTTGTTGTTGTTATCTTAAAAAAAAAAAAAACCTTTCAGTCCTTTGAAACTTTAAAAATACTCCTTTAGGATAAATTCCTATAGTGGAAGTGATGGATCAAAGGCTAGGCATATTTCACAATTTCAAAAGATATTGTCAAAAGTTTATATCAATTAAGACACCAGCAACAGTTTAGATGGATACTAATTTCCTTAGATTTTTTCAGTTTTGTCGATACTTTTAATGTTTAACCTAAGCACGTTAATTCTAAGTCAGAAGCCTCTACAAAGAAATAGTTTCAGAAAGACAAACAGTCTTGCAAAGTGTTCTCTTAATTAACAGAGTGGTTAGTGCTTTAACTTTGGCAAAGCTTTCACGTATATTGGGCTTCTCTTGTGGCTCAGGCAGTAAAGAATCTACCCACAATGCGGGAGACCTGGGTTTAGTCCCTGGGTTGGAAAGAACACCCGGAGATGGAAAAGGCTACCCAATCATTTTCTGGCCTAGATAATTCCATGGACTATATTAGTCCATGGGATCGCAAACAGCTGGACACAACTGAGCGACTTTCACTTTCACTTCATATATATTATGGCACTAAATCTTCAAAAGAATTTTTTGAAATACATTTTTTTCATCTGCATTTCATATAGGAGCATATATAAGTGTGAGAAGATCAATTACTTGTTCAGAATCACACAGGTACTAAGTTAGTGAGTTGGAATTCAAACTCTGATCACTTCAAACAGTTTGATAAAAATGGGTATTTAAGTTCTGCTGTTATATTAAAGTAATTGATAATATTTTCACTTAAGACTTTTTTCAACTAACATCATACTACCTTAAAATGAATATATTTTATTTTATTGAACATCCTTATATATTTAAAAATTATCATCATCTTACATATTCTTTTAGAAAGCTTAATAATAAAGCATAATATTAAGTTTTAGAGAAATTTAAATTTCAGAGTAGAGATGCCTACTTTTTTAATAAAGCCAATTAATAAATAAGATATAAAATAATAAAGTTTTCTCTGCAGAGAGGCTGCTAACAATTTTAAAAGAATTTGAGGTCAGAGCGATATGGACTAGAGAAATATGTCTGTTACTTTTTGTCTGGTTGACTTTAGGGAACTTATTTTAACCTCTCCAAGTCTCAGTTTATGCATCTATATAATAGAGATATTAATGTAATTACCTCATGCTGTTATTAGGAATATTTAAAAATATATCCTATGTGAAATGGTTAGTAAAGTGCCATAATGTTGCCATTATTATTATAATTATTATTGCTGTGGTTGCTATTATTACAGGTAATTTTTCAAGACAAATAGATTTCAGAATATTAGATATTCTCATAAATAGTGACTTTCTTGTGTTATAGAAATCACCAATTATATATATGTTAATTGTTTTTCCCTTCTTTTAGAATATATGGAATGTTGTAACCCTGACATGTTAAAGCTTCAATGAACTTTGAAGATTGTTTAGTTATACAAATAAAGACATTTAAGATCAGATCTGTTAACAAATTTTCCAGAGTTCACACAGACTCTTGGTGCTAAAATAAGAATTTGATTCCTGGTTTCTGTTCTTTCTCCTTAAGTTAAATTAATTTATTTTAAAAATTACTGTGCATTTTTGAAATATTTTAAAGTAATTTTTAAAATTGTAAGCTAAATGTTGAAGAATTTCCTTGTCTTCACTGGTGACTGAGTACATATCTCACCTGATTTCATTGAAGTGAATTTCCCCCAGTTCAGAAATGGGCGGAATTATGCCCTCTGGTATGCATGTTCAGTTACTTTTAAGAAAAGATGCACAAGCTGCAACTCTGGAAATTGTGTCAATTTCTTCAATAATGCAAATTTTAATTTATTTTGCATTTGTCATATATTTTGTCTCTGTGATATTCAGTTCAGTTCAGTTCAGTCACTCAGTCTTGTCCAAGTCTTTGCGAACCCATGAATCGCAGCACGCCAGGCCTCCCTGTCCATCACTACCTCCCGGAGTTCACTCAGACTCACATCCATCGAGTCGGTGATGCCATCCAACCATCTCATCCTCTGTCATCCCCTTCTCCTCCTGCCCCCAATCCCTCCTAGCATCAGAGTCTTTTCCAATGAGTCAGGTCTTCACATGAGGTGGCCAAAGTACTGGAGTTTCAGCTTCAACATCAGTCCTTCCATAGAACACCCAGGACTGATCTCCTTTAGAATGGACTGGTTGGATCTCCTTGCAGTCCGAGGGACCCTGAAGAGTCTTCTCCAACACCACAGTTCAAAACCATCAATTCTTCGGCGCTCAGCCTTCTTCACATCCAACTCTCACATCCATACATGACCACTGGAAAAACCATAGCCTTGACTAGATGGACCTTAGTCGGCAAAGTAATGTCTCTGTTTTTTAATATGATGTCTAGTTTGGTGATAACCTTTCTTCCAAGGAGTAAGCATCTTTTAATTTCATGGCTGCAGTCACCATCTGCAGTGATTTTGGAGCCCAGAAAAATAAAGTCTGACACTGTTTCCACTGTTTCTCCATCTATTTCCCATGAAGTGATGGAATCGGATGCCATGATCTTTGTTTTCTGAATGTTGAGCTTTAAGCCAACTTTTTCACTCTCCACTTTCATATTTATCAAGAGGCTTTTTAGTTCCTCTTCACTTTCTGCCATAAGGGTAGTGTCATCTGCATACCTGAGGTTACTGATATTTCTCCCGGCAATCTTGATTCCAGCTTGAGCTTCTTTCAGTCCAGCGTTTCTCATGATGTACTCTGCATAGAAGTTTAATAAGCAAGGTGACAATATACAGCCTTGACGTACTCCTTTTCCTATTTGGAACCAGTCTGTTGTTCCATGTCCAATTCTAACTATTGCTTCCTGACCTTCATATAGGTTTCTCAAGAGGCAGGTCAGGTGGTCTGGTATTCCCATCTCTTTCAGAATTTTCCACATTTTCTTGTGATCCACACAGTCAAAGGCTTTGGTGTAGTCAATAAAGTAGAAATACCTAAAGCCTTCATCCAGTAATTAGTTCAAATTAAAAACATTTCCTGCATGCAAATTGTGCTGCAATTTTGCAACTAACTAAAATCATTTTACTATCATAATAGTAACTTAAGAAACTTAGACAATAAAATAGGAAATGAATTGGTTTATGAGGGTAAGTAAAACTGTATAGTTGTTCTACCTTCATATGAGCATTGGTTCTCTACCTGTGGACAATTAACTATGGAATAAAGTCACATACACAAAAGCAACTATTGATTTGTATGGGGGCTGCCTTTAAAAACAAGCTGACCTCTAACTTTAATTCAACAGAAAGAAATTTAAGCTCAAGCTAGTTAGACACTTCCCCATGAGCAAATCAGAAGAAAATAATTTAAAATTTTTATTTTCAAGTTGGTTATTTGTAACTTGGGTTATTTTTCCATAGAAGTAATGTGAATGATTCTTGGTCTGATAAACTTTAGCAAAAAAGCCTAGCCCTCCATAAGTACCTTTAATACTGTCCTTATATGAAGTGGTCACTGTGAGTCATGTTTTTCCTATGGAAAATGCACTTACTATTGAAGAGTTTCTTTCTTTATGAAGGATGTAAGCAATGGGAGTCAGAATTTCCCAATGTTTACCTGCCTGTTTTGGCCATCTACTCATCTCTTGCTGGCATGTTGAAATAATCAGTAGTTAAGACATTGCCCTTGATTTGAAGAGCTGAGCCTTTTGGCATATATCTTTTAATTATAAGGATGGAATTATAAGGATTGTATTTTCTGAGTATATTATTACTCTAAATTCTATTTTCACATATTTTATTAAGAAATAATAAAGTGAGTTATAATGGAAGCAATGAAGAACAGACTGAACATCATTTCTTAAATGTTTGTAGAATAGACAAAGAAAGGAATCAAAGGTAGGAAATGAAAGAAATGGAAGGATTATTATTTTTTTTATTATATTCTCTATTATGTTGTAAAATGGTCATCTGAATTAAATTCACCCATTCCAGTCCATTTTAGTTCACTGATTCTTAAAATGTCGATATTCACTCTTGCCATCTCCTGTTTGACCGCTAATTTACCTTGATTTATGGACCTAATATTCCAGGTTCCTATACAATGTTGTTCTTTATAGCATCACAGTTTACTTTCATCACCAGTCACATTCAAAACTGGGTGTTGTTTTTAGATGACCATCGTATCTACTACTGTGGGCAAGAATCCTTTAGAAGAAAAGGAGTAGCCCTGATAGACAACAAAAGAGTCTGAAATGCAGCACTTGGATGCAATCTCAAAAATGACAGAATAATCTTTATTCGTTTCCAAGGCAACCTAGACAGCATATTAAAAAGCAGAGACATTACTTTGCCTACAAAGGTCCGTCTAGTCAAGGCTACAGTTTTTCTAGTAGTCATGCTTGGATGTGAGAGTTGGACTATAAAGAAAGCTGAGCACTGAGGAACTGGTGCTTTTGAACTATGGTGTTGGAGAAGACTCTTGAGAGTCCCTTGGGATGCAAGGAGATCCAACCAGTCCATCCTAAAGGAAATTGTTCCTGAATATCCATTGGAAGGACTAATGTTGAAGCTGAACTGCAATACTTTGGCCACCTGATGGGAAGAACTGACTCATTTGAAAAGATGCTGATGCTGGGAAAGATTGAAGGCAAGAGGGGAAGGAGATGACAGAGGATGAGATGGTTGGATGGCATCACCCATTCAATGGACATGAGTTTGAGTAAACTCTGGGAGTTGGTGATGGACAGGGAGGCCTGGTATGCTGCAGTCCATGGCATTGCAAAGAGTCAGATGTGACTGAGCGACTGAACTGAAGGCATGCCATGCACAGTAATCCAAGTGTGTGCCCCCACCAGTAATGCTGGCGAAGCTGATGTTGAGGGGTTCTATGAAGACCTACAAGACATTCTATAACTAATACCCCCAAAAGATGTCCTTTTCCTCATAGGGGACTGGAATGCAAAAGTAGGAAGTCAAGAGATACCTGGAGTAATGGGCAAATCTGGCCTTGGAGTACAAAATGAAGCAGGGCAAAGGCTAATAGAGTTTTGCCAAGAGAATGCCCTGGTCATAGCAAACACCCTCTTCCAACAACACAAGAGAAGACTCTACACATGGACATCACCAGATGGTCAATACTGAAATCAGATTGATTACATTCTTGGCAGCCAAAGATGGAGAAGCTCTATATAGTCAGCAAAAACAAGACCATGAGCTGACTGTGACTCAGATCATGAACTCCTTATTGTCAAATTCAGAGTGAAACTGAAGAAAGTAAGGAAAATCACTAGACCATTCAGTTCAGTTCAGTCGCTCAGTCGTGTCTGACTATTTGCAACCCCATGAATCGCAGCACGCCAGGCCTCCCTGTCCATCACCAACTCCCGGAGTTCACTCAGACTCACATCCATCGAGTCAGTGATGCCATCCAGCCATCTCATCCTCGGTCGTCCCCTTCTCCTCCTGCCCCCAATCCCTCCCAGCCTCAGAGTCTTTTCCAATGAGTCAACTCTTTGCATGAGGTGGCCAAAGTACTGAAGTTTCAGCTTTAGCATCATTCCTTCCAAAGAAATCCCAGGACTGATCTCCTTCAGAATGGACTGGTTGGATCTCCTTGCAGTCCAAGGGACTCTCAAGAATCTCCTCCAACACCACAGTTCAAAAGCATCAATTCTTCAGTGCTCAGGTATGGCCTAAATCAAATCCCTTAGGATTATACAGTGGAAGTGACAAACAGATTCAAGGGATTAGATCTGATAGACAGAGTGCCTGAAGAACCATGGATGAAGGAGGCAGGGATCAAGACTCTCTACAAGAAAAAGAAATGCAAAAAGGCAAAATGGTTGTCTGAGGAACACTTACAAATAGCTGAGAAAAGAAGAGATGCTAAAGGCAAAGGAGAAAAGAAAAGATATACCCATCTGAATGCAGAGTTTCAAAGAATAGCAAGGAGAGAAAAGAAAGCCTTCCTCAGTGCAAAGAAATAGGGGAAAACAATAGAATGCCAAAGACTATAGATCTCTTCAAGAAAGTTAGAGACACCAAGGGAACATTTCATGCAAAGATGGGCACTATAAAGGACAGAAATGGTATGGACCTAACAGAAGCAGAAGGTATTAAGAAAAGGTGGAAAGAATACACAGAAGAACTGTACAAAAAAGATCTTCGTGATCGAGATAACCACGATGGTGTGATCACTCACCTAGAGCCAGACATCCTAGAATGTGAAGTCAAGTGGGCCTTAGGATGCATCACTATGAAAAAGGCTAGTGGAGGTGATGGAATTCCAGCTGAGCTATTTCAAATCCTAAAAGATGATGCTGTGAAAGTGCTGCACCTCAATACGCCAACAAGTTTGGAAAACACAGCAGTGGCCACAGGACTGGAAAAGGTCAGTTTCCATTCCAATCCCAAAGAAAGGCAATGCTAAAGAATGCTCAAACTACTGCACAATTGTGCTTATCTCTCACACTAGTAAATAATGCTTAAAAGTCTCCAAGCCAGGTTTCAACAGTATATGTAATGTGAACTTCCAGATGTTCAAGCTGGATTTAGAAAAGGCAGAGGAACTGGAGACCATGTTGCCAACATCCATTAGATCGTTGAAAAAGTGAGAGATGAATTGCCAGTCTAGGTTCCATGCAGGATATAGGATGCTTGGGGCTGGTACACTGGGATGACCAGAGGGATGGTATGGGGAGGGAGGTGGGAGGGGGGTTCAGGATTGGGAACACGTGTACATCTGTGGCGGATTCATGTTGATGTGTGGCAAAACCAATACAATATTGTAAAGTAATAATAATAATAATAATAAATAATAAAAATTTTAAAATAAATAAATTTAAAAAAGAAAGAAAAGGCAAGATAATACCAGGAAAACATCTCCTTCTGCTTTATTGATTATGCCAAAGCCTTAAAGTATGTAGATCACAACAAACTGTGGAAAATTCTGAAAGAGATGGGAATACCAGACCAGCTGACTTACCTCTTGAGATATCAGTATGCAGGTCAGGAAGTAACAGTTGGAACTGGACATGGAACAACAGACTGATTCTAAATCAGGAAAGGAGTACGTCAAGGCTGTATATTGTCACCCTGCTTATTAAACTTCTATGCAGAGTACATCATGAGAAACGCTGGGCTAGAAGAAGCACAAGCTGGAATCAGGATTGCCGGGAAAAATATCAATAATCTCAGGTATGTAGATGACACCACCCTTTTGGCAGAAAGTGAAGAAGGACTAAATAGCCTCTTGATGAAAGTCAAAGAGGAGAGTGAAAAAGTTGGCTTTAAGCTCAACATTCACAAAATGAAGATCATGGCATCTGGTCCCATCTTTCATGGGAAATAGATGGGGAAACAGTGGAAACAGTGGCAGACTTTATTTTTGGGGGCTCCAAAATCACTGCAGATGGTGATTGCAGCCATGAAATTAAAAGACGCTTACTCCTTGGAAGAAAAGCTGTGACCAACCTAGACAGCACATTAAAAAGCAGAGACATTACTTTGCCAACAAAGGTCCATCTAGTCAAGGCTATGGTGTTTCCAGTAGTCTTGTATGCATGTGAGAGTTGGACTGTGAAGAAAGCTGAGTGCTGAAGAATTGATGGTTTTGAACTGTGGTGTTGGAGAAGACTCTTGAGAGTCCCTTGGACTGCAAGGAGATCCAACCAGTCCATTCTGAAGGAGATCAGTCCTGGGTGTTCTTTGGAAGGAATGATGCTAAAGCTGAAACTCCAGTACTTTGGCCACCTCATGTGAAGACCTGACTCATTGGAAAAGACTCTGATGCTGGGAGGGATTGGGGGCAGGAGGAGAAGGGGACGACAGAGGATGAGATGGCTGGATGGCATCACTGACTCGATGGACGTAAGTCTGAGTGAACTCCGGGAGCTGGTGATGGACAAGGAGGCCTGGCATGCTGCAATTCATGGGGTTGCAAAGAGTCGGACACGACTGAGCAAGTGAACTGAACTGAACTGAACTGAAAATGTGAGACACATTTATCTGATTTTGAGTGTGCTTTTCAAATCATAAAAGAAGCAAACAGAAAGGAAAAAGATTGATAGGCATTTAACTATCTAAGAAATCTAAAGATTTCTAATATAAAAGCAAAATCTAAATCTAAAATATTACTGATAAAAAATAATATTCACCATATGTAGAATTAAAACAAAAGAACCACCTAAAAATAAATATTGACATCTAATAAGAAAATGAGAAAACTCATTTTAACAAAATGCAAATTTAATGTCAGTCTTTTCAATGCCAAATTGGAAAAGGAAAGGAATAGATTAACGTTATATGTTAAGTAACGTTTCAAAACATGCAATCTAATATAGTAGTGATAGTAGATGATGAAAATGTCTGATGATTTGGAAATAGGTATCAAGTGCTTTTATAATATTTACTTCATTGATTAATTCTTTATTCTAGGCATATAATTTAAGAAAATAGAAGTAAACATAAGACTGTAGTATTACATGATAGTAAAAGCAGCAGCAACCTAAGTACCCAACAATAGGGGATTAGTTGAATACTTTATGGTGTACAGCAACAGATTCTATGCTGCTATGTAAAATATCACATTTTATGTATTTGTGATGTGAGAAAAATCTCCCCGAATATGTGAATGATAAAAAGGAATGTACTAATGCTGATATACAATAGAACATATGATTCTAATTTGTAATATTAAACCTAGAGAAGCTCTTACTTGACTTCTACTTAACAGTAGCATTGGATTCCCTCTTCCATTTGTAAATTATCTTTACTGATTTTAGTATTAATGGAGAGCTGGCAACTCTCGCGGATAGCTACATTTTTGTTCTACTTATTGATTTATATGTGGATTTAGAGTCAGTTGTTTGTTTTTGTATCTTAATGTCATGCTCCTTGGTCCTATATTTATAAAGCCTAGTTATAGATTAAAATGTTAGTAAACTATGAGTGCTAAAAAAAGAGAGTAATTGTTCATGTTGAATTAATAGGATTCTTTTGGAAAAAGTTAATAAATATGAGCATTAAAAGGATTTGCTCACGTTTATGAGTGGACAAGGAAACTACACAACTCTGGGGGAAATGATTAAATTCTCGTATTTCTACACTGAGATTTCTCTATGTCTTTATATTATTGTTCCATTTTAGGAAAATCGATCTAGAAACTACTTATGGTTCATTAGGAAAATGATTTATGTTAAAAAGAGAACATGGAGCTCCCATCAGAAGATGCATGAGCAGAAAAAATTTGGTTCTACATTAAAGGCTTAGTGAAGAATGCTTATTTATTAAGTGAGTTGAACTTACTGTGTATGCATAATTTTTAAAGGTTCTGCACTTTATAAAACCTTTTTCTGATTAACCAAAGACTGCTCTTTATCAAATAGGATGGTTGCTATAGCACATATTTGTATAGAGAAAATATTTGGAGTCTTAACACCAAAATATTTCAGGGGTTGTTTGTTGAAAGGTATCATGATTTGGTTTTCCTTCAAACACTTATTTTTCAGTTTCCCTACAGCAAAGATGAATTACTTTTATCACAATTTTAAGTTATTTAAAGCAAAACAGACCTTTCCGTCCCCTCCCCCACAAATATGCAGTCGTTGCCACTGTGGTCCACACTTGGTGTGAGCTTGAAGTGCTTGTTTCCACACCACTGGAAGCTGTGAATGTTTAATGGACCCAGTGCAAGGCCACCTATGCTGTGTTCTGATGAACACAACTAAAGATGGGACAATTCATCATGAGTAGTTTTAAGTGTAGCAACTATAAAAAGCTCATGATGAAAACAAATGTCCATTACAGTAGGCAAATGTACTCAGTGCCCAATCAATGTTCAGAACCAGGGTGTGAATGACCATCCTTGTGATAGACATCTGGCAGGGTGGGTCTTTCCAGACCCTGCCCCAACCCTCCAGGTATTCTTAGTTGGCAGCTTATTACAAGCAGGTCGTATATTAATACTAAATTATACATACTGTAGGTTTGTAACTCCACATATGAACAGAATATCAGGGCTTTGCCTAGCATGTAGCAATTCTGTAAACAGTAAGTTTTCCTTTAGAAGATTATGGGAGGGGTACATGTGAAAATAATAAATTTTTTTTAGATGAAAAACTATATGACAGTGATTTCTAGGTCTGTTTTCTGCATAACTTCTCTGGACTAAACCCTGATTGAATCATGCTGGTACTCAATGCTACTTAATGTGCTAGTGAAGTGTCTTCCATTTTGCATGAGTGCTTTATGTCCTCAGTATAACATTAAGTGATGGCATATTCTTTCATATTATATTTATATTCCTAAGCCCAATTGCCAAATTTGCTTTTCTATCCTAATGTCTTCTTCCCTCTGAAGTCCATAGTATTAAAAAAAAAATACATATTCCTCGAGAAGATATTGAGCTTTTGCTTAGGGTCATACATAAAGGAGTTTGATTTAAATAATCACAGGAGTTAAATTGCATCTGTCAGGGAGTTCTATATCTTTGGCAGTTACAGGCTGCCTTTATTCAGTTTAATGATGAAGATTTGACTTTGTTGGATTTTTTTTTCTCCTTAATAAAATGAATGGTGCATCTTTCTTTAATTGTGATCCTCATCAACCATTTGGCCCAGTAATGGTATGCAAATTAAACTCTTTAAAAATTAATGCTAACATTTATTAAATAATGCATCATACAAAAAGTTAATTTGAATTTTAAAGTTGGACTCCCTATCTGCTCATGAGAAAGTATTTTTTGTGCCATCTTCATAAAACATCTTTATAGTCTTTCTAAATACCTTGAATGTTTTTCCAGTGTTTTGCAAAATTATCACTATGGAGACTGTTCATGTAGACAGACTCTTAATGGTTTTCAATTTTGATTTGTATAAACTCTCAGATTTTGAATTTATATCACTGCTCTGACTTTCTAAACTTAAAAGTGCTTGTAGATGTTTCTTTACCAAAATTTAAAGACAAGTCAGGGGTGTGTAGACTTAAATTGTACATGCTTACCTTCACTTTTGATTCTCAAATCAGGATGTATAGCACATGCTAGCTGGACAATTTTAAATTTTATGTAATATCCTCACCCTGACAGCAGTGAGCACTAGCATTCAACCTTGTACATTAGTGATTTTGTAAATTTGATTTTGGAATATTAAATGAGATTGTGACTATAATGAGCATGTGCGTGCCTCTGTGTGTGCGTTCTAAGTTGCTTCAGTTGTGTCCGACTCTTTATGACTGCATGGACTGTAGCCTGCCAGACTCCTCTGTCCATGGGATTCTCCTGGCAAGAATACTGGAGCGGGTTGCCATGACCTCCTCCAGGGGATCTTCCCGACCCAGGGATGGAATCTGCTTCTCTTATGTCTCCTGCATTGGCAGCTGGGTTCTTTACCACTAGCTTTACGTGGGAAGCCCATAATCAGAATACTCTAAGAAGAATGAAACTTCTCAGAAGTAGGTTTGGTAGAGTGTTAAGAAAAGAGTGGTAGAGAGTGACTCCTGGGTTTGAATGAATGCCAGTCCACTCAGGTATGAGCTTGTAGTCCCTAACCCTAAAAATTCATTAACTTTCCTGGGTCTCAGTTTCTTCATCTGTGAAAATGACAGCAATAGTAGTACCTATCTCATAAAATTGTTATGAGAACTGTAAAAAACTAATAAAGCACAGATCCATACTACTCATATAACTATTAATGCATTATTACTATCTGAATATTTCCCTTCACGGAGAAAACTAGTGATACTAGGATGTAAGTGAATCTTCAGATGATTTGACAGTAACTTGGATTTGATTTATACATAATCTATATAATCTAAGAGCAAGAGTCAAATATCTCTTTACTTTGCATTATCTGAAGAAATAGAACTTGGGAAAGAATGTAAAAACCCTCATTAAAGACAGCTGTTTCTTCTACTTGATGTGAATGACTAAAAAAGATAACTTTCCCATGCATGTTTCTATTTCAGCAAACATGCATTTAACACCCATTATATGCAAGGCTTTGAGGTGACACTAGGCAGAGAAACAGTAAGAAGAGATATGATCTTTATTTTCACAATTATCCCAATAGTTAACAATAGTGACCCTAATATATCAAAAATTAATTATAAGATAAAAAAACAAAAAAATGATATTTTAAGAAGGTGCAATAGAGAAAAAATTCATCATAACACAGCATATAATTAAACATCTAAAAGGTGATAAACAAGTATATTTGCATATTTGTTTGTTTAATAATAAACTTCTTGTTTCATAGAGAGTTTTTTAAAGAGTTTAAGCATGTGAAGCTTCCAAGCTAAGCATTTAGAGAGCTTGGGGTGGTCTACAAGAGCTTCATGAAGGAGGTGGACCTTGGGAACATTTTGAAGATTGAATTCCAGACAGGCTGTATCTCTTCGACTGTCCCATAATAAGTGATCTAGATGTTAAATTGAAGACGGGTATAGGTTAAGGGCTCAACAGTTGACATCATGCTTAATTACTGTTCTGATCCACCCTGCAGTAAGTTTACTGAGATTTCATCAAAAAGCAGGTGGAATTAGTAGTAGAAGATTGATCACAAGCTTGATTGTTTTAACAGTTCTGTGTTTATTGAGGACCCAGTCAATATCCTCCCATCCCCAAATTGTGTATATCTCAGACACCAGGGAAAAAGAAATGGATTCATTGTTGGTTTCTGGCTTCCAGTTGCTCACAGAACATGTAACAAGTATTTGTTCTGCTTTATAATACATGTAAAGATAAGAGTAAGTCAAGGTGTGATGAATAGGGGAGGGGATGGGAGTGTATGTGTCAGGGAAAGCTTCAGCAAGGAGCCACGGTTTTTCATTCTCTGCATTCCTGAATGTAAGCCAAGTAAAAGTTTTAATTTGGGGTCAATTCAGAGAGCTTCACAACTTTTTCTTTTCCATGGAATCTAAAGTTGTGATCAGTGAGTAAAAAGTGCAAAGATAAGTATCAATCAGCCAGGAGTCTGTGGGACAATCAACCTTTTTGATTGACACTTCAGTGTTCTTAGAGTTTATTTCAAAAACAGATTTGGAAGATACTCTAAATCACAAATAATTAATAATAGATTGAAGCAAAAACTGCTTCCCCTGCACTTAGAATTTTT
The DNA here is from genome assembly GCF_014754425.2 of Oryx dammah. NCBI lineage: Eukaryota > Metazoa > Chordata > Mammalia > Artiodactyla > Bovidae > Oryx > Oryx dammah. The sequence continues at coordinate 152,050 of NW_024080556.1, forward strand.
TAATTGCTCATTTATTCTTTTATTTATTCAACCATTCATGCATGTACCAGACAGGCTCTGTACAAAATTTTTGGCTGATTTTGGAACAAAAAAGTACAATTTTTCTTTCATGGATTCTTAAAGTTTTATACTTTTTACTTAGTTATCTTACAGAGTTGCCAAAGTCCATTAATTGGTAGGAATAATTATTCCATAGGTAGGAAGCTAGTCCATTGTTATATGTGGTCTTAGATTCAGAGCCAGCCTAAAACAAGGGAAACTTTCAAGTACCATGTAATTCATTAAATATGAAATCAATTCAATTTAAAAAAACATAGCAAAATAAACAATGTATGAGTCCTTAAACTTAACAATAGTTAGCACAGTCTAAATTCAAATGATGAATAGAACATTTATTAGACTACTTCATTGAGATAAAGTTTCTAGTGATGATTAAGAAATTGGGGTTCATTTCACATGCTAGTAAGGTTATGCCCAAAATCCTTCAAGCTAAACTTCAGCAGTACATGAACCGAGAACTTACAGACATACAAGCTGGGTTTAGAAAAGGCAGAGGAACCAGAGATCAAATTGTCAACATTCACTGGACCATAGAGAAAGCAAGGAAGTTCCAGAGAAACATCTGTCTCACTGACTACAGTAAAGTCTTTGGTTTTTGGATCACAACAAACTGGAAAATTCTTAAAGAGATGGGAATACAAGACCACCTTATCTGACTCCTGGGAAACCTGTATTCTGAATAAGTAGCAACAGTTAGTACCAGACATGAACAATGGACTGATTCAAAATTGGGAAAGGAGTATGACAAGGCTGTATATTGTCACCCTACTTATTTAACTTATATGCAGAGTACATCATGTGAAATGCTGGGCTGGATTGACTCACAAACTGGAATCAAGATTGCCAGGAGAAATATCAACAGCCTCGGATATGCAGATAATATCACTCTAATGGCAGAAAATGAAGAGGAACTAAAGAACCTTTTGATGAAGGTGAAAGAGGAGAGTGAAAAAACTGGCTTAAAACTCAACATTAAAAAAACTAAGATCATAGCATCTGGTCCCATCACTTCATGGCAAATAGAAGGGGGGAAAGTGGAAGCAGTGACAGATTTTCTCTTGTTGGGCTCCAAAATCATTGCAGATGGTGACTGCAGCCATGAAATTAAAAGATGCTTGCTCGCTGCTTGGAAGAAAAGCTGGCAAAGCTGGACAGCATATTAAAAAGCAGAGATAACACTTTGTCAACAAAGTTGCATATAGTCAACCCTATAGTTTTTCCAGTAGTAATGTATGGATATGAGAGTTGGATCATACAGAAGGCTGAGTGCTGAAGAATTGATGCTTTTGAACTGTGGTGCTGGAGAAGACTCTTGAAAGTCCCTTGGACTGTAAGGAGATCAAACCAGTCAATTCTAAAAGAAATCAACCCTGAATAGTCATTGAAAGGACTGATGCTGAAACTCCAGTACTTGGTTACCTGATGCAAATGGCCAACTCATTGAAAAAGACACTCATGTTGGGAAAGATTGAAGGCAAAAGTAGAAAGGGGCAGCAGAGGATGAGATGGTTAGATAGCATCACCAACTCAGTGGACATGAATCTGAGCAATCTCAGGGAGATAGTGAAGGACAGGGAAGCCTGGTCTACTGTAGTCCATGGGGTCGCAAAGAATTGGACACGAATTAGCAACTGAACAACAACCCCAAAGAAATTGGAGACTTTTGATAATGTTACTATTAATATTACCACTAATGATGACTACCAAGTGCTTCACATTTAATGTGTTATTTTCCTCACAGCAGTGCATATCTATCTATCTATCTATATAAAACGGTCATCCCTATTTGCAAAGGAGGAATTGAGGCTGAGAAATGTTGAGTGACATGCCCTCTGTCAGGAAGGAGTTGATAAGCGGTAGGGCCTAGCAGTCTATCTGATCCCTATTCAATCTGTCAGTCTATCTAATAGAAAAGAGATAGTCTAAGATGGTCATCAATAGAAGAGTTGTGATTATTTAGCTTTTCTGCACTGAATTTTAATCACAGTATCTGGAGTCTTTTGAGAAAACTGCTTTTCTCCTATATTATCATAGTCTTGGTAGCTCTGGTGCTGGTGATCATAGAAGGTGAGTATCGAAGTATAACTCTTATAGAAACCATAAGAATGTCCTGGATTTTACTGGAATCAAGACATAAAACACTGGCGTAGGGACATATGTGATATGTATACTATATAAAGGAAAAGTATAAATTAGTGCTAGGGGCAGCCTGACTAGTGATTACATAATCCCTATCATTCCTTACATTGGGCAGGAGAGGCCTTTTGGAATAGGTCTTATCTCAGAGTCTGACTGAATGATGGGAGAGAGATAGCTGGCAGAGATGGGCAGGGGTGTTATTTTTGGCAGAGGCTACAACTTGAAGGAGGGAGTTAGTAAAGGGTTTTGAAAAATATGTTTAAAAGGGCTTAGTGTAGGTAGTTAATCACAATATCTGGAAAAGACAAGAAAAGTGTGAATTTTGTGTCACCTAAAAACATTTTGAAGCAGAAAGAAGCTTTTGTTTTTCTTTGATATGTAGGTGGGATTCTAGTATAATGTCCCAAGAAGCACTATATTCATGACCTAGCAGATATTTTATAGAACTTTAACTGGTTTAAGTACAGTTAAAAAAAATGGTGACTTGACCAATTATTGAAGGCTGGGCATGGGAGTGTAGATTGGTTGAACTATTTTATTAATAAAAATATCATATTCAAGAGTCCATAAAAAGCGGAGCCTGAGTTAAGAAATGAGAGGTGATGGTTTATTTGGGTACAATTTCAAGGCAGTGAAAGTGAGAAAAGGCGGGGAGTGAAGGAGCTCAGATGGAAAGCAGTACTAGGTTAAATGCTACCTCGCTGGCCTCTGCTTTACGATAAACTTACAAGACCAAGACAGCGGCCTGGGAGGTACATCCAGTAGGATGCTTGGTGTCCCTGATCAGACTACCTGGCGGAAGTGCCTTAGAACAGTAGGTGGGAGGGCAGAAAGAGATGGGCTTCATGTGACTGGATGTATGGATTTCTTCTCCTCTCTTATTGGTCAGATTTCTTACATTAAAACCCCCTCCTCCAATCAGCACACTTACCCTTTAGACAGCTGCTCAGAGCTCAGTTCTTGTACTGCTCACTGTGGGGTTATAGTCACGTCTGGAAGTGGTGAGAAAGCCATGGATTCTGGGTTTGTGTCTGGTCAGATTGGTTGGCTCTAGACAAGGGAATGCCAAGGCATAAGCAGAGTTGGATGTTTGTGACTGTGTGGCTGAGCCTCAGAAGAATCTGAGAAAATGCTATTATGTGATATGCCAAGCGCTGCACTAGAACTCTGTGTGCCTTCAATCTGTTACTATTCCTTTGGTTCAGTGAGGTATTCAAACCTTACAGAAGTAGTTATTTGTCCTCAGATTTGAAACCAAGCAGTTCTTATTAACCTACTGGAGGGAGATTTATCTTTTTTCTCCCTTCTCTCTCCCTTCCTCTTCCCTCCCCTCTCCTCCCTCTCTCCCTTTCTTCCTTTTTTCCATGTTTCCTTCCTTTCTTCCCTCCATCTCTCTATCCTTCCTCCACCCCTTTTGAATCACAGAAGGTGGAGATAATAGAGAAGAATGAACTTATTAGCATGTTCCCAAAATTACTTTGTTGAGTGAAAGCAAGTGTCTTCGTAGAGTACTTTTGGAAGGAATGGGACATGCTACAGTGCATCGTGGAATCCACTTCTGGATGCCTGGTTTATCAGTACAACAAGGCTAAAGAAATGCTGCAGAAATCAATATTGTCTTTATGCCGCTAAATCTTTCCCTATTCTGAAAGCAAGTATTCACCAAGACTTCATTACCTGGTTTCCCAAATGCTTGTGTGGATTTGAAAGCCCTGACGATTTAAGGAAACATTGACTGTGCTGTGGCTCTGCACGATGCTGGGCTCTATGTGAACAGAGACTCTTGACTTATAAAACACATTCAAAGCAGTGCGTTTAGTATACAAGTGGTAAAGCCTATGTTATACTCTGCTATATTTCACGGATAGTATATAACAGGTCTAGCATAGCAAGCTATAAATTGCATTTAGATTAGGAATCAATGAAGAAGGAAGAGCACGTTCCCTCTTGTTATAGGAGATGATGAGTCTAGGGTCTTTTTCATTAATTAATTTTGGTTGCACTGGGTCTTCATTGCTGTGCTGGGGCTTTCTCCAGTTTCAGTAAGCGGGGACCACTATTCAATGCAGTGTACAGACTTGTCATTACAGTGACTTCTCTTGTTGCACAGCACAGGTTCTAGGCACATGGGTTTCAGTAGTTGTGGCACAACGGCTCAGTAGTTGTGGCTCGCAGGCTTAGTTGTTTGCAGTATGTGGAATCTTCCTTGACCAGGGATTGAACCCATGTCCCCTGCATTGGAAGGTGGATTCATATCCATGTACCACCAGGGAAGTCTGAGTTTAGGATTCTTGTTAGAAAAGTAAATTTTAAACACTTCCAGTGACAAGAGGAAAGAAATTGATCAGCTATAAGCTGGCACTTATTCCCAGCATTCAATCAGGAGGCAAAAAGAAAGTAGCCTGAACTCACTTATTAGAACCTATGCTAACACATGACTTGACTCTACTTCATACAGAGAGCAGTCACCTATTTTTACCATTACTATGGAAAATCTGGGAGATGATGACTTTGAAAAATCTGGAAAAATATTGGGAAGATGGTAGAAATAGATTGCTTGAAAACTTTAAAAACAATTGTCACTGATTAGAAATTAACCAGAAAAAAGAATAATTGAATAAAATGTGATTAGTTGAATATGTGGACACATAATCACACCATTCACTGATAAGTTTCCAAACCCTAAATTATTAGAAATATGCAAGGTGGTGTTATCCTTATCTATGATTACTGAAACTATGAACTAAGGGGGAAACGTAGATCTGATTACTTCTCTATTTTTAAGTGTAGGCTGAACACATGTCAACTAAATACATCTGATCAAAATTCTTTCTGATTATAGGCATCAATATAGGATCTCTACCTGTTCCTGTTCATGATTTTTTAAAACTATCTCTCAGGCTAGGTCTTGAAATTTAATTTTTTCCACAGTAAGAGAGACTAATCAAAATCTTTGAGTTGTTCAAAGCAATTAAAATAGATGTGATTCAAATTATTCTTCTGCATCTCATTGTGCTTCTTAAAGTCCCTTAATTTTATTTTCCAATTTACAATTTTTTAATGTATCCTATTTACCATTATTGGATTAATGTTTTTGAAAGTCTATATTAATTTTTCTGCTTAAATACCAGTAACTCTGTCTCTCCAGAGCATTCCATATACACTCTTCTCAGGTAATGCAAATAAGGCATCAGTGTTCAAATGCTTTCGGGAATTGTTCTACACTGCCTTTCATTCTCAAGGATTCCCAATGAACATTAGCACTGAGAAATCTTGGAGCAAAAAATGGCTATTTAATTTTGCTTAATCCAGATGGTTCAAAAATTATTTGAACATTTCTTCCTCCATTGAGAACACATTTTGAAACCTGCAAGTCTAAAGGTGTCTGATTACATTTAAGAAATCTTCAAAGGTCTGTTAGAACTGTAAAGTAGATAAGAGATCAAATGGTCCAATAATTTCACTTTACAAACAGTATAACTGGACTAAGATGGGGCTAGAGACCTATCAAAGTTCACACTAGGAAGAACTTTTTCAATTCAGTAAAGAGACAGAATTTTAATCTCCATCTCAAAATCTGTAGTTCTTTTCATCACGTTTTGCTTTCTTTCAAAGTATGTTCTAGAAGTTAAAGATTCCTTTCTCTGTATCTTTTATCTATCACTTATGCCTTGTGATAATGGCCTAGCATATGGTTGAGAATTATTTCTTCAGAATTTGTTACTAACACTGAACGCAGTGCTGGGTGGACAGTGGCAAGCATAACAGCCATTGTTCTTGCTCTCATGGAGCTCATTACCTAGTGGGGTGGTCAGACACGAAACAGTCAAACTAATAAGCAGATAATTACAAATCTGAACAGATAATAGGAAAGTTATATGCTGGGCTCTGTGATTAGGAAAGAGAGGGAAAGCTACTTAGATAGAGCTCCTAGAAAGGTTCATCTGAGGAAAGGAAATATTTAAACCAAGAAAGAAGCCAGCTGTGCAAAGAATCAAAACATTGCTTTCTAGAAGAGATACTCACACAACGTGAGGGCTCTAAAGGAAGGAAACAGCTTTTCAGGAGTGAAACAATGGCCCAGGTGGCTTGAGCAGGGTGAGTTAAGGAACATGGTTGAGGGTGAGTTTGGAGAGGCCAACTGAGGATACATGATTTAGCTCATTGCAGACTATAGTAAATTGCTGGATTTTTAAGGAGGCTAGAAAGCTGCAGGCTCAAACAGTGAATTGGCAGTCCTCTTCTTCACAGGTGGTTTAGTAGATCTCAAGCAATTGCTTCAGTGGAATTCAGAAAGGGCAGTTCACACCAGCTCAGGATACCAAGGGATTACTAGCCTTGTGGAAGAACGTGGAAGTACTTGTTTTTGGAGCACGTAATTGTTGTCCAGTTGCTCAGTTGTTTCTGACTCTTTGCAACCCCATGGACTGCAGCATGCCAGGCTTCCCTGTCCTTCACCATCTCCCGGAGCTTGCTCAAACTCATGTCCGTTGAGTTGGTGATGCCATACAACCATCTCATCCTCTGTTGTCCCCTTCTTGTATGTCACTGATAAGAAGTACAGTAGATGGGAGTATCACATTAGGGATAGTGCTACAGTATGATGGTGTGAGAGTGATGGCAGGCCTGGGCAGTGGTGGAGCAGAGATGACAAAAAGATCCTCCTGTGGTTGCTGATGATGACGTTGTTGATGGGCCTTCAATTTTTATACAGTCCAGGGTGGTCAGAGATGGTAGTGGGCAAAGAAGAGGGACAGGATATAGGCCATGTAGTTGTTAGGGCAGAACCAAGAAGCTTCTGTCCCTGGACATGGATGGCATGTGAGACGGTTGTGAGGGACACATGATGAGAAGGGTCTTTGCACTGGGGCTGGCAGTGCAGGTAAATGTGCTGTGGCTTTAGTTAGCAACATAGGCAGGTTGGAGGAAAAAAGCTTAAGGTAGACCTGACCCTTTTTGGCACACATCCTTCAAATAAGGATTTTCCTGAAATATTCTGGGTATGTCCTTTTCTGACATGAGAGTAGGATTTTCTTTTCATTATAGCAACTGAATAAATTCCTCTGCAATGTAAGTTCTATGAGTCACTATTTCAAATTATTTTTCCCATTAAGATGTCCTTCCTTCCTTTCTTCCTTTTTTCCTTCCTTCCTTTCTTCCTTTTTTCCTTCCTTCCTCCTTCCCTTTCTTCCTTCCTTCCTTCCTTTAGGATTTCTCGTGTGTGCATGCTCAGTTGTGTCCAACTCTTTGCAATCCTATGGACTGCAGCTCACCAGGCTCCTCTGTCCATAGATTTTTCCAGGCAAGAATATTGGAGTGGGTTGCCATCTCCTACTCCAGGGGATCTTCCGACCTAGGGATTGAACCCAAGTTTCCTGCTTCTCCTGCATTAGCAGGTGGATTCTTTACCAACTGAGCCACCTGGGAAGCGCCTTTACTATTTATTGATTGTTAACTCCGTGCATACATGATCCTAGACAACAGGACTCATGGTGAACAAGATAGAGAAGATCCCTTCTCTCGTGGAGCTGACATCCTCTAGGTATATCTCATAATATTCTGAGTTAGGATTTTCACTGCAGTAAAAGGACTCCAAAAGCTGGAGTAGAACCAACGCTTGATTGTAAATCTGCAAATGATTTCTGCTTACCAAAATATTATTTCTATTGCTACAACAAAAATTAGGCAGAACTAATCAGTCACATAATAAATCACCTGAAGCAAAGGAACATTTATTTATTTCCAAACCAGAAATTTAAACAAAGATTCATGTATAAGGATGTTTAACCTTAAAGTTTCAGAAAAATTGAATTTGGAAAAAAAATAAGGAAAAGGTTAAATAAATAGTGATATATAGTAATACGATGCAATACTATCGATTTATTAAAATATCATACTTTTTAAAAAGCAATATTATATAGCAATTAAGACTCTGGGCACTGGAGAGAGCTATTCTGTGTTCTTAAGATGGTTCCTTAGCTTATCTTTTCACATAACAGGTTATGGCTTTCTCTCCAGGTTTGTCCATATTAATCAACCTGATTGGTTTTCACAATTGTTGAGTGCGAGTTGTATTGATATACAGCCATCCCTCATATCCGCAGTGGCGATCTGCTCCAGAACCCCATCCCCCGCCCCCGGCCCACCCTCCGCCCCCCAACCCCCGCCCTGGATGCTGACATCCGCGGATGCTCAAATTCTTTACCTGGTGATCTGCCATATGTGTGCATGCCGTAGCCCTGCAAAGAGCCAGCGAACTACATAAATTGCTCTCTATTCGTGGATATTTGAGAATTTACCATAACTTGCTTACAATCTGCCGTCTATGGGGTCGCACAGTCGGACACGACTGAAGCGACTTAGCAGCAGCAGCAGCTTGCAATCAGTGCTGAGATAGACATCATTGCCCACATGTCTACCTGGTGTACATGGGCTGGACTGAGTATGGAAATCGGGCTTGCTGACTAATGGTTCCCAGCATTCTTGATGTTGAGAGAGAGTTCCGAACTCCAAAAAGTTTGAACCACTTTTTTCACTTCTCACAACGACGGAGTGCATGTCCCCAAACCCTACAACTTAGTATTGTACTTCACAAATGGTAATGTTACGTAACATGGCTGTGTTTGACACGCATCACACTTTCTTTGAAACTCTTGTCACTTTTAGCTCTGTAATCTTCCCTGAGTTATTCTCTTTGCCTTGGGTTTCTGATGAAGCTCCTAATGGCAATACCGACAGAATGTTTTGTTGTTGTTGTTGTTTTGCTTTGTATTAAATAATGCAGTGTAAAATGTTAGCAGTGCATCTGGTATAATAAAAACTCAGCAAATGCTCTGATAGCGTAGCAGTGGAAACTGCCAACTGTGGAGTCACTCTGCTTCTGTTCACATTTCTGCTCAGCAATTCAGCAGCTGACTTGACCTCTCTGTGTCTCAGTATCCTCATTTGGAAAGTAGTGTTAATAGTTGTAGCCACCTCTGGGGTGTGTGTGTGTGTGTGTGTCTGTGTGTGTGTGTGTGTCTGTGTGTGTGTGTCTGTGTGAAACTAATCAAGATACACAGTTAAGAGTTTCTGGCCCTTGTGGTGGTAAAGAATCCACTTGGCTATGCAGGGGATACAGGAGACCTGGTTTTGATCCCTGGTGGGAAAGATCCCTTGGAGGAGGAAATGGCAACCTGTTCCAGTACTCTTGCCTGGAAAATTCCATGGACAGAGGAGCTTGGCTAGTCCATGGAGTCCCAAGGAGTCGGACACGACCGATCGAGCATGCACATACCATCCATTGTATTATTGCTAGGAAGCATAGTTACTTAACACTCTCCCATTTCACAATTTTTCACTACAACAAAAGGTGATGCAGAAATATTTTTTTCCATATAAATATTGGCATATGTTTCTGCTTATTTTACTAGTAAAGAATCCTAAAATTGGCTTTTGTGGATCTAGGAATATGCAATAATTTTCACTGCTTTAAGACTCTTAATAAATTATATCCACATTTCTTTCAGAAAATATATTTATTGGTTCATTTTTACCAATTTATATTCCCACTAGCAATGGACAAGCCAGGATCTAGCTCAGTAGAACCCTGTCAAGTGTTCAGAGGTAAAATGTTGGTTTTTATCTTTTCTAGTCTGATAGTAAAATTAGTAGCTCATTATTATTTTTAATCTGCATTTCTATGAGTATAAGAGAAGTCTAAACATTTTCCCCTAGATGGCTTTCTTCTGTGAAATATTGTAGTATTTTTTTCTAGTGTTTAATAGACTCTGGGTTTTTGTTTATTAATTCATAATATTTTTAGATATTAACACGGCCCCAGCAATACTGCATGACGTAAATATTCAATCATACTTTTCTAGGAATGTCTCATACCCCTTCTGCTGGCTGCCAAAATTGTTCAGTTTCTCAGCTTTGTATTCCTGAGAGGGTGTTCAGATAGTCAAGCTCATATTTTTGAACCTAATGATGCAGTCCAGACTATAGAAGAACATATATCTTATAAATCATATTTCCTGATTTGAAAACTATGGCCTGGGGAAAGCAAGCACACGGTGAGGAGGATAACTGTAGTGATTCAGTTGTCTGTTCAAAAGGTAGCATCCCTAAATTGGGGGATGTACAGACACTGTAAAACATGTCTAGATTTATATCAAACAGAATTTCTTTTTCTAAATAGTCAGGTTCCTCAATGTCTTAATAGAAAAACTTTTTCCTCCACTGTATATGTATCTGTATCAAATATTAAATTCTTCCTTACACTAAGGTCTATTTCGAGGTTATCTATTCTGTTCCACTGGTCTGTCAACTCTTATGTAAGTCACATAATTTCTTTTTTTTTGAGTTAATAAAGTCTTTTTATGTATCTTTTTTTTTTTTTTTTTTGCCATGCAGTATGTGGAACTTCCTCAACCAGGGATCTGACCCATATCCCCTGCACTGGAAGGGCAGGGAGTTAACCACTGGATCCCCATAATGTTCCCATAATGTTTTAATTAATTTTATTACATAATTGTTGGAGGTAACTCTCCTTTTCTCTCATTTTTTCACAGTTGCATCTGTTACTATTTTTTAGGTTTTAATTCAAGATGAAATATAGAGGAATTTTCTAAAGGGTTCTCTCAATAAAAATCTCATTGAAATGGTCAAATCTGTTAATTAGTTTGGGAAAAACTGACATTTTTCCCAATGATTTTAATTTCTTATAACATTGTTTTATTGTCAGTGAATAATTCTAGTGAAATAGTTTCTCTTTTTGAATTCATTACAATTTTCTTTGTACTTTGAAGATGATTAATTTTTGTAAATGTACCAAAAGTATATGAAAGGGAAATATTTACATTGGTACAATCATGTCAATTATTATTATTCAGATTTTCCATATTCCTATTTTTAAGCTGTAGTATTATCAAAAATGTCTAAACATTTTGAGAAGCACATAGAATAGTATCATAAATACCCTAGTTTTTCCTAACACTCAGCTTAAATAACTACCAACTCACAGCTGGTTTTCTTTCATCCTTACCTCCATATGTACCCCACGTCTGGATTCTTTTAAAGTAAATCCTAGACATTATATAACATTATTTATAATGGTTTCAGTGTATATCTCTAAAATGTAAGAACTGAAAATATTAGTATTTCAACCAAATAAAACTAGCAAATACGTATTCAATATCAAATAACCTCCAGTTAATGCTCAGATTTCTAATTGTCTCATAATTTTCTCTTTTTCTTTTCTAAGTTTGCTGGATCCAACCATTGTGACTGGATTTTGTGCTTTCTCTGCTTCTCCTAAGCTATAGATTCCTCCTTCATATCTTGGTATTTTTTTCCTTTCAATTTGTTTGTTGAAGAAATCAAATTGTTTGTTTATAGTTTCCCACAGCCTGGACTTTGCTGATTGCATCCCCATGGTCTGGTTGAAAATGTTACCCTGTCCTCTATTTCCTGTAATTTGGTAATTAGATAGAAAAGCTTGGTCAGATTCAGGTTCAGTTTCTTTTTCAAGCAGAACTATTTTGCTGGTGGTGGTAAGTTCTCCCACCAGGAGGCATGTAATGCCTCCTTGCTGCTCTTGGGGATGTTAGCAGTTGTTTTATTAAGAGTTGCAAAACAGTAATATTTTTACTTTATTTTACTTATTTATCTTTTATCTTTTGTTTATTATATGTTTCTTATCTATTTACATAATAATTTACTTCTTATGTAAAGAAAGTTGCTCTCATCATCCTTTTGGTTACTTTGAGGTAAAATTTACTTGGAAAAAAAATGGTAAATACTTAAGTCTTTCCATTTATTTACTCTTTCATTATTTTTGGTCAGTTTGAAAGGTGAAAGGTTTAGTGAGACTTTAATGTCTCTAAAGATGGTATTTCTATCCCCCTTTTCTCAGTAATATATAATGAATACTTTCTCGCTACATGTCTATTGAACTTATTTTTTCAATGAGTGCATTGTATTTCATAGTATAGATTTACGATGATACGTCTCACTAATCTGATATTGATGAACAAATTGTTATTCTTGTAAATTGCTCACATGCACGGTCACTTAGTCAGCTCTTCATCAAAACATAAGTGTATGCCTTATAGAAAATACGTCTGACTCTTTGTGACCCTAAAGACTGTAGCCCGCCAGGCTGCTCTGTCCGTGGGATTTTCCAGGCAAGAACACGGGAGTGGGTGGCCGTTTCCTCCTCCAGGGGATCTTCCTGACCCAGGGATCAAACCTGCATCGCCTTCATCTCCTGCACTGGCAGGCGGATTCCTCACCACCAAGCCACCTGGGCAACCCGTTATTCTTGTAAATTATTAATAAATGACAATAAATATACTTGCGTAGGTATACTTGTGTAAGGGCTTCCTAAAAATGGAAGTGCTTTCTAAGAGTATACACACTTTAAGTGTTTTTAAGTATTGCTTGTATTGCCAGTGCCAGTATTGCTGGTATTGCTATATTCTAAGTGTGAGTGTGTTTGCCTTGCACTCTTGCTAATGCTATATTATCAATTATTTTAAAATGTTTGCTTATTTGATATGGAAAAATGGTGACTCATTATTGTTTAATATTCATTTTCCTGGTTACTAGTGTGGTCAAATATTTTTAAAATTTGCTTCATTGTGTTTATATTTCTCCTTTGAATTGTCAGTTGAATATCCTTTATATTTATGTATAGGTATTTTTGCATGGGTATTTCATTATCAAGTTGGCTGAAATTTGGTTTGTGGCTACCCACCAAATGTAAGATTAACCTGAATGTGTGATCAAAGATTTGGTTACTATAAGATAGCAGAGGGTTTGAAATTGGCATAATTTGGTAAGACTGTGAAGGATGAATATTTTCTATAAGGGCTTAGACTTATGTTTTGATGAACAACCAACAGAAAGAAAAGATTCTTTTTCTAAAACTCAGGAGCCTACTTTGGATACACTGACTGTAAGTAGAATGTAAGTAGAGGTTATTTTCTCTTACTTCCCTTGAAAAAGACAGCCTAAAAGAAGATCACACTAGTGCATGTGGTTAGTACCAATATTTCCCATGGGGGAAAGTTCTGAAGTTGAGGCTTGTAGCCCCATGATCATTTCCTAAAAAGCAGGAGTGGCAAAAGCATGGCGTGCATACCAATACTTCTCTACTCTGCCCTCATAACAGACATCACTAGTCAATTCTGGCAGTCTTTCTTACATATATTATCAAGTTCTTACATATTATCATAGTTCTTTCTAACATAGTTCCCTAGGCTCACCTTTAATCAACGTGCATAGACAATCAAAGTGAAATTGATTTATGCCCTTGTCATACACCCAGGCTCATTAGAATTTAAGATCCAGTAGAGTAGGAATTGTTTGATTTGCTTCCCAGTGTTCACAACAATACTTGGGACACACTGGACTTTCAATAAACATTTGCTGAATGAATGTACAAATAATCCATTTAGACAGAAAATTTTCGAGGAAGATTCAAATATCCTTCACATTGAAAACAGAGTCTTAATTTAATGGATTACCTATTTACCTATTACCTTAATGCACGGATTACCTATTTCTGAGCATTTAACTTCCTAATCGTTAGTTTTGAGGCTGAGGGAAAGCGTTTGGTGTTACATATTGGAAGTTTATTGTAATAGGATTAAAAAAAAAACTTGGATATAGAATTCTGTTGAATTATTGTGAACAATAGCAATTACAACAGAAGCCTTAATGAAAAATCACTATATTTTCAAATCTCTCCTGCGTCATCAGCATGATTAGCATCCTTCAGTTCCACTCGTTCTGAATTTACAACTTGACTTCAGATCAAACTTGACGGTAGGTATGACTGAGAATAAACTGAACTGGATGGTAAAACTTATAGCCCATTATTCCAAGGTCAGCATCTTTTCTGATCCATATGTGAATGTGACATGGGGAAATGTGCTTTCAAGCTGGCATGAGTGAGGGGCAAGCATGATTTTTTTCTTTCTTTCTTTTTTTTTTTTTGCCTGTCACTGAAGCTTTGGTGCTGATACAAGATGGGGTAAATCAAGAATTAGGGCAACTCAGTCTGAATTTGAATTACTTGAAAATTGTCGCTCAATTCAAAATTCAGGAAGTTGGGAATAGGAATAGGGAAGAAAAGAAAATCACTTCTAGAAATCAAGAGGCAGTTCAGGTATGCGACAGTGTCAGAGTTTCCGCCTACAAAGCCCCGTTACACATGGCCACTTCGTCTATATCCTCAGCTTGATTAATTTTCCAGGCTCCTTGCTTACTTTCCTCATCAATCTTATTTGAAAACCAACGATGTCTCAAACATTTTCAAATCATCTCTCACAATGTGTATGAAATTTTCTAGTTTACAAAGTGGAACGTGTTCTCATTTAATTCTATTAGGTTAAGTATTTACATTGTTATTTGGATGCCAACAATAACAAAAAAACCAGACCCAGGAAGTTGGTGCCCTTTGACATGTTCTCACATGGCTGTTAAGTGGCAAAGCTGTGTTCTTTCCTCTCCACACTTTCTGATAAACCTCTTCTGCCTGAAATCACATAACTGTGACTATTTTTTAAGATGGGGGCACACTGTGAATATAGGAAAGAAAATGTTTTATGGCCACTTAAAAATGAATGCAAAAACTACTTCAGGAGATAGTTAGGTATTTCCCATATGGGGGTTTTATTTTAAAATATCCGTTGAATAAATGAATGCTTCTTGGGGTTTTTTTTTTTTCATTGCTGTTACTAACTTGGCTGCTTCTCTCTTTGTGGAAGGTTTGGGGGCTAAGATCGAAACATCTCTTCCTTATAGCTGAGCTCAATTTGCAGTTCAAATCATTTCCTTGTGAGAAGTGAAAAAAGCACTCCAATAACTTGGTGACAGGAACTATTTGACCAGGCATGCATAGTAATCATTAGATTATTTATGCCTTCTATAACGGAATTTAATCCAAAGATTTTTACAATCCTCTGTCTTCCTAGTAATTAATCTATAAAATCAGGCAAGTGTAAGTGCTTGGGATCTCTGAGAATGTATAATGGTTCTGCATTCCTTAGCTGGGGCATGATTATTTTAGCATGGATGAACTTCAGTGGTATAGAGACTGAGGCTGTCAAATATCCAGAAATTTGGATTTCCAAATGATGATCATTTCACTTTTCAGGAACCTCTCCTGGCTATGGAATGCCTGAAAGTCTTAAAGACTGGTTTTCATTACAAGAGGGGAAATACCTTTATAAATATATTTAAGAACTGTTACAACCTTCAGTTTGAAATTGGTGCTCAAGAGGCAAAGCCTGGGGATTGGGAAAATGTTTACTTTGGGCGTGGATAACCTGCCTGTCTGTGGCAAGCTGTAGTAGCATTTGTGGTTTTGAAAATCCAACTGATTCACATTCTTTCTGAGAATAGGGTGAAGACTGTTGGGACACAGCACTCAGGCCTGGAGAGTTTTCAAACCTATGTGTGAAGACAGGCATCCCCTTATTCTGAGGAGATTCAGATGATTTAAAACAGGATACCAGCCCTGATTATAGTATATCCTGGTGACAGTATCAAAACTAAGACTAGCTAATCCTAACAGAAACTAAAAGGACCAGGGTACTTTTATTAACTGAATATCAGTCCTTTTGTATGATTCAATTAAAAACATCAATAAAAATCTTATTTCAAAAGTCACAAGGAGCGTCTCTACACATACAGCACATACCATAGATAGAAAACTGCTCAGCCCCCTCTGAATCGTTGCCTGTTTTAATAAGTATTCAGAAATTATACTCAGACTTCAAAAGAAATTGTAAGGAATTGTTAGCAGGTTTATTAATGTTTTATGTTTTATTAAAAGTTTGGGTGTACATTTCACAATGAGCAACATCAAAAATCAGACTTTCTGCCTGTAATTTTGCTTCCTCCTGTCTTTCTGCCTTTGGGATTCACTCTTTTCCTTTCATCAGCTGCCATTTTCAGCAGCATGCAGTAATTTCATGGCTCATTGCAAGCGCTGAAAACCTTTGAAACCACAAATGCTAACCTACCTGGCCTGCAGCCATTTAGGAAGAGATTAATTTAGCAAACAGAAGCAAAACACTTTCTACTTCTAGCCTGTGCATAATTTCACTTCTATCTATATTTATTTTACAGTGAGCAGCGTAATGACAATTTCAGTAATTGCAACTCTATAAAAATTTGCCTACCTAGCTTATCTCACTATCACAAGACTGTGAGTCAGTCAGATTAGAAAAAGTACAGCATGTGAAACAGCACTGGTTGCCTTCCAAAAATATGGGCCTTCTATAAAAACTCAAGTGATGCTTTGCACTTGTTTGTATTCTTATCTATTGGGCAACGGTTTCTTCCTGATGTTTTGATTGGGACGGGTGCGTTCCTCTTTAATTCATGGTGATTTATGGGGGCACTCTCCTTACAAACAGACCAATATATTTGGAAGACTAGAAGCACCAGTCCATTTCTGCAGACTTTGTTATAAATGGCTGTTATGTTGCTGTCGAGCAATTTGAACAGAAGAGAAAGTCCATCTGGGGCAAATTTTAAGCTATCATGCTTGGAAGGATTTCAAGGACTAAATTAGACCACAAACTGTTAGCTAAAAATAAAAGTTTTATTGTTTCTTGTCTAACTTAAAAATCCCACCATCAAAATTAACACCAATTATACGTACTATATATGTGCTTGTGTAGTTTCCCCTAAGGGATCATTTGTTGCTTCTTTTTATTCATTTATATACTTATTACACACACACAATTGTTTAGCGAATAATAAACCCATGGAGAAAAAATGACTCAAGCCAAGTAATGTTTAAGAATTAAGAGGAAACATAATGAAAGTTGGAGTCAGCTAATATACTAGAAAAATCATTTACACTATTTAACCAGTAAGCGGCATCATGAAGGAATTAAATTCAAGGGGTGAAAAGAGAATTCAGTGTGAAGCTGTTGACATTAAGCCCTGTAGCTGGGGCTTATCATTGAGGGATTTTCATATGTATGTAAAGGATAGGACAAGAATGTCTCATTGCTAAGTGAGTCTTTTCTTAGATCAGCTACTGGTGTGTGTGTCGGGGGTGGGGGGGCTCTCTTGATAAGTGACCAGAGTATTTGTTGTGAAGAGTAATTCAGAGATGGGAATCTAAGTATTGAGGGTTACATATCATGGTTTGGTTTTTCCTCAAGAAGAAAGGGCTTTGATAGTCATTGAATGACCTTGAGGTGTGGAATAGTCTCTCTAGTCCTTTGATAAAAGATCATTGCTCACAATCCTAGGTTGCAAAAACAATGCTGCCAGTAGAACAGGAAAATACGATTAAAGGGAGAAAGAGGAGAACAGCCAAGCAGTATTCATAACCCATTTCTGTTTGGGTGCTGTAGCTTTTCCATTTTATATTTGCCTTATTCCCAAGTCATAGCAATTGGATATAATTTTCTATTCCTTTACTCGGATTTGAATGTTCTGTATCCTATAGAGGAAATTCTATGACATTAAACTTGTTTATGCACTGTTTTTATATTAGCTAATTCATTTAAGCATACAGATACACAGACGGCAGTGGGATGACTGGCCAACCCCCACAGCTGTACACCTCCAATCTGCTATCCCATAACATTCATAAAAAACGTCAACACAGCCTGGAACATTTCCACGGTTTATGTTATACTACTGGAGTTCATAGCATACTGGCAAAATATTTCAGGTTGAAATTTGTGGTAGTCAAAAAAGAAAAAGGAATTCTCTCTATGTTTTGAGGCCATTTGCAAAATTATTCTATCAATATCCTTCACCTATAATAAGCACTTAAATCAACACAAATCTAACACGAAAACACATTCATGTGCCTGAGTGTTGTGTAATAAATAGCTGTTCATTTCTTTAAACAATTGATGGTAATTGTGCTGTCTTAATGATCATTTTTAAAGTACAGTGCATCTTTTCAGTACTGTCCAAAGAATCATAAGACTGTGTGATAGAATCAAAGGAACAATAGAAATATATTCATAACTAATTTTAGTTCTTCTGCAGAAATATATTTCTAAAGCAAATAATAACTTTTGGTGAAGATCGTTACTAGTATCATCTGATTACTAACAGTGGACATTTTGCAGTCAGCAGTGGAGAATAATAGCCTTTTACTGGGGGAGATAGATTGGTGAGTCAACATTTTCTCTTCCATGGGTGGCTTTTGTCTCTTCCTATAGTTGGAGGTTGCCTGCCACTGAGCCCCAAATAGTATCCAGAGGCCATTCTTGGCCAGTCCCTCAGGATAGGCAGTAGAAGAACTGTTGCCAGGTCCTTCTTCCAGAGCTTCTTGGGAAGTTCTACTTTATCTCATTTTAATTTTTTTTATTCCCAAACGTTTGGAGATGACGAAGTTTCAAGGGTCATTTTTGTTCATTTTCAGGTGTCTGATGGTAGAAAAATTAAAGAGGGAGTGTGGCGTCATAGACCGTCTCAGGAGGCAAAGCTTGTGCTAATAATCCCTACAACACCTTGCCTTTCACATGTGAGACTTCTCTTTAAAGATCGTTGTAAAGATTAACCACATCTTCTGCTCCATTCTCTGCTTTGAGTTTTCAGTGCCTTACTTGTTTGTTTGTTATTGTTTTTTTAACCTCATTTTTACTCCCAAATTTGAAATCACTTTGGGATGTCTCTGAGCCTCCTTCTTATACCCAATAAGTTATTCACAAGATTTCAGATGTGCTTTTGCATGTCCTGGTGTTCATGAAGGCAGGCAAAGCACTCTTGGTGGTTTTTTCCTACTGCTGATTACGATGGATTTGAGTAGTTGCAAATAACAAGTAAATGAGACTTTGTGATTTTAAAAACAGATTATTTTACATACATATTATTTATTCTGGAATACTAACCCTAATTTACCTTCATATTTTAGTACCCTATAGTTTTGTATAAAAGACTTATGATATATTTTGAAATTTCTGATTTTAAGTATTTCCCTTGCATGGTTCCAATGTAGCCATTGTAGAAGCTGCCTATTTTCTCTCCAGTGTCTTGGATTTTTCCAGAACATGCTTTGAACAGAATCTCTAGTAGATGTTGATTTTCTTTATTTAGATCTTTTGGTATGTTTCTATCTAAATTACAAGTATTACCTGTATTTATAGTTCTTATAATCTAGTTGACTGAAGTGGTGAATTTATATTCTAAGCAATAGCTAAAAGAATTTTGTCATTTTAATAGGTTTTTTTTTCATTCCTTTCGAGCTAACTATTTCTCTTCCTTTTTAGAGATCTCTTGTGTTTGGAAATGAAATAAAAAATTTTTTTTCAACTTACCATATTTCAAAGAATTGCTCAAACTGAGAAATTTTCCCTTCTTTTCCTGTTTTACTTAGAAAACTGAGGTAGAGTTGTTAACGTTTGCAAATTAAGTCTTGGGAAATCTGCTATAAAAGTCAAGTTTCCATTTTTCATTCATCCCATAAGACTAAATTGTATTTCCTAGGCATGAGGAAAAACAGGAATGAATAAGACAGAACTTTTGAGGTAGATACTACTCTAAAGAGAATCTCTCTGAACTATGTGAATTTAGGCATTTGCTTTGGTAGGTCCAAACAAGAACTACAAAGTGAGAATTTTCCCTCCTAATTATTCTTTCACAGGCCTTTTTTCTTTCACCTGAAGTCTTTTTTTTGTCTAAGTCAGCAGAATTAACATCAGTGCCCGATTATTACAAGTTTCAGACTTTCTAGGACATAGGTTATGCACTATTAACAATTTTCTACATAGTTCCTAATTCTCCTTCTGCTACTACAAGTAACATTAATTTTTTTACTGAAAATTTTGTCTTCCATTGAGCAAATTATATAGACAGTACAAATAAAGGCAAAATATCCTTAGAGTCTAAATCTTCTCTCTTCGTGTTAAAGGTATAAAATGAATACAATGAAAAAATTGCCCGTTTTTACTTAGCTTACCAAAATATTAATTTCCTCTTTATTTCTTGAATTAGATTGCCCACCTTTAGTAGAATTGTGTTTCCCTCTTCAAATGTGACTATGTACCTTAATCAAAGGGTCTCATTATTTACAGAATCATGTATAAAAACATTTTAATATATGCCATTTTAGGCATTTTGTAGTAAGTTATTTTAGTGGTCATCCCAATTAAAGAACACTGAATGCATTGAATATCCTTCACTTTTCTAAATACAAATGTTGAATGTATAGGCAAACCAATAGGGTGTGTGTGTATACATGTGTGTTACAGAAGAGATTTTCAATATGTGTACGAGCAAAGTATAGCCAAAATAGCCATAAAACATACTGAAAATATTATTTAATTTCCAATTTAGTTATTCAATAATGGCATGACAATTAAGATAAACCAGCCCTTGACTAAAAAAATTTTTAAAAATGGCTAGTTTCAGGCTAAAGTATATTGTCAAAACCAAGTTATAAACTTCTGAAAAACAGGAATTATAATGGAATCGCTGCTACAACCTTAAGTATAACAGTGTGAGCTTACTGCTATTATTTACTATGGTAACATAATAAAAGACAGCACTGTTTGGGCCATTATCCTCACTGCTCTCTTTTCAGTATAAATCATTATATTTATTATCTGTCTTCTTGTATAGGGGGTCATGAGAGAGGCCAATCGAAAGCTGAAGAAACCTACTTTTCTGAAAGAAATTGGGCCTATTTCTAATTTTTTTTCTTTATCAAATACAAGGGAACAGAGACTTTTTTTGAAAAATTGTTTCATGTAAGATTAAAGTGCAGATTATTGGTGAGAAAATGACATTCACTTCTCGGCATCTTGTAGATCCCTGGGAGATATTGCCAGTTTCCCTCTGATATTTTTACCTTTCTTCCTTGGGGGATGTGTTTACTGGCAGGTTTTGAGCAGTGGGTTCTGGAGCTTTTATTCTGTTCTGGGGACTTGTGTTATTATTTATTGATTGATGACTAAAGCTATGATCTTAGTGAAACAAATCCTTTTGAGTAAATTTTACTTAAATATCAGAAATGTGTCTTACACAGCTTTTGGTCCTTTCTTTGCTGAATTATTGCAAAATATACATGTTTCTCTTGCTTAAATAATTAGCTAGGCATATTAACTAAAATACTTATTCATTTTTGCTTATAAAAATTCAATAAAAAGATCTGATTTCATCAATAATTTGATTGCATATTGCTTTTGAATTTGTCCTCAGTCCCATCAAGCCCCAGGTCTCCACTGTGAACAAATGACTTTACAGAATGACAAGGTCCCTATATTCAACTCTCTGAAGGGCAGTCAGGAGCTGGCAGCATCTGGATATAAGGTTTAGAGCACTGAGGTGCATGGGGGATTGAAGGCCAAGAATGAATGGCAGAAATATCATACAAGACAGCTCAAGGGCTCCTTTCTCTATTTTCAAGTAAAAGAAATGTGAATATAAAATATAGCTGATATAATTTTGTCTGGATGGAAGCTGAATCTCACACACCAAACTGCTCCTAACTCAAACAGGACATAGAGATGGGAGTGTGGTGATAACTTGTATAAGAAAAGAATATTACTATTCACATAAGCAATTATTCATCACTGAGAACTCCAGCATAGTGGGCCCCCAGGAGAAACAAATTCGGAGATCCTTTTCCTTCCAAAGCCAAGCTCCCATCATATAAATGCAACATGCTACCATCTATGGCCAATTCATGAGCGCTGGCTAAGAATATATTATGCCTATGACTTACTCATGACCATGTATCCTGGAGTGTGGAAAAACAAGGAAAGAATAAACAGGCCACATTACAAAAAACAGTAGAGCAAATTTCAAACCCTGCATATCTTTTCTGTTAGTTTTTCTGAATGACTATTAAGGCTAATGATAGGATTATCATTATCTCACGAAGTTCTTTTCCAATCTTTCTATTTTTCATCCTAGAGATGCACCTAGGGATATAAATGAAAACAGGTACCTGGGTCACACAATGTCTGGTTTTGAAAGCAGGGATGTAATCCTAAATGGGTTTGTGAGTATTTGCTGTGTGGCCCTGAGGATTCATCCACGACACTCTTTACTAGGAGTCTGGGAATGTCCCTGTGAGCAGTTGCTAATGTTCTAATCACAGTGTCGTGGAAGTGCTACCTGACATCACAACCCGATTATCCTTCATTCATAATGAAGGTCCCTTACCAGATGCCCCTGTTCTTCCTTTTTGATCAGTTGACCCGGATTTAAATTTACATACTGGTTGCCTAGAATGCCTTAACAATACCAGCAATTAAGCAATATCCACAACCAACGAAATCCAAGCCCTGACCCTCCCCTCCCCACAAAGGAATGCGGCTGCAGAGGCTGTGCCAAGGCCACACTGCTATTTAGTCAGCCACCAACAAACATAAGACCATAATTCTGCTATTGTGCTTAACCCTGTAACCCCCACCCACCGCACATGTTTGCAAGAGTCTTTTCTCTCCAGGTCTTTGCATACATTGTTATCGCTAATGGTGGCTTCCTGTCATAAATACCCTCTTTCATCACCTTTATCCTTCATCCCGGGCCTTTCTCCCCAACACTGTGTGTGTCTAAATCCTATTCATTCTCAGGTCTCTTTTGCCTTCACGTCACTTCCTCAATAAGCCTTCCAGAACACTCCACATACTGACACCCAAGCCTAGGTTACAAGTGTTCATAGGGTAAAGAGCTTAGCATCATTACATTGGCTTGAAATTTACTTTTACTTCTGTTTCTCCCAACAGGACTAGAAGCTCGGATTGTGTTTGAATGTCTTGCTCACCACTATAATTGTAACCTCTGCTCAGTGTGCTTGGTAATTCCCTCTTCTGTGATTTTCAATATCCTGTCTTGAGTCTTACCACACAATGAGATAAAAATACACATGTTATGAACATTTACCACAAAATCCTTTGGGTTTAGATAGAATCTTTAAATTGAGGCATCATTATTATCATCACAGTTAACTTGGGTATTTCCTAAGTTCTAACAAGTGATTTGCGTGCAGTATCTCATTTAATATCACAATGGTCCTATGAAGTAGGTTCTGTTTTTATCCTCACCTTACAGATGTGGTAAACTAAATCTCAGAGGTTGGGTAAATTGCTCAAAGCCACCGAGCTAGTAGGTGGTGTGGTGGTAGTTTAGTTGCTAACTCGTGTCCGACTCTTGCGACCCCATGGACTGTAGCACGCCAGACTCCTCTGTCCATGGGATTTCCCAGGCGAGAATAGTAGAGTGGGTTGCCATTTCCTTCTCCAGGGGATCTTCCTGACCCAGGGATCTTACATTGCTGCTGCTGCTGCTGCTAAGTTGCTTCCGTCGTCTCCGACTCTGTGCGACCCCAGAGACAGCAGCCCACCAGGCTCCCCCGTCCCTGGGATTCTCCAGGCAAGAACACTGGAGTGGGTTGCCATGTCCTTCTCCAAAGCATGAAAGTGAAAAGTGAAAGTGGAGCTGCTCAGTCGTGTCCGACCCTCAGCGACCCCATGGCCTGCAGCCTTCCAGGCTCCTCTGTCCATGGGATTTGCCAGGCAAGAGTACCGGAGTGGGTGCCGTTGGTCTTTACTGATTGAGCCACCAGGGAAACCCTAGCAGGTGGCAAAGATAGTTCTTACATCCTAGTCGGTGTGAGGCCGAGATGATGCCTACTCTTAACCCTCACTAGGCTGTTATTACTTTGAGGAACAGGTAAAAGTAGACTGTCTCCACTTTTGACTTGCCAGAAGGTGTGCAGAGCAAGAAATGTGGGCTTTAGTGGCATCATGTCTGACCAAACAAGGCAAAGGATTCCAGCAAATCCACAGGTAAATGAATAGATGCATATCCTCTAAGAAGGCACTTGGCCTCTCAGCTATGACTGTTTCCTTAAGAGTTTTCATTCTCCTTGGGCCAATTTCTGATAGTCCTATCTAAGCCAGTCTTGGGATTTCACACTAAGGACTTGAATTTGTGTCACCCGTGTTTGTGTAAGTACAGTCAATGCACACACCATGGGATGGTAATCTGCCTAGAAGTTAGGTGTCTCTCTTAGCCATTCAGTGCTGGACAGTAAACTTACAATCAGTTGACAGTAGCCTTCTATAGTCTCCTAGAGACTAGCAGAGAAGACAATGGCACCCCACTCCAGTACTCTTGCCTGGAAAATCCCATGGACAGAGGAACCTGGTGGGCTGCAGTCCATGGGGTCGCTACTAGTCAGACACGACTGAGCGACTTCACTTTTACTTTTCACTTTCATGCATTGGAGAAGGACATGGTAACCCACTCCAGTGTTCTTGCTTGGAGAACCCCAGGGACAGAGGAAGCTGGTGGGCTGCAGTCTATGGGGTCACACGGAGTCGGACACAATTGAAGCGACTTAGCAGCAGCAGCAGAGACTAGCTTCACCAATGCTTTTCCATAGTAAACATACCATGATTTTCTTCATTTTATGTTAAATTAAAATTTGTAGTATGTTCTGTTTTCCTCAAGGAAAAAGTAATTTATTAAAATATGTTTTAGAAGTAAAATGAGTAAATATTAATACTGATGATACAAGGTTATTATCACTTTGACAACTTTGCTTAATTCAGTAAATATTCCTCAGCATAGTAAACATTGCCTACAAAGTCTGTGGTTAATACAAAGTAGGTAAATTGATTGACAAATAGAGTCTGTAGATTCAGGGCTCTGTGAGTTTATAGATGGGTAGTTTGTTGATAACTAGTGGTAAGATGAGAGGTGAGAACACTGATGTGATTTTTAATAGTTAAGTCAATTTTTAAAAAATGTTACTTGATGAAATACTGCTTCTGAACAGACTTTCAGACAGACTTGCTAATTTGTTCAGCAGCTTTTCATTGCAGAAGGAAAAAATAAGATGGTTAGTTTGAAAGCATTTGAAAAGACTGAATTTGCTTAACACACAGCTTTATTTATTAGAAGCTTGTGGCTAAAATAAAATTTCAGTAATATGATTCTACACAAATTTTAAAAGTGTATTTTATTATGAAGGAAGACCTTGAAGAAGAGGGTTAAGAAAATGTTATTTTAGTCTATCTATTATTATCTGGAAGCATGTCAATAGTATGTTCTTCAAAAGAATTGATGGGAAATGTTTATCAGCAGATAATGAAGCCAAATGGATTGTTTATGACAACATGGGGAATACTCTCCTTGACAAGGTTTTGAAGTATAGACATGAGGGTCATTCTCATGGCTGCTTTTGATAACATTCATCATTGTTGAATATCTAGATTTTAAAATACAGTGTGTTTTTGTATGTATGGAGAGAATTGCTAGGTGGAGTATATTGTGTTTATATTAGCCTTGATGGCACCATCATGCACAAGTAAAGAATTCATGTTATTAGCTTAATATGTGGTCATTTTCCTGCAATTTACTCTTGCTTGTGCTTTATTTTACTTCTTTATAAGGATTTTTTTTAGTGCCACAAGCAGATAGGCTTATTTGGATATGTTAACTCCATTTCCATGTGTTTATTTACAAATCTATGATTTAAAAGATTAGTGTTCATTGACTAGTGATTTTCAAACATCAAAACTGCTGTTAATTAGTCACATTACATGGCATGCAAGTATAAAGAAATTATATATTTGAGATATCATCTGTTTGAATATTTTTAGTCCATCACTACGTTTTCACTATGATTTAATTTGGAAAAAGGCATAAACAAGATTTCAAAGAAGACAAACAGGATAACAAATCTGATTAGGAATTACTAGATTGGGAAGCATAATTATCATATATATGTACACATACATATATGACAATACTTTAAGAAGAGTATATTTCTTTAAGAACACTATTTTCTTTAATGGAGCTTCCTCTGTGGCACTAGTGATTAAAAAAAAAATCTTACCTGCCAGTGCAGGAGACATAAGAGATGAAGGTTCGATGCCTGAGTCAGGAAGATCCCCTGGAAGAGGGCATGGCAACCCACTCCAGTATTCTTACCTGGAGAATCCCACGGACAGAGGAGCTGGTGGTCTGTAATCTATAGGTTGCAAAGAGTTAAACGTGACTGAAGTGACTGAGCATGCAAGCATAGTATTTAATACCTGTTTTCTATATTATCATCAAATGTATGAAGGAATCACTTTGTATAGTCTGAAGGAGTTGGAAGGGTCACTGAAAAGTGGGTCACCTGTGGAAAGTAGCCTTGAATTTATTCATTTATGGATTAAAGTCTCTTTTAGAAGTATTTTTTAAAAACATGGATGGTGATTGTTAAGCTATAAACCATTCAAGTAGGGGGGCAGCTGAGGTATTATTTTAAAAAAATACACAACTCCATAGACAGCAGGTGATGTATTGATTGTTACAGTCTGAGACTGGCAACAGGGCTGTAGAATGAGTCCACTGTATGGCTATGAGCCATGGAAACTTCCCACTGTTTGTGCTCTATTTGTTACAATGAGATTCTTTAAGAAATCTCGGCACCTGCCCAATGGAACAGAAATATATGAGTTTGAAGTCCTTAGATTTGCATATCTTAGAAACCTTTAGAAATGCTGAGCTTCATTCTCTTATTTTTTTTTTTGCTGCTCTGAACAGCAAAAGTGACCAAGAATCTTTGATGCTTAAGACAGAATGAAGGATCCACAGATGAAAAAGGTGGCTCTGGTTTCATGGTCCTTAAATCTTAAGGCTGTCAGATGGGAACAACGTTAAGCTGAGCACATTGTGGGCTGTATCCTAGACATACAGAAAAGGGCAAGAGGGGCACATTTCTCCTGAAGACTTCAGGAAAGCTTTCCTAGCACAGGTGTGAATAGGTTGAGGATAAAACAATTGGGATGAACAATGGGGAAGGAGGTTCCATAAAGAAAGATTCTAAGTAGGTATGTAAAGAGTATAGAGCTTGTTCAGGGAGGAAATGGAAGTTGGTTCAGCTCAAAGCATACATAGAGTGTGGAAGGAAGATGCAGTGCATTAAGCATATTCATCTCACACTTGGATATAAAGGTGCCATTTGTAAAGCTGTGCTTGTTTCTAAAGCTTTGAGTGAGTGGGTTCTTGTCTATGAAGCTGTCTCCTCAGAAGACTCCTAGAAAATGTAAGACATTGAGTCTATGCTGGAAATGGGAAGAATTCAGGAAACCTACTTCAGGCTTATGTTCATGAGGCAGAATAATTATTACTGGCACTGATAATCCTTTATAAGGTATTCTTTAATTCTTAGGAATTGCCCAAATGGCTTTACACAAAAATAGTAGTTGGTTCTTAGAAAGTCTTTCTGTTTTAATGAATTTTTAAGTCTTTTTTTTTTTTTGGCCACAGCAGTGTAGTTAATTTCAGCACAAGTTATATTCCTTCTCTGAGTCTTACTTAAAATCATTACTTTTCTGTTGCTTAGCTGAGTATGATAGTTCTTTACTATTTCTAACATTTGTCAATTGTTCTCCCTCTGCTCCAAACTTCAGGTATTAAGAACTTTCAACTTTTGAGTATTCATTTTGGCTGAGTGCTAATTAGGACTTTGCATTCTTCCTCCTGAGTCTTAGCAAACATGTTAATGGGGATATATGATAAGAGTGACAATTGCATCTGCCTTTTTGTCTACAACTTGCCTAGCATGTTGGATGGTTTTTGGATGAAAACCCCTCACTATAAAAAATAAAAGATGTTGGTATTCTATTGTCATTGTTTTTTGTCTTTATGTACAACCTATTTTCAATACCATGTTTGGGTGCCTCTGTGTGTATATGGACTGTGTCCTGTTTATCTATAGCAATATTTTCAAACCTGATTTTATTTCTATTCTTACCCAGAATACTCTCAGAACTGGCTTCTCTCAGCTTTAATTGGGAAGTGTGGAATACATTTATTATTTTTTGTTCTATACAAAGTTAGAAAGTATTACTATGTGTGAGGCATTGGCTAAAGCACTGAGGACACAAAGCTGATTTTCAGCCAGTGTGGGCATTATGTCCATGCTAGTTGTTCAGATCTTCCCCTTGGCACCCCGCCTACCCCAGCTGTTGGTTTAGTCCTCTGGTACCTCCCTCTGGGATTCAGACTTCTCTATGGTCTACCAGCTGAAAGATTAACACCAGGCACGCGGCAGGAGTGCTCCAAGCCCCCGTTCTAGTGCCTACACCAGTTATCAGCTCTGTTGGGTTAGTTCCCATGACATATATCTGTTCATAATTTTGTTTATGTTTTTGTTTTTTGGCTGCACCGAGAAGCATGTGAGATATTAGTTCCCTGACCAGGACTGAACTTCTGCCCCCTGCAGTAGGAGGGCAGGGTCTTAACCACTGGATCACCAGGGAAGTCCTGTTAACAATTTTGAATATCTCCCTAGACATACAAGCAAATAGACTATGGTCTCTGACCTTAAACTTCTCACATTCTTAGAGAGGAAACAGATATGCACAATTATTGTACCAGAAAATGTGCTCTAAATATTTGTATACAAATCTAGCTAGCTAGCTAACTATCATATATCTAGACACAAGAAAAAAAGCTTTTAAAAAGAAAGCTCCATTTAAAATAAATAAACACCTTAGAAAGTTAATGATAAAATAGACTGTCTTGTTGTAGCTATAGGCATAATTAAAAACACATGCTCTTGTCAACATACTGTGAATGTTTTAAAAATAAAAACAAAATGCCACTCAGCTCCTTTTCAATACAGTAAAATACAATTTTAACATATCTACTTATATTCTAGGAATGTATATCCTACATTTAAATTATGTCACCTCAAATAGACAAGCTGCTTCTTTGAAGAGCTGAATATCACAAAGACTGTGGTCCCCTCAAACTCAGACAAAAGTCCATTCATTTTAGTTTTCTTAGTAGAACCCATTATTCGCCTTTGGAAAATGTTACTTAAATTGCTGAATCCAATTAGCCTATGAATTTGGTAAATTCTTGCACAGGAATGATATGTAAAGTTTCACTCTTTCAATGTTTTTGAACTTAAACTAAATTCAAAATGGCCCCAGATGTCTTGATATTTTCTAAAACTTTGACAATAAATCAAATATATTTACAAATTTCATTAAAAATAAAACACTTGTGTTTACCAAAGATATAGTAATGATTAACAATTTTTTCATTACATTATACTTTTATTGAAAAAGAAATAAGTTCTAAAAAGCTGGCTGATTTTAGGCATTAAGTACAAAACACAGTAAAATTCTTAAGGATCCTAGGTCAGTGTAGATTCAGTCTCTATAGAATCAACTACAACAGTATTATAGTTACAATAGGTTGCTAAATCACATTTAATCTTAAGATTTAATTTTTTGTAGTATAAAAGAAGGCAAATTGATTTATTTCAGAAATATGTTTAAAAAATACTGTTTGAGAAAGAGTTTTCCCATCATTTGTTAACTAGAAAATTAATGGAACCCCAAACTTTCATTCATTGATATTCTGAATGTTCAAGTTTTAACATATTATCATCAAAGTGTTCCCTTGCATTTATGTAAACTTTTAGGTATCTAACTATTCTTACATAGTATTTCTCATTCTATTTAAACCTCATGATTACCCTACAATATAGATTTTGTTAGGACTGTTTCACAGATGAAAATATGCAAAAGTCCAGGGATGTAAATAGACTTGCCTAAGATCTCAAGATCCAGGACTGGAATCCAAGTCTCTTGATTTTTGAGGCTTTTGATGGGTAGGAGGTAGAGGATGGGAGAGAAGAGTATTTGTTTCAGTTGCTACACAAGGGCAAAAGTCATTTTAAATACTGAGGTTTGACTAAATTTCTTCAAAGTTAGTCATTTTATAGAGCAACTGCTAGGAATTTATACCAAAAATGTGACAGTGAACCAAAAAGCACATGATGGCTCAACCAGTGATTACTATGCTATCACCTGATAGAAAAGAAGCAAATAGTTGCCTCATCTTTACATTTATGAACTTCTGGATCATTTTGTGGGTTCTCTCCAATTGCTACTTCTACAGTAAGCTTAAACACAAATCAGTCCCAAGTCAGCCTCAATACAGAAGATGCGTTTATATCTTCTGCTAGCCATGCATTAGAAAAGCAGTATGATTTAGCATCATTAGAGGAGTGGAAAGGAGAGCAACGAAATCCCTGGAAATCCCTGAAATATCTTTATGAGCCTCTGATGAATGCATATAGGACTCAAAAATTCAGAAACATTACAATCCCAAACACAGTGGGCTGGACCAATGTTATGAGGAAGCTACTCCATCTGGTCCAGCCAACATTTACTGAGGAGCTAAGGAGCAGCAGGCACTGGGTTTGAGAGATACAAAGACAAAGTAGAAAGCAAATATAGTCCCTTCAGTAATCTAGATATTTGCTTGGAACCTGAAAGTCTTACACTTGAAAAGCTAAGATTATTATCCCTTTAATGACTCAAACTTTCCATTATAATGTGATTTCTCAATATTTGTGAGTGGAAAAATGCCACACATAATTGTGATAAAAATTTAAATCAATAATTTAGATTCTTGTTACAGTTTAGATAAAAGAACTAGTTTTGCTTCTAATGTTTTGATATTTTCAGAACTAGTGAAATGAACAAAAATGTTGAGTCATTTTAAATGAAACTCAACATATTAGTTATTTCACAATTTCCAAAAAATAGTTTAGACAGATCTTTTTAAACTCTCATTCATTTTTCATTTAAATTCCCCATCCTTTGGAAGCAATAATGCATATCATTAGTGATATCTATGTGTGTATGCCTGTGTGTGTGTTTGTGTGTATATGTGTGTGTGTGTGGCATGGCAACCCACTGCAGTACTCTTGCCTGGAGAATCTCATGGACAAAGGAGCCTAGTGGGATACAGTCCTTAGGGTTGCACAGAGTCAGACATGACTGAAGTGACTTAGCACACAGTATGTGTGTGTATGTATCTAGCATGTAACTCAATGGTTTTAACTCTGAAGCTGGCGAGATCATGTCCTGTTTTCCTTCTGGCCTAAAGGTGCCTTTCATAGTCTTTCATCTTCATATTGACTTTACCCAGAACCTAGTTGAAGGTTCAATCAGTGAAATAAAATTACATTACAATTATTTCTACTTAGAGAAATATGACAGCTAGAATTTTTATGTTAATTAATCTTTGGTTTTTTATTATTGTGTGACTACCTATCATAAATTTCCTTGCAATTCAGCTTTAGTACATTCTATAAATTATTTTAGTTTATTCCAGCATTAACCTGACTTGCAAATGGTTAAATCTGCACTGAGTCTTTCAGGCTCTAAAATCCAGTATGCTCTATATTAACATCAGAAGAAACTGTTTTGATATTCAGAAATAATTGTAATAGCAAGAATAAACCACAATTCACTGAATTCATGGTCAGATTATATTCTCGTTATCATGTTAGATTCTATGTAAGTAAATTAGTACATCTTAAACATGATGAACCATAATTCACAAACATACTCATATTTTCCTCGGACTCGGACTAAAGAACAAACAGGTCGCTGCTGTTCTTGTCGAGCATCCCACAGCCAAACGAGGAAACTCCTGCTTCCTCACCTGCATACCCAGTTAAGCACCATCTGTTTCCTGTTTTAATGTGATATCTCACATAGTTTTTCCAAACCTTTCACATCAGTAAGCACAATCCTAATAGACAGTTAATATGAATTAAGAAACATGTTTTCACCAAAACTGTGTTCATTTTTTTTCTCTCTCTCTCTCTCATTTTCTGAAATGTGTAACACTACACTGGCTGAGCCAAACCCACTTCAGTAGCATGAAATTCCCTAGATTAATATAGGTTATTTACAGCATATTGACTAGACTCTGGTATCCAGGAGGGGGGCTGGGCAGTGCAGAAGCGCACGTGCCTAACAAGGAAGCTGGGATTTTAATTTTGCATGGAAGGAAGTAGCTCCTACTTCATCTTGCCTCCTTTTCTAATAGTTAAAGCCTTCCAGCTCCCTACCACCTCCATCCCTTATCATGTGAAACTATCAAAATCACGAGGATCTAAGCAACCTAGTCAATTGTGAATCTACTTTCTGCCCCATCTTTACTGGCTGTTACTATTTTCATCTCTGACACACTGAGTTTCCCATAAGTTCTGGATATTAGGAAACAAACAATGACTAATTTGTTTCCTCTTGGGAAAGTGGTTTGAGTCCCATGAAATCAATGAATAAAATGCTGTGCTACAGACACTGACCTTCAGCTGGATTCCCAAACAGCTTCTCGCTTCCATTCTTACAAGGATGTGTGCTGTTGATACTGTTTATCGAGCTTCTTTAGTGAAGGAGTCCACCAGTTAAATTGTTATGGAGCCTTTTGTATACGAATTGTTTATGAATGCCAAACATGTTGCTTTCATGGAGGACATATAGTGTAATTAAGTGTTTCTCAAACTTTAGCATCAAAATAATCCAAAATGTTTGTGGAAACACAGAACATTGGCCCCTACCTACCCCCTCCCATCCAAATTTCTGATTCAGTATTTCCATCATGGAGCCAAATAATCTGTAACGGGTTTCCAGAAGATGCTGCTGCTGTTGGTCTTAGGACCACACTTTGAGAACCACTGGTGTATTATGTAAAGCTCCAAGGATGGATTTGGATTTGCCTGTAGTTTAGACCTGGCTCTGCCCCTTAACAGCTGTGTGACCTTGAAAAAGTTATTAACCTCTTGAAACCTCAGTTTGCTCAGCTGTAAAATGACGGTAATACCCACTTCATGAAGTTGTAGTGAGATTAAATAAAGGATGCATTTGGAATGCTTAGGCCAGTGGCTGGGGAAAAAAAAAAAAAAAACCACAGATATTCAGTAATGTCACTCTCATTCTCCTGATCTGTTTAGGGGAAAGAATGTTACGTGGGCCATTTTGGTATTTCTATATTTCACTATACTGAGATCTGAAGGAGGGAGAGGAAATAGACAAGTAATGTGAGAATATATAAAAATAGGTGGAGATTTCCCAAGAGTTATATATAATTTGGTTTAAACACAAAGTAAATTATTTCTTTGATAGTGTGTAGCTCAGAAACAAGCTGCTTTTTATCTTAGCCACTAGAATCCCATCCAAGAATTAATCCCATCTAAAAATAACTCAATGATAAGTGTTAGGTTGATTTCCTTCTCTGCTTAATTCTGTGAATCTCCAGCCATAAAATAATATGTCTATTAAATACAAACTCATCTTCAGATTCACCTAGTAGTGTGTTAGTTGCAAATCTAAAATATAAAATATAATGCATACGTACTCATGTATACACACTTGTTTAGTAGTTTTGATACTTATATTTGTATCAATAGTTGTGTATTTTCTCAATAATATCAAACTCTTCATAAGTATGGCTAATCAAGATTTTATATCCACTTCTAAAATAGATTTATGGAGTTAGGAATCTTAGTGAATTACTTTCTATTATAAACCTTGAATAGGTCACATGCTTTATAAAACTAAAAAATGTTATCAAATGCTTCTAACTAAATCATATCTGTTTATTACCTAATCTATTTTAGTGAGTTTAGGCATCATCACAATTTTACAGGTGAAGCCAGTGAGGTATAAATGCAAATGCTGCCTCAGGTGATACAGATAATTAAAGCTAAAGTCAGAAGTGAAACAAATGGTACTGAATCGAAGCAACTTACCACTAGCATAATTATTTCTTGTATGAACATCTATTTTATAAGATTGTCAAGCAATAGCCTTTTGTTTCATTCAGTTACTTAGCAACAATTTACTGAGTACTTAGTATATGCTGATATGGGTACCAGACAGAGAACTACCATCCCACCAGTATGATGTCAACAGTTAATTTTTTCCATCAAATCTTTTAGGTTTTTCATTATTTGCGTCACACACAATCTGTATTTCCAAGTCAAAGTTTGTAGCTACAACTGAAATTGGGATCATCTTCAAAAATAAAACCTATGGAAAAACCTCCTTTAAAAGCTATCTTGTGATCCTTCCTGAATAAAAACTCAGCATCTATTCTATTGAAATCTATAACTTAAGTAAGAATATTTGCAAATACAGGGCTGTAAGTAAATCTGTAGATATCTACATAGAGTTAGTTCTAGAATTTTAAAATATGAGCACTGGACAAGCTGATTTTTAAGATCACTTCCATTTCTAATAAGCTGTTCTCAGGATTTAAAAGCATTTGGAGAGCTTCTCTGGTGGCTCAGTGGTAAAGAATCCGCCTGTAACACAGATTCAATTCCTGATCCTGTAAGATCCCATATGCTGTGGAGCAACTAAGCCTGTGCCCCACAAATATTGAAACTGGGCTCTAGAGCCTGGGAGCCCACGTGCACGACTACTGAGGCCCACATGACCTAGAGTCTGTGCTCTGCAGCAAGAGGCCACTGCAATGAGAAGCTATTGCACCGCTACTAGAGAACAGCCTTCACTCTCAACTGGAAAAAAGGCCGTGCAGCAGCAATGACCCAGCAGAGCCAAAAATAAATAAATAAATGAATAAAATTATTTTTAAAAAGCATTTGGAATGTAGATGTGTATTTTGTTAGTTTACCACATATTTTGACCTTAATAAGTGTTCAAATTTATAATAAGCTTTACTTTTGATACTTCTTTTCAAAGGAATTGATAACAGAAGCTCTGTGGCACTAAAATCTATAGATAAAGCTACTGTTTGAGACTGTCATATAAATAATCATATGGTAAAAAACCTCTCACGTTTGACTTCTTTTGCTTAGCAAAATAATTTTGCTATTCATCCATGTAGTTCCTGTGTTACTAATTTGTTGCTTTCTATTGCTTGCTGCTATTGCTGCTGCTGCTAAGTCACTTTAGTCGTGTCCGACTCTGTGGGACCCCATAGACGGCAGCCCACCAGGCTCCCCTGTCCCTGGGATTCTCCAGGCAAGAACACGAGTGGGTTGCCATTTCCTTCTCCAATTCGTGAGGGTGAAAAGTGAAAGTGAAGTTGCTCAGTCCTGTACGACTCTTAGCGACACCATGGACTGCAGCCCACCAGGTTCCTCTGTCCATGGGATTTTCCAAGCAAGAGTATTGGAGTGGGGTGCCATTGCCTTCTCCTTCTATTGCTTAGTAGTATTCTATTCTATGGATGTAGCATAGTACTTTTATTCATTCATCCATTGATGGACTTCTGGATTATTCTGGAAAGTTTGGGATTTTGTGAAAAAACTTTCATGAATATTAATGTAGATGCCTTTGTGTGGACATATGTTTCCATTTTCAGGGGTAAATACCTATAAGTAGCACTATTGGCTCTTAAATATCTGTAAGTGTTTAATAATACAAGACATTTTTCTAAAGCACTACACCATTTGTTTTCCCACCAGCATTGTAGGAGAAATGAGCATAAAGAACAAAACTTCACATTATCAAATTGTACTTCTAGCTATACAATCATATGTATTTATATCATTTCCAATCACACTCAAAGTATATGGATAGTAGCCTTCACATAAGAATATACTCTGTTCCTTATTTTCTGCAAAGAGTTGTGATTGTTTTCTATTGACCTTTTCAACTGTCTACCTTTATAGACGTTTTCCTAATTATTTCTGTGCCCTGTATTTTAGCAAGGCAATATCTTGTTACCGTGATTAGTTAAAATATTAATTGAAATATTTTTGCACATCAATGATGACAGGTAGAGAGGGTGGACCCAGAGAAAGCAATGGCACCCCACTCCAGTGCTCTTGTCTGGAGAATCCCATGGGCAGAGGGGCCTGGTAGAGTGCAGTCCATGAGGTCGAGAAGAGTCAGACACGACTGAGCGACTCCACTTTCACTTTTCACTTTCATGCATTGGAGAAGGAAATGGTAACCCACTCCAGTATTCTTGCCTGGAGAATCCCAGAGACTGGGGAGCCTGGTGGGCTGCCGTCTATGAGGTCGCACAGAGTTGGATGCGACTGAAGCGACTTTGCTGCAGCAGCAGCAGCAGCAGGGAACTTTTGGTAATAGAAGAGGCTGACACCCTCAGTTCAGTTTCTTTGCATTCCTTGCATACTTGCATTTGGTTGGTCAAAGTAATTCAAGGAGGGCAAGGAGAAAACATATTTCTCCAACATTTGAAGGCTTGATGTGTTTTCCACTTTAAGGTGTATCACGTAAATTAACTTGGCTTACAATTGAGTTTCATAAACTACCCAAAGTCCCTGTGTCCACACAGATCAGTAGTTTATTCAGCATCGTCAACCTGCAAATCTTGTAAAGATAAAACCTGATGCTTTATGAAAGTGATTCTTATACAACCCTTAGGTCACAGTGGTGTTACGAATTTGGCAATTTAAGGTTTCAGGACATACACCTTACCCTTGTTAAGAATCTTTGGTAAGCAGCTCCTCTTCCTTGTGATATATTAATTTCAAGTTCCAACTTCAGAAGGCCACTACAGAAGCAGACTGGCATGCTCTGGGAATAGAAAGCATCAGGATGCAAGTAGAAATGAGAGGTGTGCTTGTGGCCACCTCCTCTAATAAAGCACCTTTCTCATCCCTGTGCTATGACCAGTTAATTTTCATGACTCAGATTCTGACTCTGTTCAGGCTCAAAGGTAGGAGAAAAGCAAAAATGTCGGCAACCATGTATACTTGGTTGCTAGATCCACCAGCTGGCTCTAACAGTACCTTCAATTTATGTACACAGTTCTCTCTCATCTATTTCTATGCTCAAATTGGTTTCTGCACAAGGACCTGATTTTTGAAAAACTGGGTGTCCTTTAATGACACTTTGTCTGCTGCTAGCAAGGAGAATAACACACTTACTGTAGTCTGGACAGGAGAAGGAAATGGCAACCCATTCCAGTATTCTAGCCTGGGGAATTCCAGGGACAGAGTAGCCTGGTGAGCTGCCATCTATGGGGTCACACAGAGTCGGACATGATTGAAACAACTTAGCAGCAGCAGCATTCAGTTCAGTTCAGTTCAGTCGCTCAGTTGTGTCCGACTCTTTGCAACTCCATGAACTGCAGCACGCCAGGCCTCCCTGTCCATCACCAACTCCCAGCGTGCACCCAAACACATGTCCATTGAGTTGGTGATGCCATCCTACCATCTCATCCTCTGTTGTCCCCTTCTCCTCCTGCCCTCAATCTTTCCCAGCATCAGGGTCTTTTCCAATGAGTCAGCTCTTTGCATCCGGTGGCCAAAGTATTGGAGTTTCAGCTTCAACACCAGTCCTTCCAATCTACACCCAGAACTGATCTCCTTTCGGATGGACTGGTTGGATCTCCTTGCAGTCCAAGGGACTCTTAAGCAGCAGCATAGTCGGGACTATAGTCAGGTCCCTCATGTGTTTCCAAGTGTTGAGTTCTCATTGGCTGCCACTTTCTAGAGCCTCACTGACTCTCCTGAATCTATGGTTCTCTGAAATTTGAAGACACATAATGTGATTACTATCTATTTTGGGGTTCCCTATATATTCTTCTAGGACAAACAGTGGGAACCTGGAAAAAAGAGAAAACCAAATACATGATGTAAATGACAAGCATTGAACTATAGAGATGGGCTCCCTAAGACAGTGTGTATGTATGCTGATCACTCAGTTGTGTCCAACTCTTTGAGATTCCATGGACTGTAGCCCACCAGGCTCCTCTGTCCGTGGCATTCGCCAGTCTAGAACATTGGAGTGGGTTGCCATTTCATGTTCAAGGGGATCTTCCTGGCCCAGGAATTGAACTCAGGTTTCCTGCATTGCAGGCAGATTCCTTACTGTCTGAGCCACCAGGGAAGCCCCTAAGACAACCAAAACTACTAAATTAATATTTGAAATCAATTTATAATTTTCCTATCACTAATTTATATAATTCTTTTATTCTTAACCAGAACATAAGCTGACTTCTACTAAAGATGTTAATGCTCTACAGTTAAGTGTAAATACTTAAGTGTAAGTAATATTAAAGGTAAGAAATTATTTCTTTCTGATGTATAACTTATCTACTTTTTAATATTTCTGCCTGATTTGGGGAGAGGAGGCAAAAACATATGAGACAAAATGGCTTATCTTTTGTCTTATAGAAAAGAGGTTACTGTGATTTTCAACTTAGTTTGAAAGCTGAAGAAATTTCCATTTAATTTCTTCTTTGGGATGCCTTTGTCATTAAGAAGAAAGGAAACAGCTAAGGTAGCAAGGAATTGTTGTGCAATGTGCCTAGCTTTAGCAACAGTTCCCTTAAGTTCGACCATTATGGCAAAACTCCCTCTTCCTTCAGAACATGTGAAAGTGATACCTGAAAGAATAAAGGTGTCAATGTCATTAGAATATTTCCCAGGTCTTTTACTTCTTTGACTTCTACCTCACATACATTCCAGATAGAAAACACATCAATTCTGGTTTGAACTTCCCCAACTGAAAAGCTCAACCCAGGGTGCATGAGTCATGTTTTGTCTCCCTATTTCACACATCATCTGATAATAAAGACCCTGGAATCGTAATTAGCTGGTGATTTTCTTGATAAGATGCCAGACAGGCAAGAAGAGAGATCTTCTTAGCTGAGCTATACTGGCAGCATCAAGATGCCTATTGTTAACGTGATGTTGTCAGTCAGCTAAAACATGAGAGCAGGAGTGTGCCACAGGAGGCTGTCAGCTTGCCTGTTCTGTAGTCAGGCTTCCCTGTGTGTGGCTTAAAGGGGCAGGGGAGATGATGGGAACCCATCTGGAGTCACTTTCTTAGCTATCATAAAGCTGCAGCAGGTTGGAAGTAATGAGCTACAACTTAAGACCTCGATCCATAAATAACAGTAATCCTCATTGAGGTAGCACCTTTCAGCCATAGATTTTCTCCTAGTTCTCACCTCACCCCTCTGGAGAATGTAATGCAAAAGAAGAATGATGTCTATGAAAATCTGAAAGTGATTCAAGAGTTCCAGTTCCCTGTTTTCTGAATCCATGTGTGCATGCACGCCTAGTTGTGAGTTGTCTGACTCTTTGTGACCCCATGGACTGTAGCCCTCCAAGCTCCTCCATCCATGGGATTCTCCAGGCAAGAATACTGGAGTGGGTTGCCATCTCCTTCTCCAACGTATCTTCCCCATTCAGAGGTCAAACTCACGTCTCCTGCACTGGCAGGCAGATTCTTTACCATCTGAGCCACCAGGGAGGCAATAGCAGCTAATTTCCCAGGCCTTTTTGCTGGTGCTGAAGGGAAAATATGAAACTGAACTGAAGGAAGCAGAAGTATTTTCACTTGGCATTAATAACAATGAGGATGAATAAAGAGCATCAATGTATACTATAGAGGAGTTATGCTTTCTACTTTCCCCTTTTCCTTTCTATTAAATGGAATGCACAGGTAATGGCAGGAACTAAAGCAGCTATTTTAAAGCATGAGATGAAAGCCATGTGCTGGGTATGGCTGAGTGTTGCTCAGATAGAAAGGACCTGGATCTGCACAATGAGATAACCGTATAAGCCCTCAACTGGTTAAACTCAGGTTGTTACATGAAATAATAAACGTTTATCTTGTTCAAGCCATTGAATTTTGGGGTTCCTTTTTAACAGAAATAAACATCCTAATTAATGCACAAGTTCTTCTACTGGGACATCAGTCTTTCAAGATCCCAATGCTAATTCTCTGAAAGCATACTATTTTTTGGTTTCAAGGAATGTTGTTATTCCAAGTACCCTGCCCATTTGGGGCTTCCCTGGTGGCTCAGCTGGTAAAGAATCCATCTGCAATGCAGGAGACCTGGGTTCCATCCCTTGGTTGGGAAGATCCCTGGAAAAGGAAACAGCTACCCACTCCAGTATTCTGGCCTGGAGAATTCCATGAACTGTGTAGTCCATGGGATTGCAAACAGTTGGAAATGACTGAGTGACTTTCACTGCCCATTTTGGCCTATTCCTCTTTATAGTCCACTAGACTGGGGAAGTGGGGGCTCAGATGTCACCTTCTCTGCAAGGCCTCTTCTGATTCCCTAAGAGTTTGTTGTAACTGATATCATTTCACCACTACAGTAGGAGCAGGATTGTAATTGTAGCCTTGCATGTGAGTCACTTGGAGAAAGGAATGGCAACCCACTCCAGTAATCTTGTCTGGAGAATT
The DNA here is from genome assembly GCF_014754425.2 of Oryx dammah. NCBI lineage: Eukaryota > Metazoa > Chordata > Mammalia > Artiodactyla > Bovidae > Oryx > Oryx dammah. Next base: position 192,192 of record NW_024080556.1, read on the forward strand.
CCATGGATAGAGGAGCCTGGTGGGCTCCAGTCCAAGGGGTCACAAAGAGTCGGACACAACTGAGTGACCAACACATGCACACATGTGAGTCACTACCCATGTGTTCACTGCGTGCACAGAGTCTGGCCCCTGGAAGATACTGAACAAAGATGAAGCCTTGTTAACTAGATGAGTTCTCCAAGCTCCAAAGAACTTATGTTTCTCTGAATTCTCATTTCCTCCAATTTTCTTTACCACAAAATTTAGTATGTTTGACTATTTACCATGTTGCAAACCTTTCCAAAAATTTTGGCTATATATATATCTCAGGATATATAAATAAAGCAGACAACTGACAGTCATGAGTCAGCCTGTCCCCAGGGATCATAGGTCAAATTAAGGACTGGCCTCCTCAATTGCTATTCCAGTCACCTTAAATTGGCAAGTCATTATCATAGGGAGTGCTGGTTGTCTTTATCATCATTCATTCATTCATTGAGAATATTTTTTGAGTACCTAATATATGCCAGACACTATTCTAGGTGCTAAGAATATATTTGAGAGCAAAACAAAGATCTTTGCCCTCATGGAGCTTTATATCCTAGACAGAAATTGTTTTATAAATTCAGCTATTTTTAATAAAAGTAGCTATGTTTTTATTTGAAAATTTCAAAATAATAAGAAATATGATTTATTATCTTTGGACATCAGGAGATTTCATAAGCAATGCATTTGGTCACATAGATAATTTCAAAGCATAATGTAAAATATAAAGCTTTATGTAGGCCTGAGGACTCATAATTATTAAATGTATGATTTGATAAAGCACATCCTTTAAAGGTAAAGAGACTGGCAAAGTCAATCTTAAAGGAAATCAATCCTGAATATTCATTGGAAGGACTGATGCTGAAGCTCCAATACTTTGATATGAAGAGCCGATTCATTAGAAAAGACCCTGATGCTGGGAAAGATTGAAGGCAAAAAGACAGGTGGGCAGAAGAGGATGAAATGGTCAGATAGCATCACTGACTCAATGGACATGAATTTGAGCAAACTCCAGGAGATAATAGAAGACAGAGATAGTAGAAGAGCCTGGTGTGTTGCAGTCCAGAGGGTTGCAAAGAGTCGAACACAACTTAGTGACAGAGCACACAGGAAGGTATAAATGGGTTAAGGTGAAATTTTAAAAAAAGGGGTTAAATCATTTACCTGCAATGAATTTTATATTTAAAAGGCAGAAATTGTGAGGCATAGTTTTATGCTTCCTATAGTCTATCATTTTACAAATAAATGCATCTAGAAAGATTAATACTATAATATTTTTAAAAGATAAAAACCTAGAATCTCTCTTTTTTTTATAAGCATGTCTGATATGAGTAACTAAATATCAATTTCCTCTAGATGCATTTTCCCATGGAACAAATCACTTTTTTCCAGCAGAATACCTCTTATAGTAGTCACATAATCAAAGTGTTTCCCAATAGATATTCATCTCTGAGAGCAGATTTTATTTCTCTGCCTGATTTCCAAAAATGCAATCTGATTTCATGAGGACGTAGGCCAATGGACCAATAAATGATTGTTGTAAGCATGTATCAAGAAACAGTCACAACTTGTGATGCAAAATCTGCCTTGTACTTCTTATTTCTTTCCATCCGAGAGTTGTAATTCCAATACCATGCCATGTACATGGATTGAGTGCAAAGATCAGCCCCAGGCAGGTTTAAATAAAACATTGACATTTTGAAAAATGATCCAAGTGTTTCCTTTTTTCACCTTCTATGTTTTTTTTTCACATTGCTATTTCAGGTAGTATTAAGAAGAAATGGCTTTTTGGGGGCTGTGTCTCTAATCATTGAGTAGATTTCATATTCTCCAGGGTATAGCAGTGTAATGACAATTTGTAAACCATGAAAGATAAAGTTGTAGAATTGGGAGAAGTTAGTTTTTACTTCATCATACTGTCTTCTTTCATTCTAAACTGAACCTGGGAAACCAATCGTGCTCATGGGCTAAAGTGTATATATACATATATATATACATACACAATAGCCATCACATCTATAACATATCAGCCATTATTGAAGGTAATTTCAGGACATACAATTGAAGACCATGATTTCTTTTTATTTCAACTTTCTAATTTTATTAGGATTTTATTATGAATGTTTTGATAGTACATACATATTTTACAGCACACCTCCTTGTTCTTAAGAGATAAGCAAATTTACTGTGACACTGCATTAGCAAGGCCTGCCTCCTTGTCAAGGGGCTGGTAGATGGGATAGCACATCCCGGGAGACTATAGCTACTGCCTCTGACCTGAAAACAGATATATTGGATTTAGTTTGCTGGACATAAGTTAATTATCAAGTTTCATCATATAAATTGTCTTCAAAGAGAAAAGGCAGCAGGATGGCTCATTACTGCAGAGTTCCTTGCTCGACTTCATCGAAGTCCTTGCTCCCTGATGCCAAGAGCCACTGCCTCTGATGGAGACTTTAATTCATGGCGATACTGCAGTGCAGTTCATTTCAGGATCTCTTATTGTTGCGTTGCTAAGAGTTCATTCTTCTCAGTAATGGGAATGGCTCTGCCCCATAGGAGGTTAAACATACAGAACCCTAGCGGCTTGTATGATTTCTGACTTCAGAATAGTTCCTGGCACAGAGATGATGGGAAAGAAGCTGTCATTTATTTTTTCCCCAGCAAGCAATAGGACTCTGTGTAAGGTTTTCCCCAAAATTCTTTATGAGATGAAGGTTAACCACATGCACATGTTAATATGTGCATACACACGACTGGAATAAAAAATATATACAAAGAATTCCAGGCTTGTTGCACATTGAAGAAATCAAATCATCAGTACAGCTAATCATCAAGTTCCTCTGTAAGTATTCCTTCAGGAGGGGATTTTCATGTAAAAGTTTCATGCTTGTTTGTTTAAAGGTTTAGGATAAATTTGCAGGTGATGAGAGCAACCTTCACTCTGATAAAAGAACAGGCCAAGTTACTGATTGGAGAAAATTACATGAAGTTTTTTAATCAAAGTCTCTGTGGTCTACTGTCTGATTTTCTAGGCCAGATGTCAAATGTTTTTCACTGATGTTGATGTTGAAGTAATCACTAAACCAATTCCAAGAACGGGTAAGTGAGATGGTAATAATGTTTCATTTCAGTATTATATAAGGTCTCTTCCTCAGCCATGAACAAAGTAACAGGACCTCTCTGATTCAACATAATTACACAAACTATTACTTTGAATTTTTAGATAGTTTCATCTTTTCAGATTATGTGACTTTTTTATGAATATGTGAATAAAATGTGTCTAGCTGCTTTCAGCTAGAACGTGAGATAACCTACAATTACCAATTTGTTTATGTTTTCAAGATCTACATTTAACTTGAAATGTATAAACATTTATTATTTAATCTATTTTGTGCATTTTTTCATATTTTACAAGAATAATAATCAATCATGAAAAAATAAACAAAACCCAGAGCTCGCTAGAAGAGCAAAATTTCTGCTGTTTGACATGCCAGGAAAGTTAGTTGCTAATCTGATATATGCTGTGATTTTTAATTTTTGAATCAGCAAAGCGATCTGGATGAGACAGAGAAATGAGAACAAAAGAAAATGTTGAACTTCTGATTTAAGAGTTTTATGAAGTTACATACGAACATATAATACTGTTTTCTATGTTTTTCCTTAGCACAAATCTTTTTCTGAAAATAGTAATGTCACATGAGATAGTTTTATATGATAAATACTTCCTCAAATTTATTTGATATCGATATTGGGATACTTTGAAAACAATCTGAAAGAATGTGGCATATCCTCACTCTCAGATAAAACTCCATCTGGAGAAATTCCACTGGCACTGGCCTCTCTGCAGTGGCACCTGGTTTCATTCCTAGAATTCCCCAGCTCCTCCTTCTGTCCATCACATTGCTAGTCTAAGAGAATTAAAATGCTTAGAGAAAACAGATACTTTAAGGTCTCTCCTAAGTAAGAATTTCTTTGAAAACCAAATGGATAAGACAGAAATAACTTAGGAGAGTGTAAGTGGTATTAAAAACAGTGTTAGTAGCAGTGGATGGGACCTGAGAAGGACCCCTCCCAACTAAAATGAAAAAGGACCAATCAAATAACACACCCTTCCCAATAACGTGATCAAAACATGCCTGTCTCAAATGTCCACCCATCATCTAATCCATGTATTTATTGTGGACAAATGATAGTTTTTCTCCTGGGGTCATTTTGATGTATGAAAACTTCCCATTTTACTTCTTTTATTTTCATGTCTTCATTTTCTGCTAGAGGAGTTGGTGATAGACAGGGAAGCCTGGTGTGCTGCAGTCCAAGGGGTCACAAAGGGTCAAACAACTAAGTGACTGAAATGAACTGAAGACATTGGCTTTTAGTCATCAGTTTCAGTTATTTATGGCTGCATAACAGGTCACCCTAAATTTTAGTGGCTTAAAACAGCAGCTATTATTCTGTTACTATCTTTAATGGTTCTAGAGGTAGACTACGGCCAGCAGGATGGTTCTTGACTAGAGCCAGCAATGGGAGTCATTTCAAAGGCTTTGTCAGTTACATGTCTGTGGGACTGCTGCTATTGATATAGGACTTTAGCTAGGACTGTCATGGATTCTCTATGGGGCTGCAGCTTTCTCACATCATACAAGAAGTGGATGCTCCCAGTTTCTTAAGCTCCAGCTTAGGACAGGCAGAGTCACTTGTATACTCTATGGATGAAGCAGTTACAGAGTCTAAATTAAAGAAGAAGTGATATAGACCCTACTTCTTAATGAGAAGAGTATCAAAGAATTTTGGACCATTTATGAAAAACACATTATCTTTTCACTCTCAGTACATGACATAGGGTAAATTGTTAAAACACTTAATGTATGTTCGTAACTGAATAAATTAAAGAAGTTGAAGCAAAATATAAAGAGGGCCTAAATTAGGTCAGAGTCAATAACAATAGCTAAATGGAGAGAGGTGCAAGAGACTTGTAGAGAGAAAAATGGAACTAAGAATAAGAGGCTCTACAGTATAGCCAGTCACTGGCCCACACAACTTAGCTATTTAACAGACTGATGCTTCAGAAAACATTTGGTCATTAGAATCACTTAGAAGCAGATTTGAATCTCTGCTCTACCCAAACAATATGCATGGCAATTTACATTTCTGAGCCTTAGTTGAATAATATCCATAACTGACGATAGTAACAGTTAATTTTCAAACTTGTTGGGAAGATTAGAAATCATACCTGGTAACTACTTAATACACAATAAGTGAAAGCAATACATACATCTCAACAATTCAAGGAGAATGATGAATGATTTTCTTAGTATACATAAATGTCCCTTAAATAGTGTTTTATATGAAAATTTCATGAATCAATGTTTTTTTCTGTGTGTTGTTTTAATTGATTAATTCTGTGGTTAGCAGTCTGCAAAGAAGCTTCATCCTCCAATTTCACTGAAGATATAGACTATAATACATTCTACACATGGCATCAAATATTAAGCTTGAATTCCATGTATCAGCTGTGAATTGCCAACAGTCTCCAAACTTGATCCATTTGAAAATTTGCTAAAATCTTATATTTACCACCCTAAAAATTCTTTATCTATTTTGACCCATCTCATGATTAATATTAATAATAATGCTTGACAAGAATGTTTTTGTTTCTTAGTGTCTTTAGTGATAACATATCTAGAAGACCAATGTTTTTGAAACAATCAGAAACAATTTATTAACTTTTTATTTGATATAAATTATATTCCACAATTTTAAAGTAAAGAAATAATATTTTTACTGCATGAGAAGGTTTTTGCATGATCTTTCCTTATTCACCTCTCCTAGACATATTCTCACGTAGAAAAAGGAAGGTACAATTGATGGAACTTATTCAAGAATTTCAACAACTCAGAAAGAGCTTGTTCATATGCACAAGTCTTATACTTATTTATTTAATATCCAAAATAGATAATTTGGGTGAATATTAATATATGCAAACTAAATCCATTGTCAATTCAAGTTTCAAAAAACTATAATAGTCATTTTGGCGAGAAAGGGGCAATGAATTCCATGGCCTTTTTATAGAGCTACAGACTGCTTTCAAGAGTATATAGAAACCATTATCCTTGCCATATTGCAGGTTACTTTTTCAACTTAAAAATAAAATCTATAGACCATGTTGAATAATCTCTCTTGCAAGACCATCATCCTAACTGCATTGAAACACTGAGATAAGATATTCAATGGGTATGAATGCTCTTTACTTATCATTGAGCTTAAAAAAAGGCTCATGTAACTAGATTCACATTTTATGCTGAACTGGGCTCCATTTTTAATTCCTATGGCCATTGAGGGATGAAACACAAAAAAATGATGAATTTTTAACCAGGGAGTCAGATGTTTATAACTTCTGAAAGAGAAAATTCAGAACACTCAAAAAGTTTGAGCAAAATAGGGAGATTTCCTCAATTCCATGTAAATCAGATAGATGTAAATCAGTTGTGATAGATGACTACATTAATATGTTATTATAATTCTTGTTTTCAAGAAAAGAAAAGAAAATTATAACCTCAAGATACAATTTCTTCTTGGCTTTTTAAGAAGAGACATTGAATAATATTTATTAATCTTTTATTTAAAAGTGTGTGGAAACATTCAAAGGCAACATGACTGTGTACAAAGAACATAGGACTTGGAATAAAAATTCATGAGTTAAATTCCTTCTATCTTTTGGGGCCAGGTTTGGGTACAGGTTTGGTAATTGTTACATGCAGTTTGTCAGCTTTTGCAAAACAGAGACAATATACCAATAAGGTTGTGTTGTTTTTTTTTTTTTTTTTGTGAACCTCTACTAAGTTAACAAATGAGAAAGGTACTAGCACAGTCCTGGCCCATGGTATATTATAAACAAATGTTAATTTTTTGGTCAGTTCATATTAGATGGTAGGTATTACTATAACTCTCCAACATCAAACTTATTCATCTCTATCTTTGATCATACTAGGAACAAAGTGTGTCCCCATCTCCTTGAATTTAGGAGAGGCCATATGACTTCCTTTGCACAATGAAATTTGGATAGATATGATGGTTGATAGAAATTACTTATATCACTGTGGGAAGAAGCATTTAATTGCTGATATTCCACTTTCCTTGTCATGTTTCATTCTGCTAAGGTGATAGTGAAAGAAAATGGGTTGATAAGAGGTTTTGGAAATTTAAATCTACTTGGAATGCTGAATAAACTCATGCATGCGGCTACTCTTGAGAGCTACTTGGAATTGAAGTGGTCTTTACATGAGCTAAAAATGAGTTTGGGGTATTGTAAAGTACTTATATTTATATTTGAGGATTATTTGTTACTTCAGTATAATCTAGTTAGTTTTGAGTTAATTTATTTAATTCAATCTTTTCACTTATATTTCACATATCTCATGGTATAGGTACTCACTATTTAGAAGAAAAAAATAAAAAATTTCACTGTGTATACAGTAAAAACTGAAAAACATGGGTCTATAATATAAGAAAATTTATGCTACATGGATTTTTCTGACTTCGTTTCAAAAATGACTCAGTACTATTCAAAATATAATAATTCTGAAATCTGTTTTCTGTCTTCAGATTTCTAACTATGCATCAGGATTTGTAAGTCATTTTCTAATAATTATTATGGATCACTTATGTGAGAAAAGAGAAAAATTTTGCCTCAAGTTTGAGATTTGAAAAATGCAAATCTTGAAAGTAAAATCTTAAAACTTTTTTCTTGACCTTGAAAATCATATTGAGACATAATTTAAAGAGTTTAGAATTATAAAACTCAAGGGCTGTGAAGAATGGGATGTATAATTTGGTCCCCAAATCCCATTTTGCACACTGAGAATCTTAGAACCTAGAGTATAAATTAATTGACTTTCCCCAAATTGTTTTTGTACAGATATTCCTCTGTTAAAAATCAAACTCTAGTGGCACTCTATTTCTTAAGATATAAGGACTAAGCTCCTTAGATCACATTTAGCCTGAGATCACTATTACCACAGATAATCTAATCCCACAACTGTGTTAAGCAGCTCACTTTTTCCTAAACAATATAGACTTTCTGTCCTTTATGTCTTTGCAAACAGACATCCTTACTTTCTGTCTAGGATACCTTCCCCATTTTATCACTTTGACAAGCTCCTGCTCAACCTAAAAGTCTAAGCTCAAGTATCACTTCTCCTGCCCTTATTGCTAGCAAATGCTATGTTTAAATGAACCTATTTATGTGATCCAAACATTTCATATTCATCACATTGTTTTGTAATTAATTCAGTATAAATTATGTTTTTGCTTTTTCTTCTCCACTCTAAAGGAGGATTCTCATCCCTACCCATTTCTCTGAAACTTAGGAAAAATATATATTCTCTTGTTTTGTGACATAAAGCTTGGCCATGTGACTTGTTTTAATTTCGGTGGAGGCGCCATATGTCACAAAGAAGTCATTCTTTTCCTTTCATATGTTAGAAAAATGGCATGTGCTAAACAGGGGCTTCCCCTTCAATCTCAATACCAGAATGAAAAATAGACTGGGCAAAGCTATAGCTAACCTATAGCCACAAGAGTAAATAGTCAATGTAAGAAATACAGTAAGTTACTGAGATTTTCAGATTTTTATGAATTCAGTATCATTTAATGAAAGCAAATATACATCTTTTTACATAGTTCCATTAAGTAAATATCTTAAGGACAGACAGTATATCTCATTAATTTTTGTGTTTCCAATTTCTCCATCAATTTCTGATACAAAGAGTCAGACATAGGGACTGAACAACAAAAACTGTTCAATGTTTTAGACAAATGGAGTTTTCTCACATGATGCTAAAGCTGTACTGTCTGATGATTCCTATATTCTAAAGATTTAGAATCTGAATGAAGTTCCAGTGATACAGAAAAACAAAGAAAAAAGATTTATAAGTGGAATATTAAGGTTATGTAGACACATACAGAAACAGTAAAATTATTCACCCTATGTTCTGATTATTTGCAAGTTGGAAAGGAATCAAATACAAATGTTTGTTGTTATTGTTGTTGAAGGTTGAAGAATAAGCGGAGTATAACTTGGACTTCAAGGATCCAGTATAAATTATTATTCTCTTTCTGATAGTCCATGAGGTTGCAAAGAGTTGAACCTGACTGAGCAGCTAACACTTTTTCACTTTCTGATAATCTAAGATGTATTTATGGAGAATACAGATTTTTAGTAGTCATCTTCAGAACAGAGATATATGGTGGTATTAATAAAAGGCAGGAGGAGTCATATAGTTTTAATGTAAAAATAAGATTTTTGCATAATTTTCATATTCCATACAAATGTAAAGTGAATAGGTAAAATAAGATCACATAATATACTTTTCATCTTTTTCTAGGAATATTCACTGTTCATTTTCTAGTTCCAGTACTCCAGCCGATATTACTACCAAATATAAATTTAAAATAAGGTGTATTAAATCAGACTTCAATTTTCTAATAAAACATATGCATATTTGTTTTTAAGGAATTTTCTAAAGTAGTTCATCCCATCTGTGTTTTACTTTTTAACTCACATATTAAATTTTTGAGGTGGGGCTCTATTTATAACAGCTGAAGTTCTAAATTAAGTAAAATTCACTTGTATCTATTTCTATTCCTTTCATTCATTTTAATGATTTGAAATTTAATCGTTAAAATGTTTGAAATAATTTGGGCATGAATCACTAGCCACACAGTAGAGATTCTGATAAATTTTCAGTTTTGCAAATCTCACACTGGGGGATAATGCTAAAGTTTATCAACAGATACTTATGATAGATCTAAAGGACGTTGTCTGTGGTTAATCCTCATTTATGAGCTTAGTTGTTTCTTTGTGTTGTGTTAAATCAGAATCAAGGTAGTCAGTGTGAAATATAATAATTTTTATTTCGGGGACTATTTCATGACTTACCAAACTGACAAGAAAAATCATTAGGAAGTGATATAATGTGTTCCACTTAGAAAAGAAATCAGATCTCAGGCTTAGCCAACACACATCATGCTTCATTTCAGCAGGCACTATAGAATAGTTTCTATTTCTGATGAGAACACACTGGTTATAGTTGTAAAGATATTTATCACGTCCCTGTGACAAGGATGACCTACTTGTGTACAAAAGTTTTATTTAGATTTTCCATTTTTAACTTCTTTCATCTAGGAACACTTTTCATCTCTTTTTTAACAACCACACATCAGCATAATTTTTTCTCTTGATGAAATAACTCCTCCCCTACATATTTGGAGATATCTAAGTTCAATGCTAGTATTTATTCGGTTTTTTCAAAAATTTGGATTTCCTTACAATAGATGATATGGTTCACTTGCAGATTATTTACTGCTGTACCATTGGATTCATACATTTCAGGCCTCATTTCCCACATCTCCAAGAGCTTCTCTTATGGGTTCAAGTTAGAGTTGAGACTAAAAGGACATTACAATAAGCAAAGAGCTTGATTTTGAAGATGGAGGATAGTGAAGCTATTTGGTATGTGGATGTACTAAAAACTCATTTGGGAATTTTCTACTTCTACTTGTATATATCCTTAAATTCACTATGGGACAATTATAGGAAACTACAATTCTCACATTACATTCAATATCTCTAATTTATGCCAGATTTATTAAGCATGAATGGTCTCATTGAGACTACAAATAAAATGCAGTAGCATATTGCTCCTAATGAAGTAAAAAATGCTATAATTAAGACACAGCTTCATATGATTGGTGGATTATTCTCATTGTCTTTATCATCTTACTAAACATTTCTGTTTACTTGCTTCTAGAAAAATATGAAAAAAAATCTTTTGAATTTTTCTCATTACTGAATTTTCCAAATTCATTGCTATTTATACAAATCAAACAAAAAATGTGTCAAAGTGCTGGTCCCCATGTCATGATTGTACCAAATGCTGGCATGACAAATTAACAAAAAAGGCATTTCAAGTTCTCAATATTATTTGAAATAATGTACCATTTTGTAACCTTAAAATAAAAATTGTTCAAGTTATCTTATGTGTTCACTATTAGCATGTGAAATATAGGAAAGCTGCTGCTGCTAAGTCGCTTCAGTCGTGTCCGACTCTGTGTGATCCCATAGACGGCAGCCCACCAGGCTCCCCCGTCCCTGGGATTCTCCTGGCAAGAACACTGAAGTGGGTTGCCATTTCCTTCTCCAAGGAAAGCTAGGAAGACATTAAATTTAATATAGAAAAAATTTTCAACACATTTTTATTTTATGTATATATTTAGATGAGATATGTCTCTGTATGCATGTGCTAGATGGAGAAATATACCATGCTCATGGATCGGAAGAATCAATATAGTGAAAATGAGTATATTACCCAAAGCAATTTACAAATTCAATGCAATCCCTATCAAGATACCGGCGATATTTTTCGCAGAACTAGAACAAATAATTTCAAGATTTGTATGGAAATACAAAAAACCACGAATAGCCAAAGCAATCTTGAGAAAGAAGGATGGAGCTGGAGGAATCAATTTGCCTGACTTCAGGCTCTACTACAAAGCCACAGTCATCAAGACAGTATGGTATTGGCACAAAGACAGACATATAGATCAATGGAACAAAATAGAAAGCCCAGAGATAAATCCACATACATATGGACACCTTATCTTTGACAAAGGAGGCAAGAATATACAATGGAGTAAAGACAATCTCTTTAACAAGTGGTGCTGGGAAAACTAGTCAACCACTTGTAAAAGAATGAAGCTAGATCACTTTCTAACACCACACACAAAGATAAACTCAAAATGGATTAAAGATCTAAATGTAAGACCAGAAACTATAAAACTGTTAGAGGAGAACATAGGCAAAACACTCTCTGACATAAACCACAGCAGGATCCTCTACGATCCACCTCCCAGAATTCTGGAAATAAAAGCAAAAATAAACAAATGGGATCTAATTAAAATTAAAAGCTTCTACACAACAAAGGAAAACATAAGCAAACTGAAAAGACAGCCTTCCGAATGGGAGAAAATAATAGCAAATGAAGCAACTGACAAACAACTAATCTCAAAAATATACAAGCAACTCCTGCAGCTCAATTCCAGAAAAATAAACGACCCAATCAAAAAATGGGCCAAAGAACTAAATAGACATTTCTCCAAAGAAGACATACGGATGGCTAAAAAACACATGAAAAGATGCTCAACATCACTCATTATTAGAGAAATGCAAATCAAAACCACAATGAGGTACCACTTCACACCAGTCAGAATGTCTGCGATCCAAAAATCTGCAAGCAATAAATGCTGGAGAGGGTGTGGAGAGAAGGGAACCCTCCTACACTGTTGGTGGGAATGCAAACTAGTACAGCCACTCTGGAGAACAGTGTGGAGATTCCTTAAAAAATTGCAAATAGAAATGCCTTATGACCCAGCAATCCCACTGCTGGGCATACACACAGAGGAAACCAGAATTGAAAGAAACACATGTACCCCAATGTTCATCGCAGCACTGTTTATAATAGCCAGGACATGGAAACAACCTAGATGTCCATCAGTAGATGAATGGATAAGAAAGCTGTGGTACATATACACAATGGAGTATTACTCAGCCATTAAAAAGAATACATTTGAATCAGTTCTGATGAGATGGATGAAACTGGAGCCAATTATACAGAGTGAAGTGAGCCAGAAAGAAAAACACCAATACAGTATACTAACACATATATATGGAATTTAGGAAGATGGCAATGATGACCCTGTATGCAGGACAGCAAAAAAGACACAGATGTGTATAGCGGACTTTTGGACTCAGAGGGAGAGGGAGAGGGTGTGATGATTTGAGAGAATGGCATTGAAACATGTATAATAACATGTAAGAATCGAAATGCCAGTCTATGTCTGATGCAGGATATGACACGCTTGGGGCTGACGCGCGGGGATGACCCAGAGAGATGTTGTGGGGAGGGGGGTGGGAGGGGGGTTCATGTTTGGGAACGCATGTACACCTGTGGTGGATTCATGTCAATCTATGCCAAAACCAATACAGAATTGTAAAGTAAAAATTAAAAATAAATAAATAAAAAAAAAAGAAAGGCAAAAAAAAAAAAAAGTAATATTTAAAATAAATTGTTTTAACCAAGATGTTTAATCATATGAAGCACGAAGAATTTTTTTTAGGTTAGTAAACATTTTCTGCTGCAGTGCTCAATCCAGAAATTGTTTTTTTTTTTTTTTTTTGCCAAAGTAGTTTATACTACATCCTGCAAATTTTAAAAAAGTCCCTCCATACAGAGAAGCATCCACCCACACACATATACACAAGCATACTTACAACGAGTAAGCAGTTTTACAAATGTCATACTTAGGAGTAATGAAATGCTTTAAGTTCCAAAATTCATACCCACATATTAAGTAATATCCCTTAAAAACAAAATAAAACAAAACTCTAAAACAACAAACAATGTAATTATCACTACATAAATGATTTAATGATACATTTCTAAATATCTATAAATTTTGAGCAATTATCAGGGAGAACTAACTTCTTGCTGCTGCTAAATCGCTTCAGTCGTGTCCGACTCTGTGCGACCCCATAGACGGCAGCCCACCGGGCTCCCCATCACTGGGATTCTCCAGGCAAGAACACTGGAGTGGGTTGCCATTTCCTTCTCCAATGAATGAAAGGGAAAAGTGAAAGTGAAGTCTCTCAGTCGTGTCCGACTCTTATGGATCTCACGGACTGCAGCCTACCAGGCTCCTCCGCCTATGGGATTTTACAGACAAGAGTACTGGAATGGGGTGTCATTGCCTTCTCCGTACTAACTTCTTGGCTATCTACAAATCAGCACTGATGAAAGGAATTGACCCAATGAGTGTAGGATATGGACTGGCGTGGGGTACAGAAGACAAAAAGTGGATAATAATACTATAGGATGATAATGGAAGAAAGGGGCTGTGACCACATATTTCTTTAATGCCTCTGACTAGGGATTCACTCATATCGTAGTGAAGAGAGATTATAACATAACATCTTCAATCCACTCTTCTACCCACATAGCATTTAGGAGCAGTATAATATATTGATGTTAGGAACATTGCTTTGAAATCAGTGAAGCTTGATCTTAATTTTGATCTTCTATTTACAGTTGTGCAAACTTGAGTACCTTACATTACTTCTGCACTTCCCTTTCCTTATTGATGAATTGGTAGTAATAAGCCCACTTGCTAGCATTCATGAGCTTTAAACCAGCTAATGGTCCTAGATACACAGCACCTGTGGTGCTGTGGGTGTTCCGAGAGTGCCAGTTATTTTATATTAAGAGAGTACAGTTGTTCAGCAAATTGTTTACAATTCATGTCATAACTCTATTATGGGAGGTAGAGTTTATTTCTTAATTAATCTTTGTAAGTGTGTGTGTGTATGTATGCTTATTGTTTTCTTATGAGATCTCAAGTTAAATGAACTTCTTGTATTTTTTAAAAAGAGGTGGCTGAACTGAGTGGAAATAAACATCTTAACAGCCCTATTTCCCAGATGCTGCAGGAAAAGCACCACTTCCCCAGGCATATTTTTGTAGGAAACAAGCCTATAAAATAAACCAGGAGTTTGTCATCTGAGCACAATGAATAATCCAAATCCAGACTGATACTATGTGAGTATTCTTTACACCTCATATTTCTTACTGATTTTATTTTTGTAAAACACATACATTTATTTCTATGGGTATTGCTATTACCATTAATGATATAATTGAACTGTCTTACTGGCTTCAGATTTTTTGAAGACAAAAGACAGAGCATGATAAACAGGACCACAGACAACCTTCTGATAACTTTTTGTAAACCAAGACAGAGCTGAAAATGGCTGTAGTCCAAACTCATCAAACAGGAGATCACACAGATGAGAAGATAAAGGTTGTCCATGGAGATCCTGACAATGCTCAGTATTTTATTCAGAATCTCAGGTAAGCCACCTGCATGCTGATGACATCACAAAAATAAAGGCCAAGGGCTGATTCCTGGATGGGGACTCTTTATTATCATATATCAGATGTCACCTGTAATTTTATGTCTCTGGCAATGAGACAGAATCCATCTGTCAACTAACCATGGATCTTAGTCAATTTTCTCTGCTCAATGGAAACAAGCTCTTATATTATGTGGGAGTAGCAAGAAGCCAGCCCACTTTCTGAGACTGACTGTGAAATAAATAGAACAGTTAAAGAAAACAAGCTGATATTTTCTACACAGTGCAAGCAAAGAAAATGTTCTGTTTCTCTGCAGCCTTACTATACGAAATTATAGTTGGCTCAGATCCTCAGGGATCTTGTTGACAGATCCCAGTATGGGGCCCAGACAGTCAACCAAGCAGAGACATGTGAGCACAGGGTGTGTTATAACTGCAATTGTATTATAGCAAGGTCCTTGAGGCGCTCGTAGTGGCTTACCTTCTAAGATGGCCTTCGAGAAAGACAGATACTTTATTACACGAATTCTAGGTGTTTCACTTTCTGTGAACAAGCACACAGAGAATAGGTTTTAAAAAAATAAAAGGTAAAATTTTTCATCTTGTGAGTACAAATCTCCTTTCTCATTCATTTCCACTATATATAGAAAGATATAAAACAAGACCCGCAAGCAACCTCCCCCGAAACCTTGTCCCATCCCTTTATGAAAGCCTCCTTTAACAAGCACATCTCTATACTCAAAGGGAAAAGGACAATGAGTAGATAGAGATTCTAAAATTTTGGAGATTCTGGAAGTGTTCCATTAATAACTAATTTGGAAGGGGAAAAAAAAGAGTAAACTATGGACTATTAGGTAGACAAAAAGAAAAATCTGTTTCTATAAGAAAGGTGCTTTACAGCCTCTGAACACGAAGGAGGTAACAATACAAAGAACCACTGGAATAATTTGGAATTTTTTTCTATCACTTTAGATTTGGCATGCCATTCAAATGACAGCATATTTAAATAAAGACAGAGTTTACATGCTTTCAAAAGTGGGAGTGGGAGGGAGCTTTGTCTATTCACAGTTGATGATGATGAGGCCTCTTTCTGGCAGGGAAATGTTTGTATAGCTATCCCACTGGAGATCCAGTAGTCTTTGCCTTTATGGAGAGTTAAATGCTGAAATGAAGAAAGCTATGATTTACCTGGGTGAGATGAAAACTACAGAATAACGACTGGAATTTCTCTGCAATATGGGGTAAGGTGGAGGACTGATTATCAAGGAAGTTTTGGTATAATGAGAAAAAACACATTTTTATTAAAAGCAAGGTCTTGCAATTCTGCACTGAAGTGGACAGTTAGGGAGTTGGTATTACAGTACATGCTCCATTACAATGGGCTTAATTCTATAAGAAGCTTTAAGTCTCTATCAAAGTCAATTGCTAGGCAGGGTTTCCAGCCCCTGCATTTGTCATAATTATATTTGTTTTTATTTATTTATTTATTTATTTTTTATTTTACTTTACAATTCTGTATTGGTTTTGCCATACATTGACATGAATCCACCACAGGTGTACATGCGTTCCCAAACATGAACCCCTCTCCCACCCCCCTCCCCACAACATCTCTCTGGGTCATCCCCGTGTACCAGCCCCAAGCATGCCGTATCCTGCATTGGACATAGACTGGCGATTCGATTCTTGCATGATATTATACATGTTTCAATGCCATGCTCCCAAATCATCTCACCCTCTCCCTCTCCCTCTGAGTCCAAAAGTCTGCTATACATATCTGTGTCTTTTTTGCTGTCCTGCATACAGGGTCATCATTGCCATAATTATATTTGAACCTATTGCTGGTTGATTGGAGGACTGTGTGAACCTACTTAGATTAAGAAATTTAAAACAGAAAGAAGAAACAAGGTAAAGCAAAAAGTCAGAGACCCCAAACTCACTAAAGTGCTAGTTTCTAAAAGTTTCTGATCATAAAAAGTAAATCCCAAGAAGTAGAATAGTAAAACACCCAAAATGAAAAAAACAAAAAAAAACTAATTCTGCTGAGAGAAGAAAAAAATTGTGAAAATTCATTGTAGAGATATATTTTTAATTACTACTAATCAATCATTCTGAACCAGACTGCCCATTTTCACTAGTGGCAAGTTTTGTCCCTTAATGATGGACTTAATTTTGCATAATATTAAATGGTTTTTTTTGACATCTTATTTGCCCTTCTTTTATTTTCACAAGCCTCAATCCGTCCTTTATAAATGAATGTACACAGAAAGACACATTTTCCTGGACCTAGGCTTCTGGCCATAGCAACAGGTTTTCTTTTACCTAAAAAGAATTCTCTTTACCCATATAGTGTACTGGGAAGAGAAAAGGCTGACAGCATTGTTTGTGTTCTCTTGCTTAAGAACAAACACTTGAACCACTGCATATAGTTTGGATTTTTCATATGTGAACTTTTTAAAACCATGGTTGACAAAGATGTTTCAGGGTAGTGTAATAAATATATGTAAGTAGTACATATAAAATATTTCCAACCCACCAGTCTAGACAGAGAAATCTATATGTAATTTTTCACCAATGACGATGAAACCAATAGTGTCTCCCCAGCAGTGCAAATGCTAGATGGAGCACTCACAGTAGCATTTTATTGTTTAGTTGCTAAGTCATGTCTGACTCTTTTCTGACCCCATGGACTGTAGCCCAACAGGCTCCTCTGTCCATGGAATTTTGCAGGCAAGAATACTGGAGTAGGCTGCATTTCCTTCTCCAGGGGATCTTCCCAACTCAGGGATCAAACTCGAGGCTCTTGCATTGGCAGGCGGGTTATTTACCACTGAGCAACCTGGGGAAGCCTCGCAGTAGCATACCTTCTAAGATAAACTTCAAGCAAGATGGCTACTTGATTCCCTCTTTACACAAGGCTGGCTCCCAGTATCCTAAGACATTCTACTCCTAGCAAGTCGTGGAAGCCCAAGATCTCTCCTTCCTGCTCTCACTGTGAAGTGCACCGCCCCTGTACAAAGAGTCCTTTCTTCCTGGTTTCGGTTGCTTCTACTTCAGGTTACTGTCACCACTGCCAAGGTCACTTCTAGTGTACAATATCAAGGCAAGTTTTCTTATACCTGTCTCCCTGCCCTCCCAGGAAGATAGCACCATCTTTTCCATGTGAAGGGAAAATAAGGAAGCCCTCTTTACCAAGGGCCACATTTAGAATTCCATCTTATAACTGCAGAGAATAATGGAGGGGGAAAATACAGCCGCTAGTAAAATAACCATCTTCCCTGGTGGCTCCGATGGTAACGAATCTGCCTGCAATGCAGGAGATCGAGTTCCATCCCTGGGTCAGGAAGGTCCCCTGAAGAAGGGAATGGCTACCCCGTCCAGTATTCTCGCCTGCAAAGTCCCATGGACAGAGGAGCCTGACGGACCACAATCCATGGGGTCACAAAGAGTCAGACACAACTGAGTGACTACCTTTTTTCACATCACTTCTATGACTCAATCTAGGACAGAATCTTTTCTTGCAACAGAGCTGGCACTACTTCCTCCTGGTTGACTGAAGCCAAATCTAGGAACTTATAAACCCCACTCTTGACAAGGGATTCAGCTTAGTCACCCAAGGTACCTTGACTGCCACTGCCTCCTCTCCACTCAGGACTAGCTTCTAACTTGGTTTTTCCACAGTAAGACGTCTTCCTTGTTGCATTTTGGATTTGACCTTGTATCCATCCCTTAAGAAAGATAGCTAGAAAGAGAAGCTGTTATATACTTTAAAATAGTAAAGACAGTTGTCTTTCTCTGACTGAAAAAGAGCGTTACCCTTCAAAGCTGAATATCACTTTCCACTGCAAATAATTTGTGTTCTCAAGAGGAGATGGTTATTTTACTAATGGTTCTATTTTTCCCCTCCATTATTCTCTGCAGTTATAAGATGGAATTCAAAACATATATTTTGAATGCTACCTTAAATGGGATATTATAGTGGTTACTTTACCATGTTACCACCTGGTTTAATAATATAGATACAATGAATACCTTTAAAAATTAACATATTTAAACATATTACAAAATAACATATTTTGTCTTTTTATTATATGAAAAGAAATAGATACACCCCCCTCAAAATGTCATTTATTGTTAAGGCACCCTCGAATAACAATCTGTGTCCTTTTGGCCTAGAAATTTCACTTTTAAAAATTTATCCTACAGGCTTACTCACATAAGTGGACATAGATAATATGTTAATGCATGTTCATTGTAATACAGTATACATCAAGTGGAATATTATGCAGCCTAATAGGTAATTTAATGTAGATCTATAGCCTTATATCTACTTACAAAGAAAGAAATTTAAGACATATTTTCTCAGAAGCCAAATTGCAAAACTTTGAGGATGTCATGATTCCATTTGTGCAAGAAAAATATGAACTTATATATACACTTACATATGCAAAGAATGTTTCTAAAACTACATATAAAAAATGCTTTTTTACACTCTTGTAAATGGTACTGACCAAATGGGGAAGATCATGTTTATGTTTATGTTTACCATTTAAATATTTTATCATGAGTCGTAAAATCTCATAATAAAAATTGATTGAATAAAAGCTTAATAATCCTAACACTATCCTCAATAAATAACATAATTCTTACATTGGAAGAGAAATCTTCACTTTTCATGGCACTCTGCTGAACACTGGAAGATCATACATTTTGTCAAACAAGCTAATTTAATTCACTTGAAATAAATGTGAATATGGAGATGTTACCTAACAGACATTACATCTGTTGTGTTCAAATTCTTCATTCTTGAGTGCCTCTGACAACTCCCCCAACCATTTCTCTTACCTCTAAAATTCATCTTCTCCCTTACTTGGCTGTGATTTTCCCACAATTGAACCTTTCTTAAGATAAAGGAAATTGCTGAACAAACTTAGGAAAAAAATGTCCTAACTTGGCAGAAAAAAAAAGAAAATTCAGTGCAAACTTAGGCTAGATTTTAGCTTCTGTTTGAAGCTAATCATGATTGAGATTACTTGCCGATTGCCTCCATTTCCCAGAACCAATCCTGACCAGAATTAGGAGCACCAGACTTAAAGACTGGAGTCCTCTTTCTGAAAGTCTGCCCCTAACCCATTGTCACCTTTGAAAACATTACGAAAGTAAATAAGAACTGCAGTGGTCACTAGCCACTGGATAGAATGAAGGAAAAGGAAAGCAAGTATGCCTCAGTCCTTTCATCACAGCTGGGCTCTTTCATACAGGACCCACCTTCTTATATCTCTATTGCATCCTTACCTGCCAGTGTCAAGACAAAGGTGGTCTCCAAAAAGCCTTCAACTTTGGAGAGAATGGGCAGCACAGTCTGGGATGGTAGCAGCATCTTTCCCATAGACCTTTATCTAAGGTCTGAATCTGAGTCTAGAAATACAAATATTCCTCTCTGATCATCTGCGCATTTCCTCTTTTATTATTTGATCTTTTGCTGCTGCTACCCTGAAAGTAATTGCATGTTTTAAGCTGTTAAGAACTTGCAAATGAAGGGAGACAAAGTTAAAAACTCTAGTTTCCGATGACTGTTCCTAATAACTGTGGTGTAATTTGGGTGCTTTTAGTAAATGGTAGGACCATGATCACAAAGATTAATGAGGGTTACCAAAGGTGGGAAATCGAGATGCTGGCAAGATTCTGAACCTCAAAGCTAGTGAAACTAGCAGAGAAACATGAAAGTAAATATGGAAATTAATAGGAGGGTCAAATAAGTGTCCAAATTTGAAGCTGTTTTTGAAATGTGATAAACTTCTAAATATGTCCCTAGAATGTAAAAGGTAATTCAATCAATAAACAAGCTTATTGAACATTTCCTTTTTCAATAGTGAGTTAAGTTGCCAGAGCTTCTGGGTAAATAAAACCAGGGCCCTGTTCCCTATCCTGAGGTTCTTTATAATCTAGTCATTGGATGAAAACCAATATATACTGAATAATAGGGGTCAAGATGATAAACTATGATTAAAGTATTAATCTGGGTCAAATAAACATAAGCTCAAGTATGGAACTAATATCTAGTATTGAACTGGGACTGGCAGAGGATAAATAGTTGACAAATATATGTTTGGGTGAGTGAATGATTAAAAAGTAGAAAAATAATGGCGATTGGGGAAGGAATTGTTATTAAAAGTGAATTTTTATAAAAAGAATGAATAAGTTAGCAAGATGAAGACAGACACACATTTCCAGTAAATGACTAAAAATGAACAGACATGCATTCATAGAATGGCAGAAAGGCCAGCCTTATTTGAAGGAAATTTATTTTGATTAAGTAAAATATAATACAATAGGGCAGACATTGCATTTGGTACTAATAATATATGAACAACAAATGAGAGCCTAGCTTAGGTTTTCAAGATAACTTGGTCCAGTGATAACTTAGTGGGGACCTTTGAAACTAAGATTGCAAAGACGTTGTAAATCTAAACGAAGGAAACTTCAGAATCTGGACCAAGAACTTATGTTTCATATAATCTGATTTATTTAATAGTAGAAGCATTTTTCACTGTGATGAAGACAACATGAATGATAATGAAAATAATTTCTAAAATATTAGAATGATAACGTAGGTAGAAGAATTACTATTGCCATCCCTACCTTAGACATACAGCTAAGACTTCTTATATAGTGTACCTAATTCTTAACAAAAATTTTGATGGTTCTTATCACAAAGCTGCAATACTGAATACAGTCACTGCATTTGTTCATTTTTGCATTTAGGACCTACTTCCTGTGTGAACTGCATAGTCCAGGAAAGTAACAAAGATGTAGACTCTCTTCCACTGGGCCACTGCTCCATATGTGCTAATATCTGAGTGTTTAACACAGTATCTACACCCTACATTGCTATTTGGTCACCTTAAGAGGTCTTGAAAGAATAAGGCAAGTAGTTACTAAAATGCTTAGGGTTGATAGTGCACTGGAATACTTGATTGCAGAGTCTTCATATTTTGATCAGAAATTACCATGAGATGCAAGCTCTGGTTTTAATTTACACTCTGGTTTTAATTTACACTTTAGTCAACTGGGCTTTCCTGGTAAGAAACCAGCCTGCCAAGGCAGGCAAATGAAGATGGGGGTTCAATCCCTGGGATGGGAAGATCTTCTGGAGGAGGAAATGGCAACACACTCTATTCTTAACTGAATAACTTCATGGACAGAGGAGCCTGGCAAGCTACAATCCATAGGGTCATGAAGGGTCTGAGCATGCACGCATGTTGCACATTAGCCAACAAATTCTGGTAAAATCATTCACTGCAGTTATTTAAACAATATTTCCATTTCTTCATCTCTAAAATGGCTACCCACTCCAGTATTCTTGCCTAGAGGATTCCATGGACAGAGAAGCCTGGTGGGCTATGGTTCATGTGGTCACAAAGATTTGGACATGACTGAGCAACTAACACACACACACACACACACACTCAAATTGCTATATTAAAAGAAAAGAAAATCTTCCAGGCTTGGTATCCTGCAGTTAGCCAATCAGATAGCAAATTTTAGTCTATTAAGTTCTTTTGAAAAAATATATTTAGAAGCAATATTTCAGGGAAAGAAATAAATAGATTACAGTTAATCTGATTAGATACCCATGATCTAAATGGGTGATCTTCCTGGCCAGTCACAAGTAACTTCTATGACGTAGTTAAGCCAAGGGTCAATCAGAGGCAGTGCCCCAGTCCACAGACTTACAGGCCTATATCTGAAGCTAAGTCTGTTCTTGAGTGCTATTCCCTGTGCCTGGCACTCACAGGTACTTGTGAGCATGTGGCATTATCACAATATTGGTAGTTGTAGGGAAAGACATAGCAAATTAGGGAAATTTACAGATGGGCCTGATACTCCAGATTATCAGCACACTTGTGTTGTTGTTAAAATAAAATACTCTCCAACTGTTCCATAGCTCTTTTGCATTACTGCTAAAGAAAAGTTACTACGTAGGCGGCATTTTAAGCCCAGCTAACGTAATGATAATGATTTGGCCCATTTCAAAGGAGAGGTAAAAGTAACAGGTAAAACTCTAAATGGAAAATATTAATTTTCAAAAACAGAAACTATTTAAAATAAAACAATATTTTTTCTTGACCCATTTCCCAATTTGTTGGGGGGGGTGGTGGTAATTGAAATTTGTTATGGTTCTTTTTTCCCCTCAAAGCCAAGTATGATTTAACAAGAAGTTTCAATAACTTCAAAAAGTAATGGATTTCCCTTCACGTCTGTGTAAGCTCAAGGTGTATTTTCCTGACCTATCTCTTGTGTCCATTTTCAACGTTACTAAAGCTTTAAAAAATACAACAGCAAGAGAAATTGATACGAATCCTATGAAATCCACTTTGCTTCAAATCTTAAGTCTGAGATAGACCAGTTCAACAACAAGAAAAGTTTAGCTTTATATCTGGAACAAAATTCAATACTGTGGTTACAGAATATGTAACCAATATCTTTCATAATTTGGGTTTTAATACATAAAAGTAAATGTGCTACAGAGATTTAATAGCATAGTTGGGCATATCCCTTCTTATATTTCTGGAACAGAAGCACATTGCTTTTTCTGCTGCCCTGTTTGCTTTTTGCTCAGGTGAAAATTTTTAAAAATTGCTACATACAGTATATATTGGTTTTCTTTAGAACAGTCATGATAGAGAAGATTTAGCTTCAGTTCTGACCAGGACTTTGGTTGGTCATTCTTAGGAGTTTTTTCAGGTATATGGCTCTTTCTTGACAAGTATGGAAACAAGATTGAGGGCAAGAAGAGAAGAGGGCAACAGAGAATGAAATGGTTGGGTGGCATCACTGACTCAAAGGACATGAGTTTGAGCAAACTCAGGGAGATAGTGAAGGACAGGGAAGCCTGGCGTGCTGCAGTTCATGGGGTCACAGAGTTGAAGACAACTTAGTGACTGACAACAACAATGGAAACAAGAACAAGAATCCTCAGATGGCAGGAAGTAGCTGCTCCTCCCCAAACTCCTATTTTTTTCTTTTCTCGTGACTTTCAAAATTGGAAAAACATGACTTATAGGATGAAATCTTTAAAGCTTTTCCATCTTCTACTATAAGCAAAACTACGAAAATATACACTACTTTGTCCCTCCAAGTCTGATAGATCTGGCATTTAAAAATGGATGGCTGTGCTTTTAATTCTGGGACCAGTTCAAAGTTGATGTTAGATAAATTAATATGGAGAAAAACACTCTTGTAAATAATCTTTCAGTAGTAGGTAGCTGTTACTTTACTTTGGTGAAAATAATTTATGTGATTTTTACCTTAGAATCAAGAATCATTTTAGATTTCCAAGGGAGAATTTTACTCTAAACTATCCTGCATTTTAAACACTATTTAATTATGATTTACTTCCTTGGGGATTATATCATCATGTGATTTAATTTGGTATATACCCTAAGGGGGAGCATATTTCAATTATAAAATATTTCCTCCAGAAACAATAATGGTTCAATGATTTATTTCAGGATGCTATTATAAAATGGCTTATTCAACTGGAATTTGAATGCATTAGAGTTTAAAAATATAGTATAAAATGCATGAGAAATGAACATACGTGCTTTTGTGCTCACACACAAAAATCATATTTATAACTATTTTCAGTCTTTACATAATACATACTTTAATTATTATATCTTGGAAAAAGAACTTAGAAAGCTGAACACTATGAAACACTTATATTATTATCTCTTCAAAAAGTTCATTTTTGGACAAGTATCATTTGGATAGGGATTAACTTAATCAGAGATTTTGAATCTTCTTTACTTTAATTTTTAATCTCTTTTTGAAAAAACATGTCTGAATCTTTAAAAGACCTAAACCTGTAGTCACAAAGCACTGCTTCAAAAAAGGAAAAAAAAAAAAAAAGAAGAAGAAGGGAAAGTTTTTAAAGCAGCCACCGGCTGTAAGAGAGATAGTGCAGGCAGCAGATTTGTGACAGAGTGGAGCATGAAACCCATCAGCTGATGAGTGAAAATCCCTGGTTTCTAATTAATCGAGGTACACAGGCCAAGGGATGAAGAGGATCAGGGAAATGAAATCAGGAAAAAGATACCATCAGTCATTTCTGCGGCCCATTGTCATACTTCAGAATCTGCTGTAATGAATCACTCAGGCATTCCACAGATACATTCAAATGGTGAAGAAAATTCATTGTCCGGTGAAGAGCGTTTGATAAAAATCTTTCTTCCCCCCCTCCTCTTTGTCAGAAGCCTATGATCAGAAAAGGAAATCCAGACAGCACAACAGGTGTGCTTTCTGCAAGCCTGGTGAAATCTGCAAATGAACCAAGTATGGAAGAATTTTTCTGTATTTAGTTTTTTCCCCAAAATGTGTATGAGGAGGGTGTCGAGACAGAGCATCTGGCAAGGGGAGGTTTGTTATTGAAAAGAATTTCAAAAAGTGTAAGATTAAGAGAAGCAGAGTAGTCTGTCCCATCCTGCAGTGAAGCAATGCATGGTCCTGTACAGATCTCAACTCAGGAAATAAGAGAAAACATTGGGAAATGTAGTAATATTTAATTTAATTCATAAAGAGACATTTCCTTTGAAGGACAGTCTATACAAAGAAGAAAGTATTATGCATTACAGCCTGGCTCTGATCAGAAAAGAAAAACCTCATCCTCAAAATCAGACTGCTGCTCTTGGGCCCATGATTTCTGGGGTTTCCTGGAGAAAGGATTTCCTTTAAAGTCAGTGAGACTTAACCCGTGATGAATGCATATTTCAGCCTGAAGGTTTTGTTCAAAGGTTTCCTAATTCAGGCCTGCATTCCTCCTGGGTTATAGCCCACTTTTGCAACAGTCATGTATTTTAATGGAAAAAATACTCTTTGGAGCAGTCATGACACAGTCTCTGTGGTTTTCCACTCTGCAGCAAGTTTTTGACGGCGAACAATTTCTCGAAGCAGCTCCAAGTACTGTGTGGCATTAGGTGACATGCGAAGATAATTGTTTTTAAATAATCAGGTGCTGTACTGAGACATATAAGGATGGCTGATTCATTTTAAATTTAATTACTATAATATAGGGTTTCGCTGTCTATATTATCAATCACCAAGACACTTTGGAGTTGATAATATTAAAATTGCAACAATAATGAGAATTCTACTTCATGATGAAAATAATTTTAATCATGGGTAGATTGCAAATCCATTTACAGTTACGGTTACTGAGAATTCTATTATCTACCTTCTCTTGTAAAAGATGTTAAGACATGTTTTCAGGAAGTGGAAAAGATTATAGAAATATGCTGTTTCTATGAAGTTCCAAGTGCAGGCTTTCAGAAAACCTCAAGAAAGCTTCCAAACTGTCAAGATTTGTTGGGGGGTGGGGGTAGAATGAGGAGCAGGGGAGGTGGTTGGGATTAAAGGGAGGCAGAGAGCTCTCTATTTTGCTTCTGTTTGCTTTATTCTTCTGTCAAAATTATTTTTGAGAACCTACTCAGTAAGAGGCATTGGGCTGGGTGCTGGGGATGAATCAGATAATAAGCAGTGGAGTCACTCACCTCAAGGAGTTCACAGTCTAGTTAGCTTTAATGGCAGCCTTGGCCGTGGCAACCCACTCCAGTATTCTTGCCTGGAGAATCCCCTTGGGCAGGGGAGCCTGGGGGGCTACAGTCCATGGGGTTGCAAAGAGTCAGACACGACTGGGCGACTAGGCACACAGTGCACGGCCTTTGATGGTGGTTTGGATTTTAATGGAGGGCAGTGGATGAGGCCAGGAAACAACTGGTCCTCAGCTCTGCCTGTGCATTAGCTTCACCTGGGAAGTTAAAAAAACCTGTGTGTTTACACATGTATATAATAATACAATAGAATACACTGATAGATATCTACATTCAGGTCCCATCGCCAGCATTTGGGTATGAGGTGGGGCTCAAGCATAAGTATTCTTTCAAAGCTCCCCAGGGGATTCTAACTAGCAGCAAGGGTTAGGAAACATTCACTTCAGCTCAGTCCCTCAGTCGTGCCTGACTCTTTGCGACCCATGGACTACAGCACACCAGGCTTCCCTGTCCATTATCAACTCTCAGAGCTTGCTCAAACTCATGTCCATCAAGTCGGCCTAGGAGACACTAGACCACCAAAAACAACATCTAAAAGACCACTACTTCTGGATATTATTTGAGATGACTCTCTGCTCATTTGGTAAGCTTCGAGAAAATAGTTTTTTAAACTCTGACTGAGTTAAACTAGCCCCCACAGTCCAGTATATTTTGCAGAGAATGTGTAAGTTCATGTCCATAATACTTTATAATCACCTTTGCTAGCTATGACTTTGTCTCCCCTTCTAATATCCAAAATAATCAGATTTGGTCTGATCATTGGTCCTGTCAAGATTTGCTCATTGCTGCTCATTATTTACTCAGTCTTTTACCCAGGAATTTCTAAGAGGTAGGTTTTGTTACACCAGGAGAAGTTTAAGAAGCTGAGTCAGAGCGATACTAAATGAGTTTGAGGGGACTGAACTGTAGGAAGGTAAGGCATTCAGTGGTAATGGACAGACGAATTATCCCAGCTGTATTCCCCTATTCCACGTGGCTGCGCTCCAAAATCCGTGGTAACTTGTATCCTGCTCCACACAATCTAATTTATGCATTTGGACATTTCTTGGTTTAAGGCTACACACTAGAATGAACTTCTATTTAAATATTTAATTCATATGAATTGTGTCTTGTATTTCTACATTTACAAAATATCTAGACATAAAATATTCATAATTTCTACTATCACAATTCTAATTTTCTTTGTACCATAGCCTTTATTCTCTCTTTATTAGGATTCTTTCTCTTCTCTACTTTTCTTCATCCTAAACCCTACTCCTCCACTTGAACGTGGTTTTTATTCTTATTTTACTTTCTTTTTGCTCTCTTAGGAACTAACAAAATCAACAATCATAAATGTCTCCAAACATTAACCTGATCCCTTTACTCAGTCTTGGTTTTCCATAATACTCATACATCCTAGAGTGTGTGTGCATCTATATGCATAGACATGGAGATAATTAGTTTAAAAAATCAGTCTATTACCCTCATTGTCACTTAAAGCATTCCCATGAGCATATAAACTGCGCCCCACACTGGTCCTCTGCTTTGGTGGAACTCTATGAATAAATTATGTTTCCAGAGTCTGCCAGCTTTCTAACTCCAGCTTACTGCAGTTTGGAACAACATCTTACCTTCATAGGTTCCATAATTTTTGTCCTTCTGGGTTTATTTTCATCTTTCTGTTTCTCTAGCCCACCAATAACTTTTGCAGGGAAAGATGGCCTCTCTCATGGCCAGAGATTCATGGGACTTATCTGTAATTAGGTCAAATTATTTGGGTGACGATCAAAGCAGAAAAACCTACTTCGATGGCATTCAGTCAGGAGTATCATTATTGAACGTTCGTGTTTGCATGCTAATTTTCAGAATTGGAAAACACATGGATACAAGTGTGAGGTTAAATTTTATTTTCTTTAAGGCAATAAACTAGGGTCATTGGCATTGCTTGGCATTTAGAGAAATACAAAGCATTAAGCTGTCAGATTTAGAGTAGAGATTGTGAATTCTGATTTGAAGGCACAAACATTGCAGTCATTAACTACATATAGTTGAATTTATAAAATAAACTGGCAAAGAGGAAAAAAAAGAAACAAAAAGTTGTAAATAAGTAAACTCGTTTGAGAAGATTAACATAGCCATTGCACAGCCCACTGTTTTAATCCAGTCACTTTGCAAAATGAAGGCTATTTGGATGGATTTCATCAAAAATAAAAATAAAAATTGACCAGATAGTCCACAGGTGATCATTTCCAAGCCTTCCCCCCAGAGTCAGACTTTCAAATATTTATCATATATGTATATATGTTTGCTTGGATCATGATAAGGTAACTATTTGGGATTTTTGGAAAGTAAGCTAGAATGTCACCTGAGACATCCGTCTGATTTGGACTGAGTTCAGAAGCAAAGTGCCTTGAGAGGCCAAAAGAGAAAGAGGGTGAGAGGGAAAGCAAGCAGGAATGGACAGCCCGTGTTGCCAGCTCTAATATCCCAGTGCAATTATTTTGTGGACAACCACTCTTTGCCTGCACAGGAGATAGGGCTATAAGTGTATGTTATTTTTTAATTACAAGGGGGGGTAGAAAAAATCCTGATGATGGGCTGGAAGGTGCCATTGCATTGTTATTTTTTCCTCTCCCTTCGTTTGCTGATTATGTGAGCCGGGCTCCTTTGCTAGCCGATGATAAGCAGAATTTCCATGTTCTCTGCATAATTAATCCATCTCTGCCTCTCTTCATGCCAACTCGCCCGTTATCGCCGGCACATGCCTGAATTGCAAAAGAATCCGCTCTTCAATTGGAACTTATTGATATTCTAAGAAAAAAAAAAAAAAAAGAGGGAGAGAGAGAAGGGGGGGGAAAAACTGAAAATCCTTAAGTTTAAGCCGCAGATTTTTAAATGGATTAATTTCGCTGCAATCGCAGCCATCTAAGGCGGGAAGGCAGGCAGAGCAAATTGAAAGCGTCTCCATGTTTGCAGAATTGGGTCCAGACCGCTGAAATGTACTGGCACAGCTCTCTTTTAAAGTCAGAAAATTACCATTCATTTACATCACATGAAATACTTTTTTATGCTAGAAATATTCAAGAGACGTTCTTTAAATGCCTGCTAATGCTTGATAACATTTCTAACTTTCAACATTTTGCTAGACTTTGATATGACACGATAGGAATGCCTTCCAGTAGAGAATATTATATCTCTCTTTATCACATACAGATTACATCATCTTTTTCTAAATCATCTCCAAGTAGTCTTTAAACAATGAAGTCTGTCATTGGTTCTGTGGGACCTTGTATGCTGATGGAAGTCAAGGTTAGTCATTTACTTTTTGTCTACCTACAAATGAAATGTTTGTTTTTGTTCAATTTTTCTTCTTCAGATACCTAAAGATCTTGGGTGGCAATGTTAAGAATATAAAAATAATCATAATAATTTCTCAGTAGATATTGTTTTGACTATTGTCCTCATTCTTACAGGAAACTCATTTTTGGAGAGACTTGACTCCTTGTCATTTTAACTTATACTTCAAAATCTCCTTGGGTTTCGAAAGGGTTGGTAGCTAAGTCATACCACAAAATGTACAGTCTAAGCAGCACAATACATAAACTTCTAGTTTCAGGATTGTTGCAATTTCCAAATGAAATTACTAAACCTTGCTTAGTTGATGTTTTGTTTTTCTGATCTTTAAATCTGCGTTATGTTAATTCCCTGACTCCTGGAATCAGCACTGCCAGGGCTGAAGTTCTCCTTAATCCTCTAGGGTCGCCCAGCAGTGCTTTCTTCCTGCCTTTGGAGATGCACATAGCTGCAGTTTCTGCTGGTGTGTGTGGCAAGGCTGATGTACTCTTTTAGCTTAGAGAGAAGGGTTGCTAATATCAATCAGAAAATAAAAGGGGGGGGGAAGAGAATTAAACTGTTTAAAAATATTCACCAGTAAGTGGGTCTTATGAATTTTGAATGTACCAAAATTCAAAAGGGAAAAACGATCATAACATAATTTTTTAAAACAACTGAGTTGAAAGGTATACTTCCTAAGGGAAATGAGACAGTGAGCAGTGATATTTGTTTCAGTTATGAAACAAGGACCTTTCTAATTACAGGCCATCTTAACATTAAATACTGGCGTTAGAGTAGAAAAGTTTGTATTTATAATTTGAACGATTTAAATATTGACTTTGTATTTTCTGCCTCAGAAGTAAACCAAAATGAATACAAGGATGAGGAACACATTAGAGAGGAAAATGGTTTTATAGTCATAGAAAAAAGAATATGGTGATGATTGCTATAAACTTAAGAACAGATAAATGATACAGTTTTAATAAAACCATCTTAATTGTAAAATCTTCTATAATCTTTAGGCTACCTAGAGCCTGGAAATAGAGGAACTGCTAGTTGCACATTGAGTAATTTTGTATAGTCAGCTAAACACTTTAAAGCAATTTTTAAAATGAAATGAAAAATGACCCTTCTTAAAATAGATATAGCAAAAACATTTCAACCATAAATAACAAATTCAGTGACCTTGTATACCCAACCCTTTCATTTAAAGGCATGAATTAAAAGGACTTGAAAATTGCAGGTGTATTTGGGGAGAGGAAACTTCTAGGCTTTCTATTTTGGAATAAAAATCATGACTTAAAACTCAAATATTTTCTATAGTATGCATTTCATTCATATTTTCAACACTCTGTGTAAGAGAGTTAGAAATATATTGATGGGAATTTATGTTTTTGTAAAAATTATATTTTATACTTTGAAATCATTATGACTTTCTATCTATAATAGTTATGATTTAGTTCATATAGTTGAACATATTTTTACTGTGAAATATGAGTTCTGTTGGTTTTATTATTATACCCTAAAATCACCAGGTATTTTAAATGAATTTAAGGTATCACATTTCTAATTGTTACCATATGTGCAGATCAGAATAAGCAGAGTGATGCAAATGGTTTCGAGATGCTCAGTGTCAGATGACAGGCTAAATCAAACAGCAGTGATTCACTATGAAGTGATGACTGCGAATATGATATGAATTAGCTATTTCACTGAAAAGACTACCACACTGACATGGATTCATAAATGATGAACTGACTTATAGTAGGAACAATTGAGTGGATTTTTTTCTTTCTTTTAAATTTAAGGATGAATTGAAAAGTGAAGACGGCTATTACAAACGATTTCCTTGGTGTCAAAAATTGCTAAATAGTTCTCTTTTTTTTTGACATTAGGAAAATGAGTGACAGCCCTTTATTTGTATTGTGCATGATGGATGGATCCCTTCATCGCCTCCCTTCTCCTTTCTCTTTCTTTTGTAAGTGGATGGAATTGAACTATTTACCACCTCTACGCTGGCTTTTTGCTCATCAGATACCATCATCTTCTAAAACTTAAACCTCTCCTATGCTTATTCCAAAGACCCAAACATGTCAACTATATCTTCCTCATGGATGCATATCTTCCAAAATAAAATATTTAATGATTCTTTTTGTGATCTTTTGCCTTTTCTTGCCCTATGTCTAAAGGTTTTAAAAATCACTCCATCTTGGAAAGAAACTTAGTATACCTAAACACTTTTCCTGTTCTGTTCAATCCTCTCAGTTCAGGTGGTTCTTGTGGTAAGGAAAAAGGTTCAAAGAGTCTTTAATCTCTCATGCTTTGTACCCAAACTCTCCAATATAGTTGTTCGTCTTCCCAGTTTCTTATAGGAATCACTGTGGGTCACTGAATATTGGCACTCATCAATTAAGAGGCAGCCATTGAGAACCTCCCATTTATTCCCGCACCGCTCTGTGCACTGGAGAGGGACTGAAATTCTGTGACTTACGTAAATCTGTTAAGTGGCCTTTCCTCAGCAACAGTTTATGGTAAAATCGCCACACTTTTTTTTGAAAATTCTAACAAAACATTCCAATCATTCTTTCATATTTAGCCTGGAGTTCCTTTCTTTAGAGATACCTAAAGACATTTTTCAAATTGGTGATATTCAAGTGTAGATGGTTTATGTCTATCTTTTATTAATATCAGGTACTCAAAATTTTACAAATATATTATAGAAATGTATATTTTTAAATAGTTGAATGGCAGTCTTTCAGGGAACAAGCAGTTGTGTTTTAAAGAGGCAAATGGAACTGAAAAGCCCCTTCTAGCCACCTGAGTGAGAAATGATCCCTTAATCAGATATGACTCCTACTTAAATCTCCCCAGAATATTTTCCATTGTGTTCTACATACTATCAACAGTCTTTACTAAACAAAAGAAGTTTAGGTCTTTTCTTTAAAACTATTAAAAAAACAGAAGAAAAGACAGCTGTTGTTTCTAATTCTGATTGATCACTTATCTTTATAACATCAATAATGAGACCTTAATTTCCTCATTTGTAATAATTAGAAAAATAATAACTACATCAAAAAGTTGTTATAACAATAAAAATATGAAAACACTCAGCACTTTTCCTGAAACAGAGGCAGTGTCACACAGTAAGGTATCATTTTTTTCTTAGTTGTTTAGTCATTATTCTATGAGTCAAATACTAGAAGAAGCAAGCAGGCTTAAAGAAAAGATTAATATGTGTCTATGAATGTGTATATTCTATTTATAACAGGTATCAGCTTGTATCAGGTATTTTTATTCAAACATTGGGTAGAAATGAAAATTTACATTTTTTCAGAAAATTTGAAAAATAGTCATGGCAAGCTTTTAAAATAATCTCTATATTTTATGTAAATCTTATGAGATGAAAAAGGATTAAAGAAGAAATAAGAATTTGTTGATATTGCTGCTTTCAAGACAGTCTTCGTAAGTCTTAGCTTTCTGGTTATCTTTTCTATGGGGGCTTCAATTTGTAAGCTGCATAGCAGCAGGCTGCAGTCAGAGACAAAAACTGTGATTTTGGAACATGTGTAAATAGTTCATTGGAACCATACATATTTTATGAATATAATTTTGAGAAATAGGAGAAGGAATTATTAAAGAAAAATCAATATAGTAAGTTTTTCTAAGAGATGTCTCACTTTGAGAAATTAAAAATTTTAACTATTAATTAAATCATTTTTATTTCCTAAGTATTAATTTATATATACTTCAGAAAAGCATATATTTAATAACTATTTTCCTTATTGAATTAGAAACAAAAGCATACTTTTAAATGTATGTTTTTATTTGTAAATGTAAATTCACATGCAATGAGGGTCTAACTAAAGAAATGATCAGTAAGATTTCTTAGCTCTTGTATTGTATTATTATTATTATAACAGATTATATTTCATATTATTACAAGGTTCTTAATGGGTCTAGATTATTATAAACATAGATTACTTTCATAGATACATCCTGGTATAATGATCTATATCTAAAAGTACAGCTTTTTCTTAAAAATACATAACCACATGTGATAGATTCCTAATTTTAAATATTTATTATAATAACACAATTACAATATATTAACAAACTAATTGAATGATCACCTACTATGTGTAGAACTCTGTGCAGAAAAAGTTATTTATAATCTATTTATAACACAAAGAAGAATGTGATAAATTCCAAGTCCCATGGAAACAAAAATAAAGTACAACTTGGATAAGGTCTATTGATGTGAACTGTTGTGGAATTTGCATTCCTCTATCATTTCACTCTATGTATGCTTCTGGCTTTTATCAAATTCTATCTGAAACAAATGGAGCACTCATCAACATTTGGAAGATTTGGCCCATCCAAGATTATCATCACAAATATACTATAACAATGAAACTTGATCAGCACAGAGAAATGGACATATTTGATCTATGCTGAGGTAATACAGAGTAAAGATAGAATCATAGCTAATGAAGATACATGTAAGGGTTTTCAGAAAGGTAAGCTGTGGTTTTAATTATTATGAAGAAAAGAAGAGCCATGTCATAGATACATAGGAGACTAGGGAAAAGTGCACAGAGGAAGAAAGAGTGCAAGAATTCAGATTTAGCTAGAATCTGAAAGTCGTGTTGGAAACTAGGGTAAAGAGAAAATAGAATACGTATGCCAATTAATGTTTAGAGAACAAAGAAATAGAGAAGGATATTGAAGGAAACGGTTTTCACATTTGGATACAGAATGAATTACAGACAAAAGATTGAGGGCAGAACTAATGTCAGACTGTGTACAAGGGTTGAGATTCAAGGTAATTCTTTACTGCAACCATAAGATGCTTCTGAGATAGATAATTTGATGAAAGATGTCATGTCATATCAGGAACACGTGAACACAGACATATTTTACTTAAATGGCAGACTTCAATGGATTCAACTTGAAAACTAAAAATATCAATTTAAGTATATAATTTTGTAACATTATTGGAGGAAAGTAAACACACATAACCCCATTTTACAGATGGAAAAAGGTAGTCTTGTTATTGTTGTTAATTTGCATGTTGTAAAGTTGAAAGAGTAAGCCCAGGTATTAGGAAAATATTCCTAGGTGCTACAGTTACAGCGTCTTGTGCATGCTGTGGGTGCTAAGTTGCTTCAGTTGTGTCTGATTCTTTGTGACCCTATGGACTGTAGCCTGCCAGCCTCCTCCATCCATGAGATTATCCAGACAAGAATACTGGAGCAAACTGCCATGCCTTCCTCCAGGGGATCTTCCCAACCCAGGGATCGAACCTGCATCTCTCGTCTCCTGAGCTGACAGGCAGGTTCTTTACCACTAGTATCCTAAGTGCTAGAATTACAGTGTATTGCTTTAATTAAGAATAAATATGATGACATATTTTTATGACAAGATTTTATTTAAAAAATTTTATTCCTACAAATAAGTCAATGAAGCTACTGAAATACCTGATTATGAAAATCCACTTCAAAAAATTGGGGGAGTTCTTCAAAATTTTTTTCCAATTATCCCCACCAAATGTATCACCATAGTGGTTAGTTTGCTTTTGTGGTTTTAATTATTTTACCCTTAAAGTTATGGTTTTGCTATGCTTGCCCTAGAGCCAAACTACATGCTTAAAATCCCAGCTATCCATCTTACAAGCTGTGTGACAGCAAGCGTGGTTTCTCTCTCTGGGCTTCAGTTTTCTCACCTATTCTATAGAGATAATAATAGAATTTATCTCAGAGAACTGCTGTGAATTTTTGTAAGTCAGTTCATACACAGAAAGCACTTAGAATGGGGTCTGGCACAAACAAAGAGCTTAATAACGATGCTAATGGAAAGTGTGATGTGTGTGTGTGTGTCTTGTGCTGGTGCTTGTATGTGTTGGTGGCGGTTTAGTCACTAAGTCATATTCAACTCTTTGTGACCCCATGGACTGTAGCCCACCAGGCTACATTCTGTCCAGGGGATTCTCCATGGGATTCTCCAGGCAAGAATATTGGAGTGGATTGCTAGTTCCTTCTCCAGGGGATCGTCCTGATTCAGGGATCGAATCTTGGTCTCCTGCGTTGCAGACAGATTCTTCACCGACTGAGCCACCGGGGCAGCCCTTGTATGTATATGTGCATGCACGTGTGAGTTTTTGGTATACTGGGATGAGGGACTGATGCAAACTGAAGGCAGTTAGAGTGTGACGTGATCTGTCCAACAAGCTGTGGTTTCTGGTTTTCTTAAAGTTTTAAATCATCAGGCCCATTGTACAAGTAAACTGAGCTGTTTTTCATAATGAGGGAATGAGAAGTATATCTACCCCAAATGGTACCTATTACCATTACTGAGCCATACCATCTCCACCTCTTTAAGGAATCTGTGTTGCAGGAGCAATATCCCAGTCCTCCTCATGGAGAGAGTTCACTAGTGTCCCTCTAAAGAGTGTGCCCATTTCTGAAGGGCAGGTTTGGTCCGAGTGCTGGACAATTTCACGACACTATTTCCTCCCTTTTTATAAGCATCGGTCAATCCCCCAATGCTGATCAAATTTTTGGTTTATGTTCTACTATTAATTAACCAAATCCCTTGGGTCTTTTATCCTGTTGAAATTGTTCACCATTCATGACATCCTAATCACACTACGTCATCCTCTCTGATATTCAAAGCAATTAAAACTGAAATAACAACTAGATAGCATCAGTTTAAAGCTGAAGAAGTTTAAAAATTTATCTGTTGTTTTAGTAGGAAAAGAGAAGTAGTGGTATACCCATCATACATGAGTTAAGGTAATACTAAGTGTCTCTAGCAAATAATCAAAAAGATGTGAATCAATGCTGCAGACTTGAACAGGGGAGAGTAGAGTCTGTCGTGACGCTAAAGTCCTTCCTCTGTGATTTTCTTCTTCCATCTCTGGGCTCCTATCACCTCCCCAGATACCTTGCATATATTAGGTACTGCTTAATTTTGTTTAGTCCATCAGAACAAACATACATATTGTAGTTTAAGTTTGTGTTTCTCCACTTGGTCCTAATTTGAGCCAGAATTACAGTGACAATAAAGATTAACATTATTTACTTGTAAATTTGTGCCAGATACTGTTCTCACTGCTTTACCAGTATTTATTCATTAACCTTCCCAACAAAGTACGAAGTAGGTATTTTTACTGTTCATGTGTTAAGATGAAAAGATGCAGAGAAATCACATGACTTGTCCAAAGTCACAGATTATGTGGCAAAATCAGGCAGTCCAGCTCAAGAATCTATGCTTTTAATTGCCAGGTTCTATTACCTTAATCATCTGCAGACCTAAGTGTTTTATATGTTTGGATAAAAGGTTTTACCCTCTGTGGCATGTGCTATCTGTCCAGTTGTGTTTATGAATACAATTACACTTAGTGAAGGAACTATTTTCAAGTTATTCACCCTTTCTACAATATTTCTGTGCAAATAAAAATTGTACTAGTGGTACACAGTTTATCTTTGGTGAACCTCTGCTGACTCCTTGTGATTACTGCTTTCTTTTCTAAATTTTTTTCCCGCTAATTTTATAATAAACCCTAGACATTTTAAAATTTTTAAATAAAGCTTCCTGATGTCCGATTGCATCCCTTTTTGAGTGTTTAACATTTAATTGTCACATTAATTTAAGTTTTCTGGCATAGTTCCTATTGAGGATTGTACAGAGATTGCTAGTGTGGTTCCAAGTTCACAGCTGAAAGTTCCTTTTGTGCTAGGAGATGCATTTTTGTGACCTGAGAGACTTGAATTTGTCTTTCAGCATCTTAGCACTATGCCGTCTCCTCATCCATCTTAGGTTTCTATTTCCTCAACCGTGTTTATTCCCCCTTCCTCAGTTTAAAAGCAACTTTCTTCCATAGAAGATGGGAGTGAAATTGAAGCACATTCATTTCTCATCATTTGGTAACCTTATATTTTCCATTCTGTGAGGTGGCCCAATCCTTTTTTTGTTCCCCTTGTTCCACATATATTTAAAAAGACCATTCCTATCAGTATTATTACCATTGTATTATTAGTATTATTAATAGCAGCAGCAGCAGCAGTAATAGCATTTTTAAAAGTCTCACTTCCTCTTGGATTATAATTTCCTGAGACCGTTTAGCTGTTTATACAACTTTTGGGAATGGATTTTTCCATCTTTTATAGTTACGATTTACAGTTCAAGTTTGTTCAAAGATAACCTTAACAAACAAGGCTGAAACTGCAAACAGATGTCCCTCTTTTAAAGTACTCCTTTGCTTTACAGCTCCCAAGTACATAATACACTGATTAATTAGGAAAAATTATTCGTGTTATGCCAGCTTTTGTAGAGGATACAGTATTCACATAAGAAAAAAAAAAAACCTATTGTTTGCTCCTGTAAACACCTAGCTACTTCAAATGATTGACTTCTCAGATGATGCTTCATTATATTAGAATTATTTTGAGATGTATTTTCATGATCTAAAAATGTTTTCATATTGGTCAAGGCTCTTCAGAATTTTCTCAGTGGAGTTTGGGTTTATTTGTCATTTTTTGATCATCCAGTTTATTATTTTTGGTTTCACTGCAGAATACACTTCTACCTAAAGAATTCCATTTATCATTGAAATTTCTTCCCCAGAAAAGTTTGTTTTGATGAGGTTGTCAATGTCTAGGCTCTACCCTCTTTTATTTCCTCTAAAACAATTTGCTTTTTGCAAAACAACTTTTAGTA
This sequence comes from Oryx dammah, assembly GCF_014754425.2. NCBI lineage: Eukaryota > Metazoa > Chordata > Mammalia > Artiodactyla > Bovidae > Oryx > Oryx dammah. The sequence continues at coordinate 230,823 of NW_024080556.1, forward strand.
TCTAAGGTTTCAGGGAAAATTAAGCCATTCTGTTACAGCAAAACATATGGTAATTAATTTAGTATCAGGGAACAGAGTCACTTTTTTTAAACATCTGCATTTTTCTGATGTTGAGATGGTTTGTGATCACGTAGTTAACTTTTCTTTAATTTAGAACGTTCTAGCATTATTGAATTATCTTCCTTTTTAGATGCTGGCTATGAAACAGTTGCTATATTTTCGTCTGGACTGACTTTCCCGAGTATTCTGAGTATTATGACTTTTAAGAAAACATCATGTTAATCTCCCAATGTTTCTATCACTTCCGCTTTTCCAAATGACTCGTATTGGCTGAACAGTTTCCATTAATGCCAGTTAGGATACAGACTAAATACCAAGTTTTCATAATAAGTAATCAAAATCTTACTTTGGGGTTACTTTTTTTTTTTTTTACAATTTTTAGTTAATTTTGAGGGGGTTCCAAAATCACTTAAAAAATTTTGGGGGGGACTTCAAAATCACTGCAGATGGTGACTGCAGCCATGAAATTAAAAGATGCTTGCTCCTTGGAAGAAAAGTTATGACCAACCTAGAGAGCCTATTAAAAAGCAGACATTACTTTGCCAACAAAGGTCCATCTAATCAAAGCTATGGTTTTTCCAGTAGTCATGTATAGAAGTGAGAGCTGGACTGTAAAGGAAGCTGAGTGCTGAAGAATTGATGGTTTTGAACTGTGGTGTTGGAGAAGACTCTTGAGAGTCCCTTGGGCTGCAAGGAGATCCAACCAGTCCATCCTAAAGGAGATCAATCCTGAATATTCATTGGAAGGACTGATGCTGAAGCAGAAACTCCAATACTTTGGCCACGTGATGTGAAGAACTGACTCATTTGAAAAGACCCTGTTGCTGGGAAAGATTGAAGATGAAGGAGAAGGAGATGACAGAGGATGAGTTGGTTGGATGGCATCACCGACTCAATGGAAATGAGTTTGAGCAAGCTTTGGGAGTTAGTGATGGACAGGGAGGCTGGTATGCTGCAGTCCATGGGGTCTGCAACAAACCATCTTGGGGTCTGCAACAAACATGGAGTCTGTAACAAACCATCTTGAACACAGCTGAGTGACTGAACTGAAATGAACTGAACCAAAATCTTAGCAAAGAAAGAGAGTTTTGAATTCCATAACGGCAAAAAAGAGTGAGATTAGCATCAGGCATTACTGATTCTGGAGTCTGACGTGACATCATCAAGAGCTTATTCTGTTTGCATGTTTTGGCTCCATTTTTTCCTAATAAAGCTTCATTCTTAATTAGGTTTTCTCCAGGAGCAGGAAGATGGTTGCTCTTATCCTTACAACTTAAAATACGAGAGAGAGAGAGACCCTCTTTCTCCCAGTCAAGAATCATACTCATTGGCTCTACTTTGACAACTTGCCTGTTAGTTAATCAATCATTGTACTGTAGGGAGTGCAATATTCTTACTAGCCAGACTGAATCATCACTTCACCCATGTACACTGTATAGAAATTTGTTGATTGTACAATAAGATAAGTAGAGGGCTACCATCAGAAATAGGGGAAAAACTGTTGTACATGCTAACAGATATCTCTTTTATTCTTTCTTACTAACACTTTATTATTCTGGCCAAGAGTATAGCATGACAAGTTCAGGTTGCTTTATCAGAATGTGGTTTTCAAGTAAATTAAATGAATTTTTATTATGTATCTATTATGTGGTAAGTACTGTGCTAAAATAATGCAAGTGTGCTTTAAAAAGCATGGTGCTAAAAATGCAAGTCCCCTTCACATTATTTCTAAACTGTTCTAGTATCTTGATCTGTGTCAAAAAAATATCATTATATTCTTGTCTGGCCAAATAGTTTTTATGATTGTCTTAGTTATTTTTTGCTGTGTAACAAACCATCTTGAAACATAGTGGCTTTAAACAATAATACTTATTTTGTTCACCAGTCCCAATTTATGTAAAGGTCTGTGAGGGCACCTCATCTCTACTCTACTTGTCATCAGCCGGAGCTGGTACTGGAATCATCTAAAGCTTTATTCCTCACTCATATGTCTTGACGCTGGCTGCTGCTGGGACCTTACCTGGGGCTATTGCCTGGAACATTAACAAGTAGCCTCTCTGTGTGGTTTGGGCTTCCTCATAACACAGTGGCTGGGCTCTAGCAAACAGCCTCAGTGATGAGCCAGGTGAAGGCCCTGTTATCTTTTACGACTTAGTCTTAGAAGTCATACAGCATTGTGTGACTATTCTTTGAAGTAGAAGAGCATGTGAGAAAGATCATGTAAGATCCATCTGTCTGTTTCAGAAAACACAGTCTGCTATAATGAACACCTAGGAATGCTGACACAACTTCCTTGCTTCTTTGTCCTTTGTTAACATCTTATAAAGGCTATCTATTGATCTCTGCAACTACTCTTTGCATCATGGATCTAATTTCCTCCAATAAATATGAAATATATATTTACTACTGTAAGATACAAGCAGAGATACAAAGGAGAGAAAGACTGAATAACTCACTTCAGAAAGTTTACTTATGCTTGGCCTCTTCCATTAGAAGAAGAGCTTTTGAATAAATAATTCTTTAAAATATGATATCATCATTAGAGTGAAGATCATATTTTTGCCTGATTAAAAAAAATAGCAGTTTATATGTACTTATTAACTCTTCTCTGTGCATTGAAGTGCAAATTCTTAAATACAAATGACTTGTTCTGAATTTTTTCTAGTATTTTATTTAGAGAAATATTTCTTTACTACCTTTTTTCTCTATCACACTTGTTATCTTAGGCATAAGAATTTATATTTTTCTTTAAATTACTCTTGTAGTTGAATATATTCTAAATAATAAGTCATTTACTTTTTCTTAGTTTTCATCTATAAATATTTATATTTTTGCTCTAAAAATTCATCTCTTCTATAAATACCTCTCGCACAGGAAACAACACATCTGTGTTTTTCCACATATCTTATTCATATTGTAATTAACCAGAAATTGTTATTGATGAACAGTTCAGATCTCTCTGTTCACTCCATATTGAGACTAGCAGAGGACTGAATGACCAATGGTCTTGACTCAGAAATAATGATTATCACTCTGTGGCGAGTGCTGGAGTTTACCTAAGGGGAATATAACACCCTGATAAGAGCAGAAACAGCAGATTTTTAATAGATACTGTGACAAATAACTTTTTAACTATTTGGTTCATTTGATGGCATAGAGTGAGTTTTCTAGAACCATATGCAGCTCTTTTTTTAAAGCTTCTTTGCTAGTTTTTTCTCCCACCTGTTACACTGCATCCTCAAAATCCTGCTGACTTATCTATTTCCGTTTCTCCCTTGGAGGGGCACAAAATTCACAGGAAGGTTGCTGAATCCAGCTTCTTCCTCAGAAGTCTATAATTTTACACATAATTTAGGATCATACTTAGGGTAATCACCAGTCTGTTCAGCACTTTAAAGCTACTCCTCTGGACAGACAGAGCCTTGCAAGGGGTAAACATTTGGAGAAATTCAGGCAGACTACCTCTTTGGCCTCTGCTACCCTTGGCCACCCAGTCAAATGCAATAGCCCTGTCTATTCTGGACAGTCCTACTTTTGTACAATTCCGGGAGCAATTAGAAGCTGTGAAATGTGCCAGATTCAGCCTGCAGGCAATGATGACTGCAGCTTCTGTCCTGAAGAATATATTTTTGAGAACTCATTTCTTTCTTTTTAAACCCTGAGTCAGCACAATCTGCAAAATTATCAGCTGAAGAGATTTTTGAACTAATAATTTATTATGGGGAAAAAAGACCTGATAGCAACAGAAAGGAGGGAACCAGATTGCAGCCTTAGAGTGTCAGAACTTGGTGAATTTGGAGGTCAATCTGCCCCTTTGGGAAACATTTTAGATGAGTAAACCCAGACTTAGTAAGTAAAGTCATTCGGTCGTGTCTGAGTCTTTGTGACCCCGTGGACTGCAGCCCACCAGGCTCCTCAGTCCATGGGATTCTCCAGGCAAGAATACTGGTGTGGGTTGCCATTCCCTTCTCCAGGGGATCTTCCCGACCCAGGGATCGAACCCAGGTCTCCTGCATTGGAGGCAGACGCTTTAACCTCTGAGCCACCAGGGAAGCCCTTTAGGGAGTCTAAAAGACTTGCCCTCAGTCACTTTGCTAGGAAGTGAAGAATAAGGATGACAAGTTTGGTCTGGCGATAAAGCCCATTCTCTTGTCCCTAAATGAACTCCCTTACTCTATAATCCTTTAATACTAATCTAGATACCTTGGCTATAATATTTTGCAGTCTTAGTTTGGATAACTTTCAATTCTAATTATCTACTGATATGAAGCTATATTCTGAAGATTTTGAACTCAGTAGAGTATAAAGTGACCTTCTTTATTTGGCTGTGCTGTATGGCTTGTGGGATTTTGTTTTCCCAACCAGGGATTGAACTCTTGCCTTTGGCAGTGAAAGCACTGAGTCCGAACCACTGACTTCAGAGAACTTTCTATTTTGATTTCATTATTATTTTTTTTTAAATCATTACTGTATCCTTTGGAATTGGCCTATCTTCAATGAAACCTTGGGCAGATTCTGTAAATTTCCTATCCAATCAGAATGTCCCTCTCCTCTGTGCTGATTCGATTTGTCATTAGAGGATTGGATTCTCAAGGGAAGACAGTTCTGTTTTACTCCTTCATTCTCCCTGCAAATCTGTCACTCTGTAGGGTCTAACTCCTACAGAGCCGGGGGCTAGCAAGAAGGAAAGGGGAATGCCCTGGGGTTCTCTTGTGTCACTGACCCTAAATCATTTTTATGTAAGTTTCCTTTGTCTTACTTGCTCTGGCTCTTTCAGATTCAGCTTACAGCTGATGTGATGTATAATTCTTCAGGATCTTGTTTAGCTTCTGTCCAGCCCGTCTTCAGTGAAAACTTCTTTAGAAAAAGGCAGCATTTTCTCCTGTTGGTCCCTGCCAATGGTTCCATCCATCCTATCCATGTCTAAGGGAATCAATAACTCCTGTTGAACTTCCACACCCTTTCTTTCCTCCTGGAGCAAAGCCTTCTTCTACCATTTTACACTGTATTACAGTCCCTCTCCCCTTGGGACAAGCCTGCATTATCAAATCTCTCAGTTTTAGAACCATTCAGATCAAGGCATTTGTCACTTTCCTGGACTTTCTCTCCAGTTCAGTGGAATGCATACCCAGAAATGAGAACATTCAGACAAAGACCAAGCCACAGTATCACCTTCTAGAATTCTCTACCTCAGTTAGCCGCTATGGGAGGTAGAGGCCCATTTGCAGAGGGGAGGGAGGGGACAGGAAGGGTTATCAGCTAAACTCACTCCTCTGGCTCTCTGTCTCCTGCCTGAGCGCTGGAGGGAGGATGTTAGGGTGGGATGTGAAGTATGGCATCAGTAGGCTGGTTCTTCTGCATCTTCTGTGAGCTATAGAGGAAGGTTCTGGCTCCATTTCTTAGTAACTTAATGGCAATTGTAAAAATACGTGAGACTCAAATTCTTTTATTTGGCTTTGGGGCTTTAACTACAGTTCCTTCAGAATAGAAAAAAAATCATATTCAATATTGAATTAACACACAGAAACTGTAATTTAAAGTGGTTACTGTCTCAACTGGGCAGTACTACTTTCCTTAATAAATATTTTCTATTTTAAAGAAAATTAAGAAATCACTGAGGAGGGCTAGCTCAAAGTGCTTACATTTACACATGCCCTTTTAAGCATCTTTATGTACATCTGTGAATCACAAGAGTGCTGTGATGGAAATAAGGTTTCATTATCATCATTTTCTAAGTTGAACACTGAGACTTAGAGTGGTAAGTGAGTTTTTTCTAAGTCTCGCTCTTCAGGGGAAGCACTGGAATCCCTGGCTCCATCTCTATGTGCCTGTCTTAGGAGGGTTTCCTAGGAGCAGAACGTGAGACTGGGAGTCATGTGCAAGTGGGTTTATTCATTTTTACTCTCAGGAGAAACGTGTACTGGAGTGAAGGAAGTAAAATAATCAAGGGAAAGAAACTGAATGAGGAAATGGTTTCAGGAGAAGTCTAGCCTCAGCCTGGCCCCAAAGGTAAGCAGGAGAGTGTAAGCAGCAGCATAGGCCTTGCTCCTCCTTGATGCAAGAAGCTGGGTTTTCATATCCTCCACGGCTCAGTCATTAGTCATGGGTTGCACTACAGGGAAGAGGTACGAGAGAGTATGAGAGAGCGTCAGGGACTTCATGGTAAGCGGGCTCTAACTGCCCAAGGAGGACTTCAGCAAACCTTGCAGCGGTGACACCTACAGGAATGTAGGAATAGCCCTCTGAACCAGATTTTACCAGGGAAGGAAGTTGGGGCACCAAATGAGTCAACTACAATAGTACCGCATCGCCTTGAACCATGTTAGCAGTTAATGGAGATACAGAAGACAACTCACATGACACCAGGCTAAAGGTCTTAGAATAAAGTATAAGAAGTCAAGAGAAATAGAAATACTGTTATATTATTCTTTGGATAAAGACATTTACTCTAGCTGTACCTGCTAACTGATCATGAAGTTCTGTTATTTCCTAGAAAGGCTTTTGGAAACCCAAATCAAGGAGATTATAATGAATATATTTGCTGAAGGAAAACACACACTTTTATGCCTTTCTCTTCTGACTTAGGCAAAGAGAAATATGAAGGTAAGGCAAGCTGTCATGTGATTCAAGGCAATGCCTTTAATAAAAAGGCAATTTTCTTCCAATAGGGAGAACTTACATGGTGTGTGTGAATGATAATTTATTATGCTTAGCTTTAAAACACATTGTGAACACACAACTGAGACATTATTGCTGGGTATTCTTATCAGACTAAGAAAAAAGTTGATATGATCAACCTTAAGATACTCACGTTTACTTAAGGCATCTAAGCAAGTGTCTTATTTCAATTTGAATTCATGTTAAATAAACATAATTTTGATCACTCCAAATTACTTCATTCAAGCAACTATTGCAGTATAATTATATCACAGTAATAGTAATTTTTAACAGCTACTGATAGCAGGTCATATGCTAGCTAATATTATAAGTGCTATAATTGTCTGATTTATTTGATCTTTACAACATTCATAGAGGATAAGTACAATTGTCACTCCTCATCTACAGATGAAGAAACTAAGGCCAGAGTAGTTCAATAACTTTCCCTAAGTCACATATTGGTGAATTGAGGAGTCAATATTTGAACTCAGACATTCAGGTTTCAAGCCATAGTCTAAGTATGAAATATATCTGAATATAGGCTTTTAATATCCATAAGTTTGGGTGTTAATTTTTTCCACAAGATACAAAATAAAAATTCAAGAAAATAATTTAGTTGACATCAACAAGAACTTGAGGGTCAATTGGTGAATAACTGGACAAGATACACAGTGGATAAAAATAACTCATTTCCTTAAGTATATATATTAAATCCAAGATGTTACATAATTCAAAATACATTGCTTTGTACTCTTATTTTTATAATTGGCTACATCCTTGTATATAGTTTATAAAGATTTGTCAGAGTATTAATTTTTAATAAAATATATCTTCATTCTTTTCTATTTTTGCCAAATATTTCAAGGTCCTTCATCTACTCTTTCATAAATAATATATCTGTACATACCATATGATTAAACATACGTATGTAATACAAGGAACTAATTAAGGCTCGGTGAAATATCTAATATGGACTGAGGTGAAACATGGTAACCTTAACCCATCCTGACCTCACTCTCTATAATTTATCAGATATCCTTTGGCATTATCTTTTATGAACTATATCATCTCAATTCTTCTCTTTCTTCCTTCTCCTGTTCCCTCCCGCCTTCCCTCTCTTTTTTCCTTCCTTCTTCACCACTGAATTTGCCTGTATTTTATAAACAGATATAAGGCTAAGGTATATGAGTCATGTTCTGGGCCTTCAATGAATATATAGTCTAGCAACTAGAGGAGTGTAGGCATTTGGACCTCAAAGTCTTCCTAGCTATAGTTTATTTATGTTTTCCTTATGGAAACTGAGGGAGTTTGGTGGTCTCCAAAGTCACTTTAAATTATGAAAACAAAAACAACTTTTAAATGATTTCTATCTTCATAGTCTAAGTCAGAATAGACAAAAAGAAACATCTGCAATGTTAAGTATTTAAATGTACTGCATGATTAATAAAATTCTTAATAAAATACTTTTCTTATCAATGCAAATGATTAAGCCAAGGACACTAGGTGTAATCAGGAAGTCTGAATGAAGAACTGTGGTGAATCTGTAAAAGTGGACATATGAAGAATGGAGATTTGCCTGAAATCTCCATTATTGTATTATTGGACTATTAGAAACCCTGATCTGATTTCTCACAAGTCTGGTTTCACATGCAAGTCAGCCCTATTCTTAGTTTGTTCTTTTATCATCTCATTCTAACATAAAAAGTGACAGATATTTATATATTACTCATAATGAGATATCTCTCTAGCCATTTTTCCAAATATCCTTGAATTACCATAAACTATTATTGGAAATATTTTTCTAAATGGAAATTAATTTAGAAAAATAGTTCAAGGTTTACATTGACTCTAGAATTTATTGCTACTTTATTTCCATGAAGTATATTACCTAAAACACAGACATTTGTCTTTGCACTACCAATTCTGATGGACAAATGCAAAGTTTTATCATACGTGGCAGTGGTAGTCTATGTATTCACTTAAAGGGGGACTGGTATTCTCTTGTTATTCAGCCACCCAATCATGTCCGACTCTTGAAGACCCCAAGGGCTGCATCATGCGAGGCTCCCTATCCTTCACCACCTCCTGAAGTTTGCCCAAGTTCATGTCCATTGCATCACTGATGCAACTGGGGGAGGGAATGGCAAACCACCCCAGTATACTTGCTGTGAGAACCTCATCAACTGTATTAAAGAAAAGTCTGGTATTCTACATATACATAATAGAAAAAAGTTAAGAAGATGTTTTAATTATTTCAGGATAAATAATCTTTTTAAAAGATTTTTTTTTTTTTTAATTTATTTATTTATTTTTAATTTTTACTTTACAATTCTGTATTGGTTTTGTTCATATTGCATGTGGTATCACTATTAATTTTGATATAGCTTATATCTCCACAAAGTGTTCTAGGGCTTATACACAAATTGAATTTTAATGTCCTCACCTGAAACTTCATACATAGTTAGCTGAGTCTCAAATCAGGGGATTTTAAGGGATCAGTTGCATTTGCTTTTTTCGCCAAAGCAAACAATGGCAAGGATATGAATATTTATAATCGTAAGTCTAACAATACAACTTTTAAGAAAATCATGTTATATGGCATAACATGTATTTTGTTTTAACGTGAAAGTGAATTTTAGATTCTTTTCACAGTGAGTATAGAAAGAACACTTTAAAGGAGAAAAGAGAGTCACTGCAGGTTGCAGGCCCAGCTAGGTTCTGGATCTATCTAAGGAAAAGAGTCACTTTTCTGTCTGAGGTAATGATTGAGCTACCTTTTTGCCAACAAGTTATAGAATTAAATATCAACCTTCAAAGTACTCAAGAGCCTGGGAGCAAGTACTGGAGGCCCTTTGATTTGAAAGAAAAGAATATTATTCTGCTTTGTCCAACTCATTTTGCATTACCATCTCTGTGTCTTTGCCGGCACAGAGACCTATGCTTCTGTATCCAGACCCCTTCCAGTCTATGATAATGGGTTGGGTTGTGTTGATTCTCAGACAAGAGAGATATGCACATGTTACATGTTCTGCTCCTTCATAAAAAAAGGGGGTAACAATGAACCTAGAAAGGTGACACTCAATAAAGTGAAAGATTATTATCCTTCAAGCTCCCCTTCGAAAAGATGATTTGGAGGCTGTCCTTGCATTCTAGTCTGCAAATTAAGATGTTACTCTATTAAGAACCAGGATGGTTGGCAGAGAAGAACCAGAGAAACAACTCATTGAAGGATGGAAGGGTTTCACTCAGGGACTCTCAGTTCAGTTCAGTTCAGTTGCTCAGTCATGTCTGACTCTTTGAGACCCCATGAATTGCAGTACTCCAGGCTTTCCTGCCCATCACCAACTTTTAGAGCTTACTCAAACTCATCTCCATTGAATCAGTGGTGTCATCCAACCATCTCATCCTCTGTCATCCCCTTCTCCCCTCACCTTCAATCTTTCCCAGCATCAGGGTCTTTTCAAATGAGTCAGTTCTTCGCATCAGGTGGTCAAAGTATTGGAGTTTCAGCTTCAGCATCAGTCCTTCCAATGAATATTCAGGACTGATTTCCTTCAGGATGCACTGGTTGGAACTCCTTGCTGCCCAAGGGACTCTCAAGAGTCTTCTCCAACACCACAGTTCAAAAGCATCAATTCTTCAGCACTCAGCTTTCTTTATGTGTCCAACTCTCACATCCATACATGATTACTGGAAAAACCAAGGCTCCGACTAGATGGACCTTTGTTGGCAAAGTAATGTCTCTGCTTTGTAATATGCTATCTAGGTTGGTCATAGCTTTTTTTCCAAGGAGCAAGCGTCTTTTAATTTCATGGCTGCAGTCACCATCTGCAGTGATTTTGGAGCCCCCCAAAATAAAGTCTCTCACTGTTTCCATTGTTTCCCCACCATTTGCCATGAAGTGATGGGACCAGATGCCTGATCTTAGCTGTCTGAATGTTGAGTTTTAAGCCAACTTTTTCACTTTCCTCTTTCACTTTCATCAAGAGGCTCTTTAGTTCTTCTTTGCTTTCTGCCATAAGGGTGGTGTCATCTGCATATCTGAGGTTATTGATTTTTCTCCTAGCAGTCTCTGGTACTCTAACCCAGTCCAAATTTTAGAGAGTAAAGTCCAGGAATAATTGGGGCCTTTTTATTTACTTTTGTATTTTCTCACTTTAAAAATCATATTTCCTAATGGACAGCTCTCTGCCCAGCAGTTTACTGTCTCGAGTTGAGTGTAATTTAAACAGCATTCTCATGATGTTTTTAGAAATAAGGAATAATTTAAAAATCCTTCAGAAATGAAACAAGCTTGTTGTATTTTGATCCCTCTAAAAGAGGCATAAGGAGAGATTTATTAACATCCATTTTCCACTTTTGATGCCCTCTGTAGGAGGTGCTAGCAAAATTCAGATATGTTTTCAAGCCTCGATCTGTGGGTCTTGCTGAAAGACTTATCCAGATGGAAGCAATAGGACTGTTCTTCCTCATCATGTGATAAACAAGCTTATTGAGGATTTTTGCTAAATTGTCTTGCTTTTAAAGAGAATGGTTTTTAAACTTTTTTCTGAAGGTATGGGAAAGAATACATCTAATAGCCACTCAGAAAAGATACCTCCCTTCCAAAAAACATTTTATTTTTTAATTTTTTTCAGAAAGTCCTTTTTAAAGTGGTAAGTTATGCAATTCTTTGTTACTGCCTTTAAAGTAAATAAGGTGCCTCATTTTACCTCATTTAAATCCCTCGATATCTTGAAACTTTCAGATCAGATGGCCAGGAACACAATTGTTACACATCTATGATCAAATATACAGTTAAGATTTTTCTTGAAGAGATCACAATGCCCAATTTATTAAATTGAATAATACACTTACCATTAGGAGCATTATATAATTGTCATCTGAGACAATATGTTACCGTTAATAAATCTACAAACCACACAGCATCTATTCAGATAGTATAATGCAGCAATTTATTGCATGCTATGTGAATTTAGTCAACAGGGAATCCCTTGATGAAAAAATAGCATAATATTAATTACTAGCACCATCTGTGCAAAACAATAGGAAAACCAATATTTTAATACAATGACTTCATGCATGTCAGTTATCTTCAACATTAAATGCTGCAGTTTTGTTGATGCAGTTTACCTGTCTAATAATTTAAATAATGGATGTTCTTACAGAGTTTAAAACCATGAATAAATGAATTAAAATTAAATATTATGAAATGTTTAAATAGGTATAACATGAAGCTGATTCATTCTCCGAGAATGTATCCTGTATGCATGTATGTATACACAAATTACAGTACCATCTGCTAGTTTTTTACAGGTTGAGCATGAATTTTCTTTTCACACATGAAAGGTATACTGTAAATCCTTTGCTGTGAAAAGATTATTCGGTTGAAAAGGTTGAGACAGTTGATCTAACTATTGCCCAGCAGTGGTCAGACTCAAAGAGTACCTTCAAAAGATGGGGGCAGGGGTCATTATAAGAATAAACATATTCTATTAAAATTTTTAGCTCTCAAGCTCATATTTTGTTAATTATGACAACGAATGCTGTTCCAGGACCAAAGGACCCCCTTTCATCTGTCCTTTTAAACTACTGTAACCTGCCACCTGGTATGTTCTTTTTATATATCCACTATAGCTTCAATAAAAATTTATTGAAAAAAATAATGAATTATATTTTGGACAAGGAGATGGTGAGCAAACAGACTTTTCTTAGCTGCCAGTATAAACCATCTTTTTTGTTGTTGGCTGTTTAGATAGCTTAGTATCTTATTCTGTCAAAGTTCTTTTGTAGTCAAAGCAGAGATTTCAGAGCCACAAAATACATAAAGTATGGTTGGTAATCACTATTGCCAGGAAATCTATGGGCAAGACATAAACTTTTCATTTGGGAGGAGTCTTTTGTAAGTAGCCAACCAATCTAAATCTTTCATTAAATAACACTAAATCTTTCACTCTAACAGTCTATACTGTTCGTGGAATTCTGTAGGCCAGAATACTGGAAAGGGTAGCCTTTCCCTTCTCCAGGGGATCTTCCCAACGCAGGGATCAAACCCAGGTCTCCTGCATTGCAGGAAGATTCTTTACCAGCTGAGCCACAGGGAAGCCCTTTCAATTTAAATCTTTCATTAAATCATCAAGCTTCTTTACTGTGTTCTGTTGCAGCTAGAAAAAAAGTCTGAAGTCCATTGTTTTCACCGTCTAAGATAATAAAATTCTCTACTGGAGAGAGAGGATCTTGAAATTCCATTACTATTTAGCCCTAACTCAGAATTTCCATTGATTTCTTAAAAGCTGTATTGTGTTTTCTTAAAGCAGTTTGGATGAGCTTTAAGGCTGGCTTCATCATAGGCTGTGCTTTCTGAGCATCAACACTAGCACCACATTCTTGGGTTTGATTTCTGCATGTAATAGCTTATGTGACCTCGGACATAATTGTCAAATCACTTAACTTCTATTTTTAGGGTATAAAGTCATCCTTCTAAAATGGAAACCATGCTGCTTACCTCTCCCTATTGTAGAAAGAGGTAACAGCATGATCATTAGTAATTATTATTTATTGTTTATCCACTGAGGTAAAGGAAGTAAAAGAGTTCAAAGGATGTTTGTCTTTCAGAAAAAAATATAAACAGGCAGTTACAGACTAAACATAAATGCAAATAAAGGTGAGAAGACTCTCAAAAATCATTAGTAGCAAGAAAAAGTAAAATTGGATAGCACAGCATAGGGGACTTTTTTCTGAAATTGTAATCTATGGTACAGTCAGAAGTGTAGGGCAATAGGTACGCTCAGGCACAGCAGGAGGGAGGGGGTAATGACACGACTCTTGGGAGAAGAAAATTTAACAGCAGCTCAAGAATTCAAATGTGTGATTTTTGACCCCCAAATTTTACTTTTAGAAATCTAACCTAGGATGATTCTTAGCCAAATGGTGAACAGGTGCAGCTGTGCCCCTTAACTCCTCTACCCTCCTCAAAAAAGCATGAAATTAAAAAAAACATGCTGATACCAAACAACACATACATAATAGTCAAGTTGAAAAATAAAGACATACACACATGTGAAGTAAGAAAATCCTTAGTTTCCAGGACTAGGGAACTAAAAATCCAGCATGAAAAGTAGATAGTAATAACGCATATGTATTTTGACCCCAAAACACTTATGTTTTCATGCTCTCTGATACGAAGGGACAATCTGTGTCTAAGTGAAATGAGGAGCTGAGATCAAGAATCTGGTATACAATTTTCTGATGAAAAAGAGCTTTGTGAAAAAAGGATCACAAAAGCTCTATTCATTGTCCTTCCACTGAGCTTTCTGCCTGTCCAGTTATGGACAGAAACAAATTTTCAAAGTCTACTGCAAGATCTTGGAGATCAAATCTGTTAGTCATCTATATTAAGTGCGAAAGGCAAGATTTGAAAACCTGAAAGTATTTTCAGGTTTGTGCTTGCGTGCTCAGTCACTTCAGTTGTGCCCGACTCTTTGCAACTCTATGTGCCCGACTCTTTGCGACTCTATGTGCCCGACTCTATGAACAGTAGCCTGCCAGGCTCCTCTGTCCATGGGGTTCTCCAGGCAAGAATACTGCACTGGGTTGCCATGCCCACCTCCAGGGAATCTTCCCAGTCTAAGGATTGAACCTGTGTCTCTTAAATCTTCTGCATTAGCATTCATGTTCTTCACCACTAGGGCCACCTGGGAAGCCCAGTTAACCATATAACCAACTGTATCTATTTTTTTTGGAGGAAAAGGAAAATAAAATTGAGGGACAAATTTTCCACTGAATTATAATAATTTTATAGAAGTCTATGGCCAGGTTAAGAGCACTGGCAACCTTGGTTCCAGGAACCTTTGCCTTAATCAATTATGGAAACCATCATGATGAGAATAATAAGCATATATAGCAAAAATTTGATTTATCACATCAAGAAGAGAAAAAAACTAAACAATATCAAAAAGATTGTTAAGTTTTTAATAATTAAAGAGAGTGAAAAAATAAAAAACTCAACAGAAGAATAGGACTTTACAAAAAAAAAAACTGGACAGATTTAAAAAAGAATGAAGTAGAACATGGGAAATAAAAATATATCATTGAAATAGAAAACTCAGCAACTGCTTAAATAATAGCTAGACACACCTGAAGTGAGAATGAGAGAATGGGGAGACAGGTTTCAGGGGGAAAAAAAACTCAAAAATGCAACCCAGAAAAAGAAAGAGTCTGACCACACAAAAAAGCAGTTAAGTAAAATGGTGGGGAAAATGGAAAAATATACAACATATATCTAATCAAGTTTCCTTGATCGTGAAAATAGAAAAGGAAGAAATATTTTTGGTAAACATAAAACAGAAAATGTCTGGTATTGAAAGAGATATGATTGCTAATAATATAGCAAGTAGCACAGTGAGTTCTGAATAAGGGTAACAGAGAATTCCCCTTAACTGAAATGGTTTTCTTGACTGACTTAGCAAATTAATATGCTTACATCATTCTCTTTCTCTTTTTTAAATTTTAAGTAAAATGCTTACTGAAAAGCATAATACTGAAAAAATATAAGAAAGGATATGAAAGATTCCAAAAGGAGTGCAATCCTTGCAGTGAAATTCCGCTGAATTGGTTCTTAATGTACTGAGAACTTTCAATATGTTTCAGGCACTCTTGAAAAGAACTTGAATTTAACTTCATTTTTTCTTTTTTTAAAAATATAAATTTATTTATTTTAATTGGAGGCTAATTACTTTACAATATTGTATTGGTTTTGCCATACATCAACATGAATCCGCCACAGGTATACATGTGTTCCCCATCCTGAACCCCCCTCCCTCCTCCCTCCCCATACCATCCTTCTGGGTCGTCCCAGTGCACCAGCCCCAAGCATCGAGTATTATGCAACAAACCTGGACTGGCCATTCGTTTCATATATGATATTATACATGTTTCAATGCCATTCTCCAAAATCATCCTACCCTCACCCTCTCCCTCAGAGTCCAAAGACTGTTCTATACATCTGTGTCTCTTTTGCTGTCTCACATACAGGGTTATCGTTACCATCTTTCTAAATTTCATATATATGTGTTAGTATACTGTGTTGGTGTTTTTCTTTCTGGCTTACTTCACTCTGTATAATAGGCTCCAATTTCATCCACCTCATTAGAACTGATTCAGATGTATTCTTTTTAATGGCTGAGTAATACTCCATTGTGTATATGTACCACAACTTGCTTATCCATTCAGCTGCTGATGGACATCTAGGTTGCTTCCATGTCCTGGCTATTATAAACAGTGCTGCGATGAACATTGGGGTACACATGTCTCTATATGAGTGTTTTTTTATTACCTTCTATCTTTTATAATCCAGAACAGGGTTGGTGGATAATTTAAAAACAACAAATTTCTTTCCTTGAGTCTCCATTTTTCTCAGGGCAGATGAGGTATAGTATCCAAGGCGACACTCCATGTAGCCAAGGACAACTGTGTCTCTCAGGTAACCCAGCGATCTTATTCTGATGGCTATGCCCTTTTACTGTCTTTCCCAACCTTGAAGGAAACCAATACATGTGCATTCATGACAACAAAACGGCTCCAAATAGCACACTGATGTACCACATAATCACTACCTAGTTGGATTTATCATACTGTGAGAATCATTAAGAGAGAATTCTTAATTCTTAACTCATTAGTCTTTTTAAAAAATGGTTCTGAGCTTTAACGACTTTTTAAAATTTCTTCAGTGAGCTAATGGCTCTGATAAGGGATTATCCTTTTAAGAAATCTACATAAATGATCAACCTACAGAACATCAAAGTCATGGGAAAAAAGAAAGAAATTACCTAGCTTACAGGAAAAAAAAATTACATCAATAGCAGAGTTCAAATCAACAGCTACACGTGAATACTTTGGATTTTCTACATATATGATCATGTCATCTGTATATCTGTAGCCATGGCTTTACTTTATAACAGTTTGAATGTCTTTTGTTTCTTTTTCGTGTCTAAATGCTTTAGCTAAAACTTCCAGTACAAAGTTGAATAGCAGTGGTGAAAGCAGGCATCTTTGTCTTGGTCTTGATCTTAAGGGGAAAATTTTCAGTTTTTAACCATTGAGTATAATGTTTACTACAGGTTTTCTTGTAAATGCCCTTTGTCACATTGATGCATTGACTTTTAAAAGTAAGAAACTACTAGCCCAGAAATAAACTCATGCTTATACAATCAATTAATCTACCACAAAAGAGGCAAGAATATAAAATGGCAAATGACATTCTCTTCAATGAATGGTGCCAGGTAAACCAGACAGCTATATAAAAGCAATGAAACGGTATCACTTTCTTCTACCATATATAAAATTAAATTCCAAATAGATAAAAGACTTCTATGTAATACTTGGAACCATAAAATTCTTAGAAGAAAACATAGGCACTATGCTCTTTGACCTTGTTCTTAGCAATATTTTGGAGAATATATCTTCTTAGGCAAGGGTAACAAAAGCAAAAATAAACAAATGGGACTACATCAAACTAAAAACCTTTTGTACAAAGGGGGAAGTCATCAATAAAACAAAAAGTTAACCCAATAAAGGAGAGAAGATATTTGCAAGCAATATATCTGATAAGGTATGGATACCCAACATATATAAGGAATTCATACAATTCAGTATCAAAGAAAAAAGAAACAAACAACACAATTAAAAATTGGACAGAAGACCTGAATAGATATTTTTTTTCCCAAAGAAGACAAACAGATGGCTAACAAGCTATGAAAAAATGTTCCACATCACTAATCATTAGGAGGAAATGCAAATCAAAACCACAATAAGATACTGCCTCGTGTCTGTCAGAATGGCTATTATTGAAAAGGCAAGAAATAACAAGTGTTGGCAAGGATATGGAGTAAAGGGAAAGCTACTTTGGGCACTACCAGGACTGTAGATTGGTGCAGCCGCCACGATGAAAAAACAGCATGAAGTTCCCACAACAAATTAAAAATAAAACTGCCATATAATTCAGAAATTCTACTTCTGGACATTCAATCAAAGAAAACAGAAACACTAATTTGAATATATATATATATATGTACACATATACATACACACACACACACACACACACACAGTGGAATATTACCCAGTCATAAAAAAGAATGAAATCTCACCATTTGCAAAAACTTGGAACATGGATGGATCTAGAGGGCATTAAGCTAAGTGAAATGTCAAACAGAGAAAGACAAATATCATCTGATTTCAACTATACATAGATCTACACAAATATGAACAAACATGATAAAATAAACAGGACTGTAGATACAGAAAACAAACTGGTAGTTATCAGAAGAGAGGGGCGTTAAAGGAACAGGTAAACAGGTATAAGGAATTAAGAAGTACAAACTTCCAGCTAGAAAATAAATAACTCATAGGCAAGTATGTGCAGCATAGGGAATATAGTTAATAGTATTGCAATAAATTTACATGGTTACAGATGGGAAGTAGAGTTATTATGATGATTTTTTCATAAAGTATAAAAATATTAAATCACTGTTCTATGCTTGAAACTAATACAATATTTTATGTACATTATAATTATATATAAATTATATCACTGATATAATATAAATTAAAATTCAATAAAAATAAGAGATAATCTGGGTATTTGAAAAACAAGAAGAATAAAAGCATTTCTATTAAACTCATTTGATTCTATTGTTCTTTTAAACAGCTTTGATTTTTTTAAATTAATTAATTTATTTTTTATTTTACTTTACAATTCTGTATTGGTTTTGCCATATATTGACATGAATCCACCACGGGTGTACATGCGTTCCCAAACATGATCCCCCCTCCCACCCCCCTCCCCACAACATCTCTCTGGGTCATCCCCGTGTACCAGCCCCAAGCGTGCCGTATCCTGCATCGGACATAGACTGGCAATTCGATTCTTACATGATATTATACATGTTTCAATGCCACTCTCCCAAATCATCTCACCCTCTCCCTCTCCCTCTGAGTCCAAAAGTCCGCTATACACATCTGTGTCTTTTTTGCTGTCCTGCATACAGGGTCATCATTGCCATCTTTCTAAATTCCATATATATGTGTTAATATACTATATTGGTGTTTTTCTTTCTGGCTTACTTCACTCTGTATAATTGGCCGTTAAAAAGAATACATTTGAATCAGTTCTGATGAGAGGGATGAAACTGGAGCCGATTAAACAGCTTTGATTTTTAAAAATTCAGTAGCAGGTAACTTTGAATAGTTACAATTAATAATGAAAACTATTTGTTAAAAAGATGGAAAAATATATATTAGGAAAATAACCAAAAGAGTTGGTCTACAATTTTAATAATAGGAACGGTAGAATTTACAGAATTCTAGTCCATATGCTATTGGAAGGCTATCAGGATCAATGGGAGCAGGAAGAAGACGTAAATTCCAGAAAGCAAGGAAGCCCAGAAGGAAATCGGGAAGCAGGACACCCTGCAATGCGCTCGTGCACGAACAGCCTGGCTAGGGTGCTGCCACAGCCGCCACCGCTGCTACTGCTGCTGTGAGGATTCCGACCCTCAAAATTCCTTAATTCCTCATTTCACTCACTGTTCAGAGTCCCAGGAAGGAACGCACATCAAGCTGACTGAGCTTGTGTCTCAAGCTATCCACAGCTGTTAGGAGAGGCTTGTAGGAAGGTTTGGATTCCATGGTGGACACAGACACTAGGAAGTGGTCTCTGGCCAAAATGATCCATAGGGGAGGAAAGGGAACTCACAGAAAGGAAACTGGGGGACTTATGAAGAATCATATATGAGAATGTTTAAATGTCTGGAACGATACAATTAGAAGCAATTACCAAAGTGGAAGGAAAGAAACAGACTAAATGGTGTTTTGAAAATTCTGTATCGTTTTAAAAGTTTTGCAATTTTTTTAATGATGAAATTGCATTCATGCATGGCTTATGTATTTTTTTCAAATTACACTTAAAAAAGAACTTTTGCCTTTAAGAGTGAGAGCACAGCACTTTTAAACTTTCATGGGAATAATTGATGAAAACTCTGCCTCAGCAAAATTCAAGGGAGGAGAAATCTCTCTGGGACTGCAGAGATTTCACCGTTGGCTAATCTACTTTTTTTTTCCTTGAAATGCGTTGGCTTCATCTACCTTTAGAAGTTCCTTCTGCTGAAAACTCTGGATGATTTTTTTTCTCTCTCTGAAGCCAGCCAGATACTTTGTAGTCAAATAAATTGTCAGAAAATTTGCTGTATCTAGAGATTTTGCTGTAGTAAAAATGTGGCCACAGCCTCCTCAGAGTAGCTCACCATTTGGGATTATATTTTTAAAATCCATCAAAAATAAAAGCTGTATTATATCACTTTTGAATTAACCATGCTCTTATGGAAATGTAGTTTTACATACGTGTAGCAATGTGTTGGTGCTTGTGTGTGTGTGTGTGTGTGTGTATTAGTGATAAAGATAGAAAAACAGAGACAGTGAGACAAAGAGAAAGAGATAGAGAGGGACTCACCTCAACTCTGTAAGGCCAAAGTAGATATTTATACTCCAAGAGATAATATGGACCATAAAACTGAAATTTGAATCTGTTAATACTCTTCTAACACTGTAACTGAAACTAGCTGTAACGTAATTCAAGAGGGTTATACTTTGGCGTTCTCTTCTGTGATACTTATATGTTTTCACTCACACACTATTCGATTCATTTATTCCTTTAACAAATCTCTAGTAAACGGAGATTCTTCTGCGGCAGTTTTCATGCTAGACATTGAAGACAAAGAATGTGTCAAACACGGTATATGGAAGAGACATAACCAACCAGATGTGCTTGTGTGCTAAGCTGCTTCAGTCGTGTTCGACTCTTTGCAACTCTATGGATTGTATGTAGCCGATCAGGCTCCTCTGTCCATGGGATTGTCCAGGCAATACTGGAGCAGGTTGTGTGCCCTCCTCCAAGGGATCTTCCAGACCCAGGTATTGAACCCTTATCTCTTAGGTCTCCTGAATTGGTAGGCAGGTTCTTTACCGCTTGCACCACCTGGAAAGCACAAATACCCAGGTAATTATGATGCAATCTATGCTAGGATGTCCCAGATGCTTTGTGAGCTCTGAAAGACACACATTTGAGACTGGGGTGAAGACTGGGTAGAGAAAAGTGTTGGAATGTATCACATGTACACCCATGGCAGATTCATGTCAATGTATGGCAAAACCAATACAGTATTGTAAAGTAAAATAAAATTTAAAAAAAAAAGAAAGCAAAGTTGAACTGAATCTAAAGGATGGGAATTGTAAGTAGAAAAAGTCAAGAGATTTCAAATAACTAATCAATTGACAGAGTGATATCTCTCAAAGATTCTGGGGCAAAAAAAAATAATATTTTAGGGATATCATTGTTTTTAATGAGTAGGATAAGATTTCTACCTGAAGCATGACTGATATGTAAGAAAAATACTAAACATATTTATGTGTTGATCTTTTTTACATGTCTTGTAGAAATGGCTCAAGGAATCTGATGAGAGATCACCCACAGCATAAAGGATGTTTAAAAATGAGGCATCTAGGCACAAGTGACATTGTCAATCTACACAATATGTTGATCTACAGTTTTTTTATTTGGGAATTAAAGTTTGTGCTTCTAACATCTTGGGGGGCTTTTATTCCATTTGTGTTGGTAGTAGAGGTTCATACTACACATGGTTTTGTAGCTGATGAGGGAAATTTTTAATAAAAAACAGACTTTAATAGTTTTTGATACAGTGGATATCTGCCTTTTCTGTTGTCCAGCATACATTCAACTTTTTTTCCCCCTGGGAATAATAAACTGAATTCCATTTGGGTATTAGTTATACCCCTGATACAA
This sequence comes from Oryx dammah, assembly GCF_014754425.2. Classification (NCBI taxonomy): domain Eukaryota; kingdom Metazoa; phylum Chordata; class Mammalia; order Artiodactyla; family Bovidae; genus Oryx; species Oryx dammah. Next base: position 252,397 of record NW_024080556.1, read on the forward strand.
CCCCATGTACACACACCCACAAAGAAATCTTCAGGTGGAACACTGTATCTCGGACCCACCACACATATCCATTTCTTTAGCCACACTAATTGATCAAGACTCAATCATGTGACCCAATCAGAACTAACATAAAACTTGCTTGGTGATTTCCAAGAAAGAGTTATTGACTCTTCTCTGTTCGGTCTGAAACCTAAGGGAATGTTGGGGCTGGAGCTCTAGGCAACCTCTTGCTATCATGTGATGTTGAAGCCAAAGGCAATACGACAGAAGGCAGACTAAAGAGATGGAGAGAAACCAACTCCAAATTACATTTTCTGGCCCCTGAATACAATCTTGTCATTTTACGTGAGCCAGTAAATTTCCTTTTTGCCTAAACAAGCTGCTCCTTTATTTTTTTTCACTTGCCATTAAGACTCCTAATTGATCCTTGTCCCAAAGAGGAAGAAGCTGTGGGATGGAGATAGATGAAAAAGAACAAGCGTATATTTATTAAGCAACTATTTTGTCCCCACCAGAAAAAAAAAAAAAAAGCTAGGCACTTCTGTTTCCTTGTTTTTAAATAAAGTTCACAATATTCCAGGAAACTAGATGAGAGTATCCATCTCAGCACAAAGGTGTGTCCGAATTTAAATCCTATCAGTTTGAGGTTTACTCTAGGCTGGCATTTCATATACTATGGTTTCAGGGAACCCTAGTGTTCAGTGAAATATTAATAAAAGCTATATAAAGAATAAACTCTAAATGTAAGAAACTCAATATGTGAGAAAAATACTAAACATACTTATGTGTTGATCTTCTTTTACATGTCTTGTAGAAATGGCTCAAGGAGTCTGATGAGAGCTCAACCACAGCATAAAGGATGTTTAAAAATGAGGCACTTGTGCACAAGTGACATTGTCAATCTACACAATATGTTGATCTACAGTTTTTATTTGGAAATTAAAGTTTGTGCTTCTAACTTCTTGGGGGGCTGTTATTCCATTTGTATTGGCAGTAGAGGTTCATACTACACATGGTTTTGTAGCTGATGAGGGAAATTTTTAATAAAAAACAGATTTTAATAGTTCTCAAATATAACAACAAAGAAAATCAGGGTGATTCAAATGAATGTGATTAATGAAAAATGTAAATTTACAGGCACAACTGTGAGGTAAACTGTTCAAGATTAAACAAGCAAGTATTTTGGGAATTGCCATATATGAGTTCAACATTAAATCTGTATTATTCTCTTTGCTACAATTTTATAATACTTTGGAATTAAAGCAAAATATTGGAATATTTGATGCTGTCCCCAACATGAAGACTTGACTCAGAAATATTATTATTTCTGTTATTTAATAGTTACATGAGAAGAAAAAAACTCAAAACACTGTTATCATACAAAGGATGGATGTTTTTATGTCAATATATTACCAAAATGTACAATAAATTATCTTACATAGATATTTTCATTCTTTTTGGTCTTAATTTGAAAAAATGATTTAATTTCTGGAAAGTTACTTTTGTTCAGTTATGTAATTTTAAAAAGAGGACTTCCCAGGTGGCACAATGGTAAAGAATCTGTCTGCCAGTGCAGGAGATGCAAGAGATGTGGATTTAATTTCTGGGTCAGGAAGATCCCCTGGAGTAAGAAAGGGCAACCCACTCCAGCCTGGGAAATCTCATGGGCAGATGAACCTGGCAGACTGCCTATAGTACACAGGTCACAAAGAGTTGGACACGACTGAGCTACTGAGCACACACACACACATCAGTTTAGATTTCTTGCAACAATTGTTTTATCTGAGGCCATCTTTGTTGCCTTGTATAATGTAAGCGAGACTTATTTGCACCTATTGCAATTTTACATGTGGAAGATATTGCAAAGTGATTCTTCTTAATTCTAAAAATGGGAGGAGATTTTGCAGGAAGCTCTCTGTTTTACTGCCTCAACTGCAGATGTTCAGTGGTCCAGCTTCTCTCACAGGGATTTAGAAGTATCTTGAGATGCTGACAACTTGGGGACTGCCCTCACAGGCTATGTTAAAAGGAGATGGGCCAAATCTTGCCTGCTAGATTAATGTGCAACAAATTGACTGCTTTGTAAGGAAAGTTCTATCAGTACCAGTTTCATGAGTTTGCAACTTCTGTAGTCACACTCAAAGCCCTGCACTCATTTTCATTCTCTACTATAAATGTCATGAGAGTCTTAATATTAATGTTTTTTATCATGGGACTCTATATTTTCCTTTTATACTGGGCCCCATAAATCATGTATCTGGTCCTGCTTCTAAGAGCTGGGTATACATAGCAAATAAAGTAGGCAAAAATTCTTGCTCTCATGAAATGTACATTATAATAGGAGGAAACAAAAAATAACATACCGAATCATGAAATAAGCAGCTAAGAGATATATCTTAAGGAGGAAAGTAAGACATGGAATGGAAGAATAAAACATGTGCAGGTATGAGGATGCGGGGTGGAGTTTGAAAGTTTAGAGGGGATGACCAGAAGTCCTCAATAAGAATGTGACATTTGAATAATGACCTGAGGATACTGAAGAAATGAACCATGTTAATATACAGTAGGAAAGTCTTTCAGGAGAAGGGGCAACTTATGCAAAGTCCTGAGGACAGTGTGCCTAGAGCAAGGAGCTGACAAGTGTAGCTCAATGAGGGAGAGAATAATTGAGGAAGAGATCAAAGAAGGTAGTAGGGGAGTTTGGTTTCATTCTATGTGTGATGGGAAGCTGCAGGATGGTTTAGACAAGAAAATTATATGAACTGAAAGGATTGCAGTGGTTGCTATGGTGAGAACAGACTAGGTCATAGGAATAATTAAGAACAACACCAATGAAGATCTTCAGCAAGGAGATCAAACCAGTCCAACCTAAAGGAAATCAACCTTAATATTCAATGGAAGGACTGATGCTGAAGTTGAAGCTCCAATACTTTGGCCACCTGATGTGAACAGCTGACTCATTGGAAAAGACCCTGATGCTGGGAAAGACTGAGGGGAGGAGGAGAAGGGGATGACAGAGGATGAGATGATTGGATGGCATCATCAACTCAATAGACATGAGTTTGAGCAAGCTCCAGGAGATGGTGAAGGACAGGGAAGCCTGGCAGGCTGCAGTCCACAGGGTCGCAAAGGGTCAGACATGACTGAGCAACTGAACAACAACAAATGAAGACTGCCCACATTGTTCTTTCAATGAAGGCTACCAGTCTGGGGCTGCCAGGTGCTTTTGAACCACAGGCCTTGTTCTAGGGGAAGCTGGACTGAGGAATTCTAGATTCCAACTTTATTCTAGACTTCTAGATTACAACTTGGCTCCTAACTTATAGATTCAGTCTTTATCCCAGGTCTTTTCTTCCTTCTTTTTCTACAAGCCCTTCTCAATGTCTTACTCATTCCTATAGCTGGGAATCCTTTCTACTCTGTAGGCAGAGAGGAGTCGAGCCCGACCAAGGTTATGCGTTAGCATAGTCTACAATCTAAATGAGAACTAATAAATAACTGGCTACTTACCCTCAAGCCTTACCAGTAAAACCTGGGGATTGCATTGTGAGAAAAAAGTCAACAAGAAGATGAAAGGTCCCTCTAATCAGTACTCTGGACACTTGGGAGTCATCTGGAAACACAAATACTGAAGGAAGAAAAATGAAAACTGATAATCAGCTTGACTGGTGAATGAGAATTTTTTGCCAAGGTGAGGAGAATGCCTACTTGTGGCAATGGAAGGATATACCTGCATGGCCACATGTTTCCTAAGAATATATTCCATCCATAAGAAACCACAGGAAGGGCACTGCTGCTGCTGCTGCTGCTGCTGCTGCTGCTGCTAAGTCACTTCAGTCGTGCCCGACTCTGTGCAACTGCATAGACGGCAGCCCACCAGGCTCCCCCATCCCTGGGATTCTCCAGGCAGGAACACTGGAGTGGGTTGCCATTTCCTTCTCTGCAGGAAGGGCACACACATATACAGTCCTATCGATGGGCTGGGAATTGGCAGACAGACCTCCATTGCTGCCTCATTCTGCTTGCTGTTCGCCAGTTTTCTCTGTAAGTCTCTGCCAATCTGTGTTGCCATGTGCTGACGTAGGCCCATTATCTATATTTCATCAAGTCCCAATGCCCAGCACTATTTGAAGATTACATGTACAATACTACATTTTAAAATCCTTCATAGAGAAAATTTGATTTGCCTTATTTGGGTCAAATATTCAACTCTGATTCAAGAAGTGCTGGTCATTAGGATCAAGGTCAGCATAGTCTTCTGAGAAGAGTAGGTGAAGTGTTTTAGTTAAGAAAAGGGTTTTGCCTGACAAAAATGCTGAGCTTCTCTAGTTTATTGTCTTATCATTTTATGCTTTATATTATATAAAGTATACTATAAGAGATTTTAGAAACTATTTCATAATTTTGATGTCTATACAGGCTAGAATTATGTATGTGGAGAGAGTATTTTTGTTCTACAGAGTTGTGATAAAGATGAACTCACCCTATCCTTCTATGTTGACCTTGGAATAAACACCATTTATAAATCAAATCATCTGCTTGTATATCACATTCAGTAACATGAGCAATTATTATTTTCTTCAATCATAAAAACCTAGAAGCAAAACTTGATAAGCTAAAGACATCATGTTATAGTGTAATTATACAGATATTTTTTGCTGGAGATCAAACTTTTAAGTTGTTGGGTTTGATTGTTTTCACTGCAGCCATGAAATTAAAAGACGCTTATTTCTTGGAAGAAAAGTTATGACCAACCTAGACAGCATATTAAGAAGCAGAGATATTACTTTGCCAACAAAGGTCTGTCTAGTCAAGGCTATGGTTTTTCCAGTAGCCATGTATGGATGTCAGAGTTGAATTATAAAGAAAGCTGAGCGCCGAAGAATTGATGCTTTTGAACTGTGGTGTTGGAGAAGACTCTTGAGAGTCCCTTGGACTGCAAGGCAATCCAACCAGTCCATCCTAAAGAAAATCAGTCCTGAATATTCATTGGAAGGACTGATGTTGAAGCTGAAACTCCAATACTTTGGCCACCTGATGCAAAGAACTGATTCACTGGAAAAAACCCTGATGCTGTGAAAGATTGAGGGCAAGAGGAGAAGGGAACAACAGAGGATGAGAAGGCTGGATGGCATCACCGACATGATGGACATGAGTTTGAGTAGGCTCTGGGAGTTGGTGATGGACAGGGAGGCCTGGCATACTGCAGTCCATGGGGTCACAAAGAGTTGGACATGACTGAGCAACTGAACTGAACTGAACTTGATTGCTTATTTACTAAATCCTATAAGAGATAAAATCAGGTTACATTTTAACACTGTTACATAAGATAATTTATTTAATGTTTTCTTAGTATAAACTAAAAATAGATTGTCAAATGACTTCTGAATAGAAGCTTAAGTACTTATCTCAAACATTTCTCATGAGCACTGAGTAAAATTCTCTTGAAGAATGACAAATAGCTCAATTTCTTTCTGAACAATTTCTATCCTATTTTATGAGCATTAAATTTAATATTCTTAAATTATAGGCTACCATGATTTAATCTTGAATTATATCAAAGGATACTTAGGTTACTTTATTTTCAAGAGTATTTCCTACATTTTGTTAGTGCTTATTTATACTAGCTAGAACATACAATACTGTAGCCACCTCATGTGAAGAGTTGACTCATTGGAAAAGACTCTGATTCTGGGAGGGACTGGGGGCAGGAGGAGAAGGGGACGACAGAGGATGAGATGGCTGGATGCCATCACCGACTCGAAGGACATGAGTTTGAGTAAACTCTGGGACTTGATGATGGACAGGGAGGCCTGGCGTCCTGCAGTTCATGGGGTCGCAAAGACTTGGACACAACTGAGTGACTGAACTGAACTGACAGAGAACATACAAAAAAACTATACTTATTGTATTACAACAGGGGAAACAAAGTGAGAAACTGGTTAATGAGTAAACAGATACTTAGAATACCCATCCTGTTTAAAATTTAATAATAAGCTTTATATTTCAAATCTATAAATAATCATTTGGGGATTCATTTCAGAGAAAAAGGTAGAAGCTCTTAAAGATCATTTATCATGCTGTACTTTACATTTTAAAAATCTCCTCACAATTATGTTCTTATTAATGATATTAGCTATATATAGCTGTAAGACAAATTGAACCAAAACTAGGATGCATAAAATATCAGTAACGATGTCTATTATCTTATAGTTTCTTTGGGTCAGGAATTCTGGTGCAGCTTAACTAGTTGCCCCTGACTCAGGGTCTCTCACAGGCTGTATCAAGGTGTCAGCTGGGTCTGCAGTCTCAGCTCAAGGCTTGACTGGACGAGGACCTGCTTCCAACTCAGTCATTCAATTTGAGTGCCAGCAGCCCTAGATTTAGTCTATCTTGGACTACTGGACTGAGGATTTCAATTCCTCATTGGCAGTCGGCCAGAGGCCCTTCTTAATTCTTTGCCATATGGGCCTCTCCATAGGAAAGTTCACAACACAGCAACTAGCTTATATCAGATAAAGAGAAGAAAGAGAGAGAGAAGACAGAAGCCAGAGGGGTTTTTTTGTAACCTAATATCAATATTAACATATCATTACTTTTACCATATTATATTCAATAGGAACAATTCACTATATCCAGCCCACACTCAGAGGAAGTACAGAAGAACATGAATAATAGGAAGCAAGGATCATATGGATCTATTTTAGGGGTTGCTTGCCACATCAACAACAGGAAAATGGCTACACTTAGATAAATTTTTTAAAGTTCTGTAGGAGCTTCGACTGAATCATAGATGATTAACAATCTACCTGAAGTAGGACAGCTTTTCTGTGAAAGTTAGAAGCCCATGGTTCTGATAGGTTTATTACCTATGACCTTAGGTGATCTGTGCTTTAAATCTTCCCTGAACCAAAATGAGGCCTCAGGAGGTATACTAAGAAACATAGCTGAGTGTAGGAATGAAATGGAGTACCCATGAGCTAAATAGTGTGGGGTAGAGGGGATCCAGGAGAAGGCAATGGCACCCCACTCTAGTACTCTTGCCTGGAAAATCCCATGGATGGAGGAACCTGGTAGGCTGCAGTCCATGGGGTCGCCAAGAGTTGGACACGACTGAGTTACTTCACTTTCACTTTTCACTTTCATGCACTGGAGAAGGAAATGGCAACCCACTTCAGCATTCTTCCTAGAGAATCCCAGGGATGGGGGAGCCTGGTGGGCTGCCGTCTATGGGGTCACACAGAGTCAGACACGACTGAAGTGACTTAGCAGCAGTAGCAGCAGCAGAGGGAATCCAAAAGACAATCTCCAAATGAAATGGTGAGAGCATTACTTCTGATACTCCAGCCTGGCAAAACAAGCCAAGAAAAGAAAAAATATGAGCCAGTATTTCTGATGAATGTAGGTACAAAAATCCTCATCAAAATACTAGCAAACAATGCAATATCACATTAAAAGGATCATACAACATGACTAAGTAGGATTTATTTCTGGGATGCAAGGATGGTTCAACAATCCAATGTGATACACTATGCTAACAGAATAAAAGACTAGAAATTATATGATCATCTTAACATATTCAAAGATTTAATAAAATTCAACATCCTTTCATGATAAAAACATTGAAAAAGAAAAAGTCCAAAGAAGAAAATTATCTCAACGTAATCAAGGCCATCTATGAAAAACCTGCAGGTTAACACTATACTTAATGGTGTAAAAATGGAAATGTTTTCCCTAAAAGCAAGACCAAGGCAAAGATGCCCTCTCTTGTCCCTTTCAGTCAATATACCACTAGAAGTCTTAGCTAGAGAAATTAGGAAAGTAAAAGAAATGGAAGTCATTTCAAATCATAAAAAGGAGAAGTAAAATCACCTTTGTTCATGAACTAAAGAGTCTACACACACACAAAATAATAGAATTAAGAAAACAAATTTCACAAATTTTCAGAATATTAATTAACACAAAAAATTAGTTGTGTTTCTATTCACTAACAACCAACAGTCTGAAAATAAAATTCAGAAAAAATCCCATTTACAATTTCATCAAAAAGAATAAAATACTTATGAATAAACTTAACCATTGAGGTGAAACACTTATACACTGAAAACTACAAAATGTTGCTAAAATTAAAGAAGTCACAACTAAATGGAAAGATATCTTTGTTCATGTATTGGTAGACAATACTGCTAAAAATGTCCAACTTTCCCAAAGCAATCCACTGATTTAATACAATCTCTCTCAAAACCCCAATGACATTTTCTTTCATACATAGAAAAGAAATCCTAAAATTCATATGGGGCCAAGGATTTTGAATAGCCAAAACAATCATGGGAAAGAACAAAGCCAGAGGCCACATATTTCCTAACTTCAAAAAACACTACAAACCTTCAGTAATCAAAAGAGTATGGTATTGGTGTAAAGATAGACATATAGAACAGTGGAAAAGAATAAAAAAAGTCAACAATAAATCCACACATGTGTGGTCAAATGATCTTCAACAAAGGTGTGAAGGAAAAGATAGTCTCTTCAACAAATGGTGTTGGGGAAACTACAAAAGAATGAAACTGGACCCTTATCTCATACCATACACAAAAGTAAGCTAAAAATGGATTTTAAACATAAAATTTAAAGCTATAAAATTCATAAAAGAAAGCAAGGGAAAAATTTTTCATAACTTTGATCTCAGTGATGATGTCTTAAATATACCACCAAAAGCACAGGCAACAAAAGCAGAAATAGACAAGTGGGGCTACATCAAACTTAAAAAATATCTGTGCAGGAAAGGAAATAATCAACAGAATGAAACAGCAACTTAAAGTATGGGAGAAAATGTGTGCAAACCATACATGTCATAAAGATTTAATACCCAAAATATATAATGAATTTCTACAACTCAGTAGCAAAACAAGCAAATAACCTGATTTAAAAAGTGGGGAAAAGTCTTGAATAGATTTAGTATCTAAAGAAGACATACAAATGGTCAATAGGTACATGAAAAGGTGCTCAGTTATCACTAAGTATACAGGGCAGTACAAATCAAAAGCACAATGAGATATCATTTCATACCTATTAGGATGATTAGTACCACAAAACAGAAAGCAACAAATTTTGATAAGAATCTGGTAAAATGGGATCTCTATGCACTGCAGATGGTGACTGCAGCCATGAAATTAAAAGACGCTTACTCCTTCAAAGGAAAGTTATGACCAACCTAGATAGCATATTCAAAAGCAGAGACATTACTTTGCCAACAAAGGTCCATCTAGTCAAGGCTATGGTTTTTCCTGTGGTCATGTATGGATGTGAGAGTTGGACTCTGAAGAAGGCTGAGCGCCGAAGAATTGATGCTTTTGAACTGTGGTGTTGGAGAAGACTCTTGAGAGTTCCTTGGACTGCAAGGAGATCCAACCAGTCCATTCTGAAGGAGATCAACCCTGGGATTTCTTTGGAAGGAATGATGCTGAAGTTGAAACTCCAGTACTTTGGCCACCTCATGGGAAGAGTTGACTCATTGGAAAAGACTCTGATGCTGGGAGGGATTGGGGGCAGGAGGAGAAGGGGACGACAGAGGATGAGATGGCTGGACGGCATCACGGACTCGATGGACGTGGGTCTGAGTGAACTCTGGGAGTTGGTGATGGACAGGGAGGCCTGGTGTGCTGCGATTCATGGGGTTGCAGAGTCGGACACGACTGAGCGACTGAACTGAACTGAACTGATGCACTGTTGGTAGCAATGTCAAATGGTGCATCCACTACACAAAATAAAATGAAGTTTGTTCAAAATAATAAAAATAGAACTAATATATGATCCAAAATCCTACTTCTGTGTATTTATCCAAAGAATTGAAAATAAGCTCTCAAAGAGGTATGTATTGATATTTGCACTTCCATGTTCATTGCAGTCTTATTTATAATAACTCAGATATGGAAGCAATCTAAATGTCCACTAATGGATGACTAGATAAAGAAAATTTGCTATACACATACAGTAGAATACTCTTCAGCCTTTTTTTAAAATATAAATTTATTTATTTTAATTGGAGGTTAATTACTTTACAATAAGAAATCTTCAGCCTTATAAAGAAGGGAATTCTGTCATATGCAATAGCAAGAAAGAATCTTGAGAACATTATAAGTGAAATGAGCCAGTCACTGAAGGAAAAGGGCTGCATAAATCCATTTAGATAGGGTATCTAACGTAGTCAACTCATTGAAGCTGAAAGTAGAATGGTAGTTGTCAGAGACTAGAGAGAGGCGTGAATGAGAAACTGTTCAATGGATATGGCGTTTGTCATGCAAGATGAAAAAGTTCTATAGATCTGCTGTTCAACAATGTATATATTTACAAATACTGTACAACACACTTAAAATTTTTTAAGAGGATAGACTTTGTGTTATGCATTCTTTATCACAATAGAAAAAAGTAAGAATAAAGTGGATTCAAAGTGACTTATAAATTGATAAAAGAGCTACTTGATGTGACATGGTGAATAAGATAAATTATTTCCCAAACTAAAAACATGGAAATTATAACAAGAAATCAGACACTCTGAGGCAAACAATAAACATGCATAGCAAATTGATGGTCCAAATGTTAAGCAAATCATAGTAAAATCTATTTATATTCAATGATATAATTATTTGTTGATTTTCAACTTATAGACTTAGCTTTTGAACAAAACATAGAAGATGCCGTTAAGGAGCAGAATGTAAAATTTTCAACCTGACATTGTAAAATTTTCAGTTGACAACATGTTCAGAAGTTGAATGGGAAAGATGAGGTAGAGAGAATTGTAAGCTCAGTATATCTAATATGGTATATAATGAAGAGAAACTGTATAAAATTGTTGAAACATCATGTTCTTTTGTACTTTTCCTTATGAAATGAATATCCCAGAAGCAATGAATATCACTGAGTCAAAGAGAGAATTGGTGGGGGGACAAGGAATTAAAGTATTTGGGAGGAAAGCACAATGGATAGTATTTATAAATGTTATACTACTAAATTTATTAAAGATAAACAATAATAGTGAAAATCAAAAAAATGAGATAAAAATAGAAAGGGGGTAGGCTTTGTAAATAAATCCTTTGTTCGGTCGTGAATTGTTAATACATTAAATTATTAATCAATTATTAATATTTAAAGTTAAGGAGGTAGTTAGAAGATTTTTAAAATGTAATACTGTATTTAGATTCTCCTTCATTGAAGTAAGACTAAGAAGGTGAGGCATGAATTAGTTAAATATTGCTTTTCATTGCTATCTTCATCTTTAAGAACATTGATGATTAATATCAATTTTTGGTCTTTTTCATTATATTCATTCCCTATGCAACCCACTCCAGTGTTCTTGCCTGGAGAATCCCAGGGCCAGGGGAGCCTGGTGGGCTGCCGTCTATGGGGCTGCACAGAGTCAGACACGACTGAGGCAACTTAGCAGCAGCAGTAGCATGTCTCTAGCAGATCTGTTACATAGGACAGCCATCTGTTGATGATGCCCTTAGGAATCCTACAAAGTAGGATTCAGTGTTCAATCTTATTTTAGGGCAGTAAATGGAATAGTAGCAACTAAGAATGTAGAGAAGAGAAGGAATTTCCCACAGACTAATTGTGGGGCCCAATGTACTCTGCTATCTCTCTGTGATTTGCATTGTTCCAAGAAGTGACTAGCACCTACCTGAACAGGCCCGTGCTGGAAGCAGAGAGATACCAAAGCCCAACAACTAAAAACAATCAATGAAAGAAAAGAAAATAGAACATGTTTTTCCAAAACACTGACTACCACATGGTCAGTTCTACAAAATGGACATCAAAGTAGACTTCCTTCTAAAGCCTTATGTTCATATGCATAGTCCTTCAACTTAGGCCTTTTTTCTTTTTTTTTTTGAGTCTCATCCATCTGTGGTTTCTCTAAAGTTTCCCACGTGTACTTTCCATGCAGCCTTCCCTTTGGACTTGTCCGAATCTTGAGCTCCATTTTCTTTTCCTGAACTTGGCCAGTTCACCTCAGCTGGGAGTTTCTGCCTGGCTTTGGTCTACTTCTGTTCCTGAGTACTTTTGGCATGGATAAACCTCCTTATGAACGTAATTGTCTCTCTTGGACTCAGTGCCCAAACATGAAATCCAATATCCGTTTTATGACAGGGGTACATTTTTCTTAATGTCAGAGATTTCTTCTCCTTTTATTCTGTTGTGTTTAGTTGCTCAGTCACACCCGACCCTTGCAACCCCATAGACTGTAGACGGCCAGGCTTCTCTGTCCAGGCAGGAATGCTGGGGTGGGTTGTCATTTCCTTCTCTAAGTAACAGAATATTTTTTCCATTGATTTAACTGCTTCACTTTATTGTGAGGATACGGTTCCCATCTAACTAGGATGCAGACTTTCTGTTCTAAAAGCTGTATGCCGTCTATGTAAAGTGAGGTCTGGGCTTCCCAGGTGGCGCTAGTGGTAAAGAGCACACCTGCCAAGGCAGGAGACACAAGAGACGTGAGTTCGGTCCCTAGGTCAGGAAGATCCCCTGGAGGAGGTTATGGCAACCCACTCCAGTATTCCTGCCTGGAGAATCACATGGTCAGAGGAGCCTGGTGACCTACAGTCCATAGGTTTGCAAAGAGTCGGACACAACTGAAGCAACTTAGCACACAGTACATAAAGTGAGGTCTATTACCCAGATAGCATTTGTTTTGAGGTATAATCTAATAAAATAATGTAGCTGTCAACAAAGCGTATACAGATTTTTATTTGATGATAAGAATAATTTTGGAGGAAAATAATGAAAAATATTAAATCAAAAGACCTGGATGTAAGTTGTGGCTCCCTTTCTGACATAACACAGGATATTGAACAAAATTTTGATTAAGTTGCCTAATGATATGAGACCTAATTTTATGTGATTGAAATGTTTTTATTTCACTGGGAAAATTTTGATCTTTTTATGTATTTATAGAATTCAGTATATATTATATACATAGCATATATTACATATATATGAGGAATTTAATTCAATATATATCTGTCAAGTGAAAGTGAAAGTGAAGTTGCTCAGTTGTGTCTGACTCTTTGCAACCCTATGGTACATTTGAAATATATTTATCTAATTTCATTAATATACTTATCATTACTAATATCTCTGCAACTGATTGTCTTAGTTACTACACATAATTTTGAACCATGCAACGTAACTCCTATGCATGATCAGGGAAGCTATACACATCTTATACTACTCTTTGAATTTGACGCAGCTTAACATATATGATTCCTAAATTAATTCTTTATTGCATTTATCCTGCTAGTTTTTCTCTCTGAGATTTAGCCAAGGACAGTTTTATTATAACACTTGACAATTCTCCATAAATTTGGACTTAAATTGCAGGGTAGGATTCCAGGATTCCTTTATGGAATATTAAGAAAGCATGCTTTTCTCTGATTTCATCACAAGCCCACTAAAATGAGGTTTCACCCTGTAAACACCAAAGGATAAAAAGAGGTGATGAAAGTATATGAAAACTGATGACAAAATTCTAAGTGTTTTAAAGCAGATGGATGAGTGATAACTGACTTAGCAAATCATACAAAGGTGGAAATTAAGTGCTTTGCCAAGAGGCCAGATATTTCTCATGGCAGAAATTTAGAAAATCTATGGAAATTGGAGGCAAGAGCGTCTCTGAAAATAGATGGTATGATGTGGATCTGAAATTAAAGAAGTAGACTGAAAGTGGTTCCGCCTGTCATATGGTCTCTCGCATCTAACACAGTCTGACAGTGGTCCCTCCCTCACCGGAGTGAAAGGCCACCACTGTGTACCAGGCAGTGTCGTCTGTGCGGCAGATACAGAGGGAATAAAGCAGACAAAATCCCGTCCTTACAGAACTTTAATTCTAAGAGACGAAGACCGGCAAAAAATGTTTAGTCATTAAATACTACAACATATATAATATTTTTAATGGCAATTGTTAACAACAACAATGCAGGAAATGGAAAAACACGTTTAAAATTCTTAGAGAGACATATTGTATTCATTTCATAAGAATAGAATTCTATACTCAACAAAAGAAAAAAATTCAGAGAAAAAAGAGATAATGAAAATTATCAATGAAATAACAGACATTAAATAAGTAGAAAATTTGGAAAATTGGAGAATAAAGTTGAGGAACTCTCTGAGAAAGTAGAACTGAAGGCAAGAAATATGGGAAGAAAAAGACCAAAAAAAAAAAATGGAGAATAACATTAAAGAATCTTGTCAGTTAAACATCAAAGGAATGAGTTCCACAAAGAAAAAATAGAAGAGTGGAAGTTACCATTAATACAATGTAATTTATATTATCATGTATATCTACACCCTTTCTGGTGGTTTATTCCTTTTTGCACAAAGATTCTCTTCCCTGGAAACATTTTATTCAGCCTGAAGTACTTTTCTTTAGCATTTCTTATAGTGTGGGATTGCCAGCGCTAATTCTTTCAATTTTTGTTTGTTTGAGAACACCTTTATTTTGACTTTGTGAGGATATTATTTTCACTATCTATTGAAATCTAGATTCAAGCTTTATTTTGTTTACCTTTCCCTTTAATTCTTTCAACATTTAAAAAACCGCATTTAATTATTATCTGGTTTCCAAAGTTTCTCGTGAGAAAATCATTATCTCCTAATTATTCTTCCTCTGAAGAAAATGATTCTTCCTTAACTCCATTAAGGATTTTTAATTTTCACTTTCACTAGTTTTGATTTCATATTATTTATCCTGATTGATTTTTTGCTGAGTTTTTCGTGTCTGTGGGTTGATGTCTTTTATCTGAATTGGAACTTGGGGCATTTATTTCTTCAAATACTGATTCTGTTTCATTCTTTTTCTCTTATCTTCCTGGAAATAAACATACACGTACGATAAACCTTTTGCATTAGTTGTGCCTCACTCTTACATTTGGTTGTGAATGTGTGTGATTGTGTATGCATGTGTTGGTGTGTATTCTTTTAGCTCTCTGTGATTTTGTCTGCACAGTTTCTCTTTCTCTTTGATTTCATTAAGCCTATTCTCCCCTCTGTCTATGATTCTTTAAACCTGAATGATATCTTAATATCATATTGATTTTGCCATTCCAAAATATCATTTGATTCTTTAAAAATTTTTTAAATATAAATTTAATTTTAATTCATTTTGATTCTTCTTTAGATTCAATTCTTTCCTGAAAAGTTCAAATTCTCACTCATTTTCCATCTTTCTTCTATCTCTTTAAGCATATTTCAACTGAGCAACTAAACTGAACTGAACTGAAACATATTTTCAATATTTCAGAATTAATCACAGTTATTTTGAATTGTTGCCTGCTAACTTCAATATCTAAATCATGTTTGCATCCACTTTTGTTGATTTGTTTAATCCCTTGATTACTAATTATTTTTTCTTACTCAGTTCAGTAATCTTTTACTGTATGTTAGACATTACTAACGGTACATTAGAACTCTGAATTATGTTACTTTCCACTAAAGAAGGTTGACTTTTACTTTTAGAGGTAATTCAATTACTGGCAGATCACCCTAATCCTGTCAGAGTGTGGTTTTAGGATTTGATATGGTGGTTCCATTTCCCTTACTCATGGTCATTCACTCAGTTGTGTCCAATTCTTTCCAATCCCACAGACTGAAGCACGCCAAGGCTCCTCGTCCATCACCAACTCCTAGAGCTTACTCAAACTCATATCCTTCATGTCGGCGATGCCATCCAGCCTTCTCATCCTCTGTTGTTCCTTTCTCCTCCTGCCCTCAATCTTTCGCAGCATCAGGGTTTTTTCCAGTGAATCAGTTCTTTGCATCAGGTGGCCAAAGTATTGGAGTTTCAGCTTCAGCATCAGTCCTTCCAATGAACATTCAGGACTGATTTCCCTTAGGATGGACTGGTTGGATCGCCTTGCTGCCCAAGGAACTCTGAAGAGTCTTCTCCAACACCATAGTTTGAAAGCATCAATATTTTGGCGACCAGCCTTCTTTATAGTTCAACTCTCACATCCATACATGACTACTGGAAAAATCATAGCTTCGACTTGATGGACCTTTGTTGGCAAAGTAATGTCTCTACTTTTTAATATGCTGTCTAGGTTGGTCATAACTTTTCTTCCAAGGAGCAAGCGTCTTTTAATTTCATGACTGCAGTCACCATCCGCAGTGATTTTCGAGCCTGAAAAAATACTTAATAGGGAGTGGATTTTCAGGGATCTCACCTGAATATCTATACTGTTCATCAAGGTCTATACTCTGACTGGAGCTGATCTCCAGTGTCTCTTCAACACTGTGTGATTTCTGAAATCTCTGTTCAGCTCTCAATTTTCTTTTTTTTTTAAATTAAATTTAATTAATTAATTTATTATTATTATTTTTTTTTACTTTACAATATTGTATTGGTTTTGCCATACATCGACATGAATCCACCATGGGTGTACACATGTTTCCCATCCTGGACCCCCCTCCCATCTCCCTCCCTGTAACATCCCTTTGGGTTTAGCAAACATTTTTATTAGGTGTCTTGGAGTCTTGTCTGGGCATATACATCTTAAGATTTGCCAAGGATGCAAGGGGAAATTTTCCACCAGTGTTTTGTTCTTAGAATTCCAACTATTTTACTAGCTTCCAAATCTAATACTGTATCATACAATTAGTGGAGCATCTCTCTATTGGGATTCTATTTCTTTGGTCATATTTTAAACTATGCCTTCAGGGAAATAATTAGGTGAAAGTAAAGCTCACTCTGTATGCTCACTAGCTCCTAAAGATGCTTCTGAATATCTGAAGACAGTGGTTTTATATATTTTATCCAGTTTTGATAGATATTTATTTTAGCTGGAAATTGTCTGCTATCAGTTATACCATTGTGTTTACTAATGGAATTCTCTCTCTTTTTTCTAACAGCTTAACCAAGACAGGATTGACATACAACACACATATATATTTAAACTACAATTTGATGTGTTGTAACATAAGATTATTCTGAGTCATGACCACCAAAATCATTACAGTGAACATAACTATTATCCCCAAAAGTTTCCTTGTGACTCTATAATTTTTCTTTTCTAAGACAATCACCAATCGGCTCTCTATAACTATAGATTAGTTTGCTTTTTCTAGAGTTTTATGAGAATAAGCCACACTGTAAGTCCTCTTTTACTGATCTGCCTTTTTTCACTTAGCATAATTATTTTAAAATTCATTTATATTGCTGTATTTATCAATATGTTTTTTATTACTAAATACTCTTTATTGCCAAATTCAGACTTAAATTGAAGAAAGTAGGGAAAACCACTGGACCATTCAAGTATGATCTAAATCAAATCCCTTATGATTACACAGTGGAAGTAACAAATAGATTCAAGGGATTAGATCTGATAGAGTGCCTGAAGAAATATGTATGGAGGTTTGTGACAATATACAGAAGGCAAGGATCAAGACCATTCCCAAAAAAAAGAAGTGCAAAATGGTTTTCTGATAAGGCCTTACAAATAGCTGAGAAAAGAACAGAAGCTAAAGGCAAAGGAGAAAAGGAAAGATATACCCAATTAAATGCAGAGTTCCAAAGAATAGCAAGGAGAAATAAAAAAGCCTTCCTCAGTGATCAATGAAATAGAGGAAATAGAGGAAAATAATAGAATGAAAAGAAATAGAGGAAAACAATAGAATGGGAAAGACTAGAGATCTTTTCAAGAAAATTAGAGATACCAAGGGAACGTTTCATGCAAAGATGGGCACAATAAAGGACAGAAATGGTATGGACCTAATGGAAAAAGAAGATATTAAGAAGAGGTGGCAAGAATACACAGAAGATCTTCATCATCCAGACAACCACAATGGTGTGATCAATCACCTAGAGCCAGACATCCTGGCATGTAAAGTCAAGAGGGCCTTAGGGAAGCATCACTACAAAGCTAGTGGAGATGCTGGAATTCCAGTTGAACTATTTCAAATCCTGAAAGATGATTCTGTGAAAGTGCTGCACTCAATATGCCAGCAAATTTGGAAAACTCAGCCATGGCCACAGGACTGGAAAAGGTCAGTTTTCATTCCAATCCCAAAGAAAGGCAATGCCAAAGAATGCTCAAACTACCACACAATTGCACTCATCTAACATGCTAGTCGGTGATGCCGACTGGATGGACGTGAGTTTGAGTGAACTCCAGGAGTTGGTGATGGACAGGGAGGCCTGGCGTGCTATGACTCATGGGGTCGCAAAGAGTCAGACACGACTGAGCGACTGAACTGAACGTGCTAGTAAAGTAATGCTCAAAATTCTCCAAGCCAAGCTTCAACAGTATGTGAACCATGAACTTCCAGATATTAAAGGTGGATTTAGAAAAGGCAGAGGAACCAGAGATCAAATTGCCAACATCTGCTGAATCACTGAAAAAGCAAGAGAGTTCCAGAAATACATCTACTTTTGCTTTATTGATTATGCCAAAGCCTTTTCACAACAAAATGTGGAAAATTCTTAAAGAGATGCGAATACCAGACCATCTGACCTGCCTCCTGAGAAATCTGTATGCAGGTCAAGAAGCAACAGTTAGAACTGGACACGGAACAACAACCTGGTTCCAAAATGGGAAAGGAGAACATCAAGGCTGTATATTGTCTCCCTGCTTATTTAACTTATATGCACAGTACCTCATGCGAAATGCCGGGCTGGATGAAGCACAAGCTGGAATCAAGATTACTGGGGGAAATATCAAAACCTCATATATGCAGATGAAATCACCGTTATGGCAGAAGGTAAAGAAGAACTAAAGAGCCTCTTGATGAAAGTGAAAGAGGAGGGTGAAAAACTTGGCTTAAAACTCAACATTCAGAAAACTAAGATCATGGCATCCAGTTACATCACTTCATGGCAAATAGATGGGGAAATGATGGAAACAGTGAGAGACTTTATTTTTTGGGCTCCAAAATCACTGCAGATGGTGACTGCAGCCATGAAATTAAAAGATGCTTGTTCCTGGGAAGAAAAGCTATGACCAACCTAGACAGCACTTTAAAAAGCAGAGACATTACTTTGCTGACAAAGATCTATCTATTCAAAGCTATGGTTTTTCCAGTAGTCACGTATGGACGTGAGAGTTGGACTATAAAGAAAGCTGAATGCTGAAGAATTGATGCTTTCGAACTGTAGTGTTGGAGAAGACTCTTGAGAGTCCCTTGGGCTGCAAGGAGACCCAACCTGTCCTTCCTAAAAGAAATCAGTCCTGAACATTCATTGGAAAGGCTGAAGTTGAACCTGAAACTCCAATGCTTTGGCCACCTGATGCGAAGAACTGACTCACTGAAAAAGACCATGATGCTGGGAAAGACTGAAGGCAGGAGGAGAAGGGACAACAGAGGATGAGATGGTTGGATGACATCACTGATGCAATGGACATGAGTTTGAGTAGGGTCTGGGAGCTGGTGATGGACAGGGAAGCCTGGCGTGCTGCAGTCTATGGGGTCACAAAGAGTCAGACACGACTGAGCAACTGAACTGAACTGAACTGATTCCATCATATGTAAATATCAAAATTTATAAAAACCTTTTAATTTCAAATTACAGTTCATGGCGCGCGTGCACACACACATACACATACACACACAAAGACCACTTAGGGCTATACCTAGTAACGCTAAAGTTTAGGAGAATATTTCCTTTTAAAAACCTACAACTCACCATTGATATAAAATTACTTCTACCCTACATTTATGGGCTTCCCTGATGGCTCAGCTGGTAAAAAATCTGCCTTCAATGCAAGAGACCTGGGGTTGATCCCTGGATTGGGAAGATACCCTGGAGAAGGGAATGGCTAGCCACTTCTGTACTCTTGCCTAGAGGAGCCTGGAGGACCACAGCCCATGGGGTCACAAAGAGTCAGACACAACTGAGCTACTTTCACTTTCACTTCACCCTATATTTATAGCATTTTTAATTAGATTGATAATTTTCAGCTTGATATTTTTGATGTACTTTGTCATGCCTTGAGAAATAATTAAATGGAAGGCAATATTAGTTACTTTTGCCTGAAACTAAATTTAAAGAATTGATGTGGGTAAAATACTTTCCTTTAAAATATTGAGACATTTAATTTTAGCAGACAGATTTCTTTTTTTTTCCTTTAGTAAATCTATTCTGAAAACTCTGGGGCTAAAAAAATATTTTAAAAACAAAATGAGTAAAACTTTAAAAATGTTTCTCAGCATATCTGAGTAATGCTATATTTAAAAGATTGAAGATGGATAATTTCAAAATGCAACAGTGTTAATTAACAGATTATGTCTTTATATGCCAGGATGAACTAAAAGTATAGTAAAATAATAAAAGCTCTGATGTGTTTGATAAACTGCAATATCAATTATATTATCTACCATTTAGTAAAATGTGGTGTTAAACCAATTATGTGGCTCATTGTAAATGAAACCACCCATTAAAAAAATCTCTAGCATCATCATAAAATTATTCATATTTTTCCCTTTAACCATGCTGCACTATTTTAATGTACTCATTGGATGAATTTCTGTAATATAACAATCATTGGGTCTTATAACCATGCCTTATGTTAAAGGTAAATCTCACTTAGTATATGGCTGTTAGATTCCATGAGAAAATATAGTATCATTGAAAATACAAACACATGTGCAAAATTATTTTTTTTATTGCAAACAAGGAAAATTGAGCATGACAACTTTAAGCAAGATTGAATTTTTTGGAAATGTGTGGGATATCTTGGCATTTAGAAGGAAACAGGTTGTGAACTATGGTTGCTCTTAAAATACATTTAGTGCAAATAAATGCACAGATAGAGAAGTACAAGATACTTGGGGCTGGATGTAGCATATCTCTGTGGTACAAGTCTTTAACAAAAAGAGCCATATTTTATATCCTTTGCTAGAAGAATGGAATCAGCAAGGATCCTACTCAAAATGGGTAACTTGAGGAGAGCATAATTAAGCAACTATTTTCAAATGTGTAGACCATTTAAAAAGACCATTATCAGCTCTGGCCTGAAGGGGCTACAAAAAAGTAGTAGTTTTCAGAATTTGAATGAGAAAATCTTGAGAGAGTGGCCTTGAGATGAATTGTGACTTCAACAAACAAAGCAACCCACCTGTGTGACTCCACAAAGAAGGGGTCAGGATAATACACCTGACATCAATGTTCTGCCTCACTCCAGTTTCCCACAGAAGCTTTCAGTTCAGTTCAGTTCAGTTCAGTTCAGTCGCTCAGTCGTGTCCGACTCTTTGTGACCCTATGAATCGCAGCACGCCAGGTCTCCCTGTCCATCACCAACTCCCGGAGTTCACTCAGATTCACATCCATTGAGTTGGTGATGCCATCCAGCCATCTCATCCTCTGTCTTCCTCTTTCCTCCTGCCCCAAATCCCTCCCAGCGTCAGAGTCTTTTCCAATGAGTCAACTCTTTGCATGAGGTGCCCAAAGTACTGGAGTTTCAGCTTTAGCATCATTCCTTCCAAAGAACACCCAGGGCTGATCTCCTTTAGGATGGACTGGTTGGATTTCCTTGCAGTCCAAGGGACTCTCAAGAGTTTTCTCCAACACCACAGTTCAAAAGCATCAATTCTTCAGCGCTCAGCTCTCTTCACAGTCTAACTCTCACATCCATACATGACTACTGGAAAAACCATAGCCTTGACTAGACGGACCTTAGCCGGCAAAGTAATGTCTCTGCTTTGGAATATGCTATCTAGGTTGGTCATAACTTTCCTTCAAAGGAGTAAGCGTCTTTTAATTTCATGGCTGCAATCACCATCTGCAGTGATTTTGGAGCCCCCCAAAATAAAGTCTGACACTGTTTCCACATCTATTTCCCATGAAGTGATGGGACCAGATGCCATGATCTTAGTTTTCTGAATGTTAAGTTTAAGCCAGCTTTTTCACTCTCCTCTTTCACTTTCATCAAGAGGCTTTTTAGTTCCTCTTCACTTTCTGCCATAAAGGTGGTGTCATCTGCATATCTGAGGTTTTGATATTTCTCCCGGCAATCTTTGTTCCAGCTTGTGCTTCTTCCAGCCCAGCGTTTCTCATGATGTACTCTACATATAAGTTAAATAAGCAAGGTGACAATATACAGCCTTGATGTACTCCTTTTCTTGCTTCAGCTAAATACAAAAGGTAACCAAACTCAAGAGAGACCATTAGTAAAGTCAACACAGGTCAACAAGCTGAGGGTAGATCAGAACTGTGAAAGATGGAGAATGTCCTGGGTTGGGGGGAGCATCTAAGCACATTGCTGAAGCTTGGAGAATGAGCTTTGATTATTCCTTACACATCATTTTCTTATTGCCTAGGAAAATATGTTCTTTTCAGATGTGAGTGAGAGGAAAGAAAGTTGGTCTGCCCCTACATAATGAAGCCATACAAAAGTAAGAAAAAAAGCAGCGCGAATCTCTTATGTGTGATGAAAACTCATTTGTAAAATGTTTTTCCAAAATCAGGTAAAAAAAAAAGCAAGATTAAACACCCCATTTGAGCTAACAACAAAGCAAAAATATAAGGCAAACCCTTCTATCCAGGAATATGAAATGAAAAAACACAGAAACTCAAGAGAAAAAGATGATCAGGTAACAAAGAATATAAAAATGGAAATAACAGAATTCAGAAAAAAAAATACAAGCAACATGCAAATTTTTCAGGAAATACATGCTATATTACAAGGATCCCAAAGGGGAATAGACACTATGGAAATTTCAGTAGGTGTCATGGAAAATAGTGTGGATAAGGTGAAGAAAATAAAGCAGAAGAAATGGGTTTTAAAGAGAAAGTCATACACACAAAAGATATGCAAGGGAATGCAAAGGAGATAAAACATATCAATAACTGGAGTCACCAAAGAATAAAAATAAAACCATGAGCCATGAAATTAGATAGATCGATTGATTGATAGATAAAGTACATAGAAAAACAGGCAAACATGTCTTTCTTCAGGACTCTGATAACTGCTCTCTCTTTCTTTTCCTTCGGCCTTAGGGTTCACAGTGGTTTACTGTTAACTGTTGCTGCTGCTGCTGCTAAGTCACTTCAGTCATGTCTGACTCTGTGCGACCCCAGAGACGGCAGCCCACCAGACTCCCCGGTCCCTGGGATCCTCCAGGCAAGAACACTGGAGTGGGTTGCCATTTCCTTCTCCAATGCATGAAAGTGAAAAGTGAAAGTGAAGTTGCTCAGTCGTGTCTGACTCCTAGCGGCCCCATGGACTGCAGCCTACCAGGCTCCTCCATCCATGGGATTTTCCAGGCAAGAGTACTGGAGTGGGGTGCCATCAACTAGTCTCTTAAAGTATCCCTTAGTTTCCCAAAATATTGTCTACCTCTTTTTAAAACAGTATTTTTATTAAACTCCTTTAAATCTTCCTGATTGATACGTCTCCCAAATTTGTATCATAAACTCTCTCACAAGCTCTAGGTTTGTTTACAGAACATTTGCTTGTTATTTGCTCTTGAAGTCATTTTGAAAATACCTCAAAATCAGCATGCACAAAACTGAACTTATGAATTTCCCCCAAACACCATCTCAGCCAGAACCTTTCTCATGTTATTTAATGGCAACTTCATCTTGGAGTTGCTTTAGTCACTCAGTATATCTTATGATCCAACAATTCCTTTATTAGATGGACACCTCTGATAAATTCTTGTATGTGTACCCAAGGAGACATGTGAAAGAATATTTATAGCATATCTTGCAAGGAAAGAACAATCCGAATGTCACTAAAAGTAGATTGGACAAACAGTGGTTATGTAGATGGAATAGTATACACCCCTGAAAATGAGTGAACCATAGCATGGCGCAGACTCATGAATGAATGTCTCAAACCAAAGATTAGGAAGAACAAGGCTCAATAAAATTCAAATACTGTTTCAAAACAGTGAAAATTAAAGTATATTATTTGAGATTTCAAATCTAGATAGTAAATCTGTAAGGAAGGGCAAAGAAATTACTGTAACAAAAATCAAGATATGTTTAACTCTGGTTAGAGAAAAAGGAAAGCATTTAAGAAAGAGGACAGAGGGTTTAGAAGGTAATGTCATTGTTCTGTTTCCTAAGACTGATGAGTATATTTATGTTTCTTTTATTATTATATAAATGTACCTATATATTATCTGCTCCCTTGCAGATAAATTATATGTTCCATGGTAAAAATGTTAAACAATATATTGTTGAAGACTTCAAATTTTATTCCACAATTGGAATCTATTTGTTAAAAAGTAAGACATATTTTATAAAGATTCTAAATTGTATTTGAGAGATATAATTTGAGAAATTATAAAAGAAAATACTGAAAAGAAATGTAAAATTGGAGAAAGTTAACTAATGCAAACTTTAATAGTTAAAGGACTGCTAGTCTAGCCCCAGTATATGTAATTAGAAGCCACTAGAAAAAGGATAGACAAGGCAAATATTGAATAGATCTTTTGGTTAAAAATTGTTAACAGTTGATAAAGAGGCAAGAGAAACTGATGGAAAACTTGGATTATGTTAGAAGAATTGATTCAAAACATGGTTAAAAATAGTTTATATCATATACCAGAGAAAATTCTTGGTGCATATTTAAAATTAAGAGTGCCCCTTGGACAGGAAGGAGATCAAACCAGTTCATCCTAAGGGAAATTAACCCTGAATATTCACTGGAAGGATTGATGTTGAAGCTGAAGCTCCAATATTTTGGCCACCTGATGTGAAGAACTGACTCACTGGAAAAGACCCTGCTGCTGGGAAAGATTGAGGACAGGAAGAGAAGGAGACGACAGAGAATTAGCTAGTTGGATGGTATCACCAACTCAATGGACATGAGTCTGAGCACACTCTGGGAGACAGTGATGGACAGAAAAGCCTGGTGTGCTGCAGTTCATGGCATTGCAGAGTCCAACACAATTTAGTGACTGAACATCAACAACAAACTTAAGATTAAACTGTGTTTTAAATGCAAGTAACTAGAAGATAAAACTTTAAGGAAAGCATGGGCATTTTATACATTAAGGTTATAAATATTATTAAAAGATTTTATTATATGAAAATATTTTAATGCTCAAATATTATAAGCTTCCATTTTTAAAGTAATATAAATATAAATATAAAAATGGTCTGGGAAATTTCTAGACAAATATTTTATTTTAATGTATATGAAGAGAATATAGAAATTCCCTTCAGTGTCTATGTGTTTAATATCAAGAAATTTTAATGTGGAAATCCAAGGAAACAACAGTATATGCCCAATGTAGTCAACACAACAATTCTAAGCACATAAGCAAAGGACAAGTCAGATGCACAAAGAAACTAGACACCAAATATGTGAAGAGATGTTTATTCTTATCATTTCTTTAACTACTTAAAGAAATTTAAATTTAAAATAGTATGTAAGTTGTAATTGATAATTTAATTTAAATTTCTTTAGGTAGTTAAAGAAATGACAAGAGTGAACATCTCTTCATATATTTGGTCTCTACTTTATTTGTGCATCTGACATGTCCTTTGCTTATGTTCTTAGAATTATGTATTAGTATGTAAGTTGTGATGATAATGGCTTCCCTGGTAGCTCAGCTGGTGAAGAACCCACCTGCAATGCAGGGGAACCTGGTTCAATTCCTGGGTTGGGAAGATATGCTGGAGAAGTGATAGGCTACCCACTCCAGTATTCTTGGCCTTCCCTGATGGCTCAGCTAATGAATCTGCCTACAATGTGGGAGACCTGGGTTCAATTCCTGGGTTGGGAATATCCCCTAGAGAAGGGAACAGCTACCCATTCCAGTATTCTGGCCTGGAGAATCCCGTGGAATTCCATATTCCACTATATAGACCATGGAGTCTAAGAGTCGAACAGGACTGAGTGACTTTCACTTCACACTGTAATGATAATAATCAGCATGACCAAAGTGTCATGGAACTGGCACATAAACAGTACCGATGTCATTACATCTTGGAGTTACTTAGTAATATTTATCAGTACTAATCATGTGTCTAACTAGTGACCAGATAGTGCTTTATCTGGGAATCTACCCTAAAGAAATAGCAATCCAAAGTGTAGGAAAAAATCTTCAAGGATAAAGATATTAATATCTGCACTATTTGTAATGGCATGATATTGGAATTATCTGGTTATCCAATAGAGGAAAGTGAAGTACATTTTCCTGATGTGAAATTATTCCAGAAACAAAATGATGGTTAAAACACTGTGTAAAAAAAAAAACATGAAAAGAGCTTATGGTGTGATGTTAAGTGATTAAAGACCAGGTATGAAATTACATATATGCTAATAAAAATGCATCAGACAAATTACTGGAAGAAAATACACTAACCTGCTAACAATAATTCATGAAGATGGAAGATGGTGCTATTCTGGGTTTTCCTATTTTTCAATGATTTTTCTATTAGGGATACATTGCCTTCAGATTTAAAAACTTAAACATAAAGTTATCACTGATACCTATAATCAATTATCCAGGTCTGTATATGCTATATGGTTGTACCTGTGTGAGTAGCACTCTGCATTGGATATTTCCTTGCAAATATAAGAAATACACCTTACTGAGGTATTTGCATTTTCTGAATAACCTTGAACTGACAAAAACAAGAACACTTAAAAAATAAAGAATGCTTGATGATAACCTGCTTAAATATATCCTCTAAATCTTAGCATGTCAAGTAATCACAGCTTAAAGTGAAAGTGAAGTCACTCAGTCATGTCTGGCTCTTTGTGACCCCATGGACTGCAGCCTACCAGGCTCCTCCCTCCATGGGATTCTCCAGGCAAGAATACTGGAGTGGGTTGCCATTTCCTTCTCCAGGGGATCTTCCCAACCCAGGGATTGAACCTGGGTCTCCCACATTTCAGGCAGACGCTTTAACCTCTGAGCCATCAGGGAAGCTTAATGATCACAAAAAAAGGCATTTCCTAAGAGCCTGTGAGAAACAGAACTCCACAATAAATGTCCCAGAAAGACAATAATGTAGTAGGTTATACAAATTGCTGGGAAAAAAAAAAAAAAAGCCTTCTATGAGGAAACACTGAGAACTGATGGAAATCTGAGTATGAGTGTTCTCTTCAGTGAGAAAAGACTCTGTTCTCTGTTTCTGAAATGTTAACCTATAAAATGATTCATGTCCACAAAGAAGTGAGAGTGAGGAGACAACTACTAAAGTAAAGGGCTTCTAAGCATTGTGGTGATGAATTATTAACATGTGTTTGCCAGGACAACTCCATGGGAGTAATTATAACATCTCCCCCATTTGTGTCCTAACCATTCTACACCATTTACTCATCAGCAGACATATGGCTCACTCCAGAATACATCAGTGCTCTTCTCAGGCGATTCCGTGGTAAAGAGTCCGCCTGCCGGTGAGGAAGATGCAGGAGACACAGGTTAGATCCCTGGGAACGGAAAATCCCCTAGAGAAGGAAATGGCAACCCACATATCTTCGTACCATCTTGGCGGGGGGTGGGGGTGGGGGTAAACATTTCAAGGCTTCAGAAAGAATGAAACTGTAATTTACAGAAATATTTTTAAACTATGCTAATTCAAACCTAAAATGTCCTGTTGAGTGCATTAGATATTTGCTTTAAAGTTTTTCCTAATAAGTTGAATTCAGTACAAATTAGGTGCATCCTGTAACTCATCCAACACTTTCACATAATAAATAATAAACTAAAATAATAAGAATCTAAAATAGATGTAAAACTAGCATAATGGGGAAAATCTGTGACCTTTTCCTTCTTCGTGATATTTAGTAGCCATTTTTAAACTGTATACAATGCCCTGCTTATTGTTTTTGCATTCTCACAGGGCTCGCTGCTCTCTATAAGATCCAAACCCAGTACATCTTTACCACAAAAGTGAAAAAGTAATGTATTCATCAGAGAATAATTTATGAAACACCTACAGTATTCACAGGGAAAACAGTAATGAATTAGACAAAGTCCCTGTCCTCATAGAACTCACATTTTCATGGAAGTAGAAGAGCATGATAAAAGCTATACAAATACAGTATAAACAATAAATACTATGGAGAAAAATAAACAGTGTCAGAGGTGGAGGAAGACAGGCCTCCGAACTTGTTACCTACCTTCCCAAGTCAGTCTCCAGCAAGGGTCCTTCTTCCTGGTGTTGTTGCAGTCAATAGACTAAGCTACATCCAGTTCAGAAGCAAAGGAAAGTTACTCTTCGGTGGACTTCCCTGGTAGTTCAGACAGTAAAGGACCTGTCTACAACCCAGAAGATGCAGGAGACACAGGTTTCATCCCTGGGTTGGGAAGATGCCTGGAGAAGGAAATGGCAGCCCACTCCAGGATTCTTGCCTGAAGAATTCCACGGACAGAGAGCCTGGTGGGATGGAGCCTATGGGGTCACAGAGTTGTGTGTCGCACACAACTGAGTGACTTTCACTCACTTACTTGCTGGAGTCCGTGCTCTCCCAGATAGCCCATCAGTCAGCAGAATTGCTTCACAGGGATCTTGTCAGTGGGAAGAGAGCGGAGGCCTGGCAGGCCTTGTGCATGCATGCTGCTCATGTTCCAGCTTGCAGTGCCAGGCACAGCGTCTCTGCACATGCCCTGCCGCTGCCATCTTGAATCGCAGTGTTGGGCACAGAGCTTCTGCACATGGCCCGCCATGCTGAGATATGGAGGCAGCCATTTTGCAGGAGGAACTCTGGTCTGAAGGGCCAGGTGTGAGGCTTTGGCACATGGTTCCTTGTGAGCAAATGACACTAAACTAAGTGCAAAGGAAAAGAAAGAAAGAGGTTAGACTTTATTACCCAGATTGTCTTTTATTTCCCTGGAGTTGTTAATGGGCTTTGTGGGTGACAGGCTGGTGATATTTGAGTAGAGTCCTGAGTGATGTAATGTGAAGGAGGAATATTCTAGATAGAAGGACTAGCAAGCACAAGAGCAGGGACATAAGAAGCAGATCAGGTTGTCCATTGCTGAGCAATGAGGAGAGTAGGAAGAGAGAATGACAGAGTATGTGCAGGGGTTAACAAGATATTATTGTATTTAAATTTTTTCATAATTGAGCTAAGCTAAGTGAAGTCGCTCAATCGTGTCCAACTGTGTCCAATTCTTGGCGACCCCATGGACTGCAGCCTACCAGGCTCCTCCCTCCATGGGATTCTCCAGGCAAGAATACTGGAGTGGGTTGACATTTCCTTCTCCAGGGGATCTTCCCAACCCAGGGATTGAACCTGGGTCTCCCACATTCCAGGCAGATGCTTTAACCTCTGAGCCACCAGGGAAGCCCTTTCATATGAGCTCATTACTCACTGAATGAAACATCACTAGCAAACAATCAAACCAAAACCCAGACCAGCTCTTGTAGAATTTATTTGGGGCGGGGGATTAACCTATAAATCATGGCTATTTCATTCTTACCTGGCTCAAACAACCACTCACAAAAAGGCTTAGGATGTGTAGCCCTGTACACAAGGTTGCATGCACCAGACCTAAGGTTTGAGAGACAAGGAGGAAAAAAGAAAAAATCAGTGCCCCACTGTGTCATCTGATATTTTTGATGTGAGGACATTTCCATAGCAGTTGGAGATACAGACAGTGGTGTTAGAAAAGTCAGACACGTATTTCTAAATAAGTTAAGGTTTATTTAACTGTTATTTTCATCAGAAGCACAGCCAATCATTCACCAGAGATTTGAACCCTGCCAAACAAGCCCCACCAGGCAGTCTTGGAAAGGCTTGCATACTCCTTTCCATGCCTGGTAGGCTCAGGATGAAGCATAACCCTGGGAGATGCCAGTATTTATACATTCGATGCAGTTCTTTAATCTAAAAGTGAGATGATTTGTGGAAAGAGATGCAGATTTTTTAGCATTTTATTTCTCTAATTTGGTGGGGGTCAGGGAGGAAGGAATAGCAGGTCTGTACCTGCTTCACTGACTTCTGGGTAAGCCAAGTGTTAACTAGCTCCAAAAGCACCAAAAAAAGAAAAAAGAAAAGAAAAGAAAGAAGGAAAGAAAGATAATATTATTAACATATTCATGTTATTTATGTTTAGGGATTTCTAAAATATGCATAATTTTTCAGAGCTCTGATTTATAAATCTGCTACAAACAGTGGAACATGGAGTACTGTTTAGGGTGTAGTATCTTGCATCAGTCTTTACTAATGATTATGTAGGTCTTTAATTTATGAGGATTTTGAAGAAGCACTATTTTAAGTTATTTAAAAATCTTTGGGATACAGCATAATGAGTGTATCATAAAATACATTATGCAAACTGTCCATATTTCTACACTGTGAAAAAGCAACATGTAATTCACGTGCAGTCCAGCTGATTTGGCAAACTTCAAATTGAAAACCACCTTTGCCTTTTTATAGGCTGATATTAGTAGCCTTCAGAGCCAGTACAAACCACTGTGAAGCTTGGGACTTACTTTAAAAATTATGCCATAAGCCACATCAGTGATATAGAAAATTTACTTCTGGATAGAAATTTTTATTAAAAATTAATGAGGACAAATCAGAATATTGCATAAATTACATTTTTACACAAATACAATTTTGTCTGCAGTAAAATTTAATATTTCAGAGACCATACAGTCTTTAATTTTGTACTCATTTGCCTCACTTTCTGCTTGTATGCTATTAACTATTTAATAAACCTATTTATAACCCAAACAATTTATCTTACTTCATTGCATACACATATAAAATATCTGTGAATTCAGGAGAAAGCCCAACAGCCTACAACTATGGTAAATTAGAAAATACTTCAAGTAAGTGTGAACTCTGAAGAGATGGGAATTATTATACTTCCTATTGTTTCCCTAATAAGCTTAAATCATCCTAAAACTTTATCCATTTTATCCTCATAGATTCCTTGAGAAGGTCTGGGAAAAGGCATTATTATCTCTATTTTAGTAAGAAGGAATTTCAATGTGACATTTACTGGTATTTTATTTTAAATTTACCACCATTATTAGCAGAGGTTGAAATGAATTTGATATATTTCTAAATGAAAAGCATTACAATCCATGAAGAATATTTTTACACTAGAGATAAAAATAAAACAAGGAGTTAAAATGTAAAAACTCAATGAAAAAAGCTACTTGAAAGAGGTGAGCTTATTAATTTTTTTCTTCCCATGTGCTTGGTCTATCTTATTCTGTCTTTTATTTAAATTCAACCTGCTTTCTTGCCTTTTAAGAAAAGACCTTCAGGCTTCCTTCTTATAAAAGGTTTCAGAGAAGTTTTAAGGAGGGATTTGAGAGAGGAGATGATTTTGAATAATGGGCATGAAATAGGAGAGTGTTTTTAGAGTTAAGTATGGTGTGGAAAATTTCAATCTTAAAAGTGGGACTAGGAAACTATATACTATATGTTTGAATCCTTTCTAACAAGGATAATAGTTTAAAAATTTTAATGTGATTTTCCTTTTTCTTCTGTCCTGGGTACATGACCTTCTCTCTCTTGGCCTAAGACTTCCATCTCTCTGGGTTTCTATGGGAGGAAAATAGGGATAGAGAGGTATATCCACTTTTTTGAAAGTCAAAAAAGAATTAAGCAGTAAAACAGGCTGTTGGCTTGAAAGAAAGTTTTCCAGATTTGTTTATTTTCCATTTTATCTAACAACCAAGTCTGCATGACCCATGCTCATAGAATTCTCCAGTAGAGGAGAGCTTGCTGGTCACCATTAAGGCTTAGCTGAAATGTGAGAAAAGAAGGATAAGGAAAGAAAAGCCTGTCTTTCCCAACTTTGGAGATTAGAAAGAAGCTGGAAGAAAAAGAAATAGGAATGTGAAGGATCATAAATAAAGTGCATTGATGTTTTCTTCTCTGGGCTATACGAAAGTGAAAGTCCTGTTTAGGGTAGAAAGGAATCCCATACATTCATATTTCCACTTCTTGAGAGTCTGAGAAGAAGTCCCTTTGAGGACTATCTTAGACAAAGGTCAATTTGGCTGGTCACCATGGTCAAAGACTCTGAAATGCTGCCTTTCTGAACCATCCTTGTTTCGAAAATTAGCCATGAGTCTGGTCGTGAAGTTTGCCTGAGAGGCTCATGGGAGTAAGAATAAGGTATTTTTATCCCCATATTGAAGAGCTGGAACCAACGTGATCTCAAATTCTAGACAGGTCTATTGTATCAACAAGAACTGGTTGAGTCCAAGTCAGCCAGCAGGGCTGTTGAGCCCAAACAAGTACCAAGAGGCAGGTTATAAGTTCTAACAGCAATGCAAAGTTACCCCACAAACCAAGACATCATCTTAGAGTGAGAAGCGGGCTTAGAGGTTTTTCTCTGGGAGACTGGGTATTCTTAGCCAAATGAGGTGTTTAGTATTATTTGAAAGGGCTGTTTAAATTACCTATTAGGTTTTTAGTTAATTTTCTTCCCCTTTAATCAGTAGAAAAGTGGGCCTTAAGAAAAAAGATGGGATTAGTTATAGAGAAATCAAAGGAGGTGGGCTGCCGAGTCAGCTGGGCAGGGAGGGTGGGTCATTCTGTGGAATGAGGCTCCCACTCCAGATGGTCCCATGCTCCGCCCCTTAGCCTGTCCGGTAAATGTGAGTGTGTGTGCACACATGCGCGTGCCCCAACTTCCCTGGGGCCAGAGATGGACCTCTGAGGAAGAATAACCAGGGGACGCCTGAGTAGAAAGAGAGAGGAAAGAGTGACACCGAAGAAAGGGGTAACAACCTGAAGTGGAGGGCCTTGAAATGTTGCTGACCGGATGTCCGGTCTCTGTCGCCAGTAAAGATGGCCTCCTGACCTCTCTTTGGGGTAGGATGGGGAAGAAGGAAAAATGATTGGATCCGGGTGAGGAAGATTCCTGACTTCATCCTAGAAAATGGTGCTTGCCCCCATCCATATGCCTATCCATCATTTCATTCACCAGAAACTGTGACTAGGTCCTGCTCAGTTCTTGATACTGCCAAGCCCTTGGAGATGAAATAGGAAACTCTAGGTGCAGCATAGAGCCCAGTGTGGGGCTAAGTAGATCCTTGCTCTGCCTCACTAGGTGTGGACTTAACCTTACATCTGCTAGCAGTTACAGAGTACTGTCATGGGCCAGGCACTGGGATAGCTGTGAATGTGGCAGACAGGTTTTCTGCCCTCATGGAATTTACATTCTAGTGGGAAGTTTCCCCCTTTGCAAAATAGGAACAGTAATAGTGTTCTCATGAAATATTGTGAAGCTTAAGCAAGAGATGGATGTAAAGGGCTTATCAGGGTGCTTGATACGTGGTGAAACACTCGAGTACATATTATCTCTTTTCATCATTCTGATGTGAATTAAACTTCATAAGGCAAAGAATTATATTGTTCATTGTTATATGCCCAGCACCTGTGAGCACAATGCCTGAAATGAGCCAGGTGATCGGTAATTATTTGATATATAAATGGGCAGGTAAACTGACTCAGGAATTCGACGCTGGACTACAGTTTCTAAAAGAGAAATAGGAACCCAGTGTTATG
Source organism: Oryx dammah (assembly GCF_014754425.2). Classification (NCBI taxonomy): domain Eukaryota; kingdom Metazoa; phylum Chordata; class Mammalia; order Artiodactyla; family Bovidae; genus Oryx; species Oryx dammah. Next base: position 285,828 of record NW_024080556.1, read on the forward strand.
GAAAACTGGAGGGCGTCATCTTAGGGAGGGGAGTTGTCAAGGAATGCTTCACAGGAGAGGTGACATTGAAACAGGGGCTGGAAGATGATGAATTGTCTTGTTGGGAACAAATAATGTGAGGATGTTCTAGTTTAAGAGAAAAATTCTAGTCTGAAAGAAAAATCAGAATAATTACTTTTCTTCTGTCCTTTCAGATTGTTTGAGCTACGGTTCCTGCTGTCTGAGAGCTACAGTCTCATTAATAAGTTAAGATTCATATTGTTGTTCAGTTGCTAAGTCCTGTCCAACTCTTTGTGACCCCATGGACTGCAGCACACCAGGCTTCCCTGTCCTTCGCCATCTCCTGGAGTTTGCTCAAATTCATGCCCATCGAGTTAGTGATACCATCCAATCATCTCATCCTCTGTTGTTCCCTTCTCCTTTTACTTTCAATCTTTCCCAGCAACAGGGTCTTTTTTAATGAGTCAGCTCTTTACATCAGGTGGCCAAAGTATTGGAGCTTCAGCTTCAGCATCAGTCCTTCCGATGGGTATTTAGGGTTGATTTCCCTTAGGATTGACTGGTTTTATCTCCTTGCTTTCCCAGGGACTCTCAAGAGTCTTCTCCAGCATTCATAGCCAGGACAATATGAAGACCAAGATTGTAACAGCATTTTGAAGATTATGAGATTCTGAGGGTAAGGAAATGAAACCTTCAGTCGATGAAATGCTCTGCTGGAAGAATCTACAGACTGACAACCACAGTGTTGAACATGGAATTTTAACCTTAATTATACAGAAAATAGAAAATGGACTTTTGAGTTGGGTTTCCAAGTGATGAAACTCTGGTAGCAAGGGGTATGTGATTTCCTTTAAAGCCAAGGAAAAGCAAGTGAAAGTATTCTAAGGACTTCAAGGACTGCATGTCTTCTTCCTAATAAGATGATCAGGTGTAGCTAGCACCATTCTCTCCCTTTTCTTTCACCCTTTAATACAGATGTGACAACTGAAACTATTCTTTTTGTGACCATGGGACCGTAAAACAACATACCATAGATGATGAGAAACAAAGAGATCATAAATATTAGATGACATATCTGGGTCGCTTCACCACTGCTTACCATCAGATTTCTTATATGAATAAAACATATCTTCATATGATAGTCTCATTAATTCAGACTTCCTGTTACTTATAGTGAAAATTGTTCCTAAGTAGTACAAGAATAAGCAGAAGAGGATTATGGAGGTCCTGGTATACTTTACTTACTAAGTAGCTTGGGTTTTATAATAAAGAACATGATGATTTAAGGATTTGAAACAGGAAAGTGACTTTAAAGTTTCATTATAGAAAAGTAATATTAGAAACACTGTGAAGTATAAGCATTAGAAAATGGTAAGGCTAACCTAAGGAAGAAAGAGCTAAAGTAAGAAAGAAATGGTTTAAATTAAGAGAGTAATACTAGAGATGAAGAGGTAAAAGCCCAAAATATATTAAGGGACTTGTATCAACAGGATTTGGTGGTAAGAAAGAAAAATGTCTTGTATTGCTTCTAATTTGTTTGAAAAGAGTAGTGGTATGAATAGTAAAACGAGGAACATAAGAAGAAGAACAGTTTGTAGACTGATAAATTCACTTTGGAGATTTTGAGTTTGAGATGCTTAAGTAACATCAAATGGCATACGGCTTTATACTCCAAGAGATATCTATCTAGAGAGAGAGATCTGCAAACCATCAGCGAAGGTGAGAAGCAAGTGGAATATAATATATGGAGAGCAAAAATGTGTATTATAATTCTGGGGAATACCAATATTTAAGGGAAAAAAAGAGAAAAAGATACCTTTGATGGAGACAAAGAAAGAATGGGCCAAAAAGGGCAGAGAAAAACCAGGAGGGATAGGAATCAAAAATGCCAGGGGAAAAGAGACCATGGTCATGGGTCACATTCTGCTGTTAAGTAAGTGCTAAATGTTAAATAAGATAAGAACGGAGAGTTGGATTTAGCAACTCAGAGATTATAGGTGACCTTGGTGGCAACAGTTTCAGTAAAGTGTTGGGAGGCAGAAAACAGACTGTGGTGAGTTAAGGAGTTAATTTAAAATGAGAAAAGTGAGACAGTGAAAATAAACCATTCTCTTGCTGGGCTTGACAGAAAAGAAAAGAAGAAAGTAACTGGCAGAGGGTGCAGAATTTAGGGAGAGGTTTCAGCAAATGCACAGGTTGTAGGGGAAAACCTGTTAGAGAGGGAGAAATTAAAAATACCAGAGACAGAGGGTAATTGATAGAGCAGGGCTCCTAAGAGGACGGGAAAGAGCTAGATTCTCTCAAGGAAGGGGGAGGCTCTCCTCTCCTACAGTGATGGCTGAGGAAATAAATGCACATTATTTTTAGGTTGTGGTATGACTTTATTTGAAGGGTTTTAGCTGATGCTCCAAAAAATGTGAGTTGATGAGGTTATGTGATGAAGAGGAGGCAGTTTCTATGCATATCAAAACTGAAATATTAAATGGCAAAACTATATAGTATAAGAATCTTGAGTATTTAAACTGTTCTCTTCATAGTAGTTCTCCTGGCAGCGTTTTGTATTTCCACCAGCAATAGGTGTTTGATAGAGTTTCTTCATATCATTGCTGGCATTTATTTAGTGGTGTTGTTACATTACTTTAGTCATTCTTATGTGTGTAGAAAAGGCTCATTGTGATTTTAATTTACATTTACCAAACAGCTGCTTGTTTGCATCAGTCGGATGTCCGTTTGTGTAGTTTGCCAATTTTCCAATTATTTTGTTTTTTAATATTTAGTTTTTAGAATTGTTTATGTATTTTAGCTATAAGATTTTTGTTGCATATGAAATTTGCAAATATTTCCTCCAAGTCTTCTCATCCTCTTAAGCAGGGTTTGTACAAGGCAACATTTTAAATTTTTAAGAGATTCAGTTTATTAAATCTTCCATTTAGAGAGACTGCTTTAGACATCAAGTCTATAAAGATTCAGTCGTGTAGCACTAGATCCCAAATTTTTCTATTTGTTTTCTAAGAGTTGTATGATTTTACAACATCTCCATGATCCATTTTGAATTAACTTTTACAAGGTATGAAGCTTAAGTCAAGGCTGCTTTGCTTTTCTTTTCCCCTCTATGTACATACAATTATTTCAGTACTATTTGTTATAAAGTCTACCTTTCTTCCATTGAATTTATTCTTTTGCCTCTTTGTCAAAATTCATTTGGGTATATTGTGTGCATGTACTTTGGGTTTGGTGTGCTGTTCCACTGCATAGATCTATATGTCTATGCCTTTCTCAACACCACATTGTCTTATTACTGTTACCTTAACACTGAATAAAATGAATCTTCCCTTTTTTGTCAAGATTATTTTAGTCATTCTAGGGTTGTGCTTCTCTATATAAGTGTTAGAACAAGCTAATCTATATCTACACATTTTTAGTGGGTCAAAGAGTCGGACACGACTGAGTGACTGAACTGAACTGAACTAACAGGAATTGCATGTACATTTGGGGAAATTCATATCTTAACTATTTGAGCCTTCCAATCCATGAACACAGCCTATGTATCCACTATTTAGATCTTTTTTTTTTTTTCCCCAGGACGTTTATAATTCTTAGCATACAGATTTTGTATATATTCTGCTAATTTTATCCCTAAGTATTTATTAGGGATATTTAGTATTTATTATACTAAATAATTAGTATTTATTATTTATTTATTTATAATACTTATCCCTAAGTATTTCATTTTGGAGAAATTTCTGTAAATGCCACTGTGCTTTTAATTTTGGCTTTCACAAGTATTTTTAGTATGTAGAAATGTGATTGATTTTTGTCTGTTGTTCTTGCCTCTTGTAACCTTGCTGAACTCACTTATTCTATTTTTGCTGTTTCCTTGTTTCTTTGGGATTTTCTAACTGACCTCTGTTTGCAATCATGTCATCCTCAAATAGAGATCATGTTATTCCTTCCTTTCCAATTTGTATGTCATTTTTTTTCCTCTTTCTTGCCATATCGCAGTCACTAGAACTTCTAGTAGTTTATTGAATAAGAGGGTTGACAGTGGACAACCTTGTATTATTCAAGATCTTAGAGATAAAGCATTCAGTTTTCCACTACTAGCTATGTTAGCTATGTTTTATGTAGATGCTTTTTATCATGTGAAAGTTCCTTTCTATTCTTAGCTTGCTGAGAGATTTTCCTCATTAATAGATGTTGAGTTTTTGCCAAATGCTGTTTCTGTGCCAATTGATATGATCATATGATTGATTTGCAAATGTTGAATTAGCCTTACATATTTGGAATAAATCCCACTAAGTTATGATGAATAATTCTTTTTATACATTGCCAGATATGATTTGCTAATATCTCACTGAAGATTTTTCCGTCTAAATTTATGAGAGAAATTGGACTGTAGGGTTTATATGTGTGTGTGTGTGAGATACTGTCTTTGTCTATTTTTGATGTCATGATATTACTAACCTCATAAAATGAATCAAAAAGTGTTCTCTCTCTTCCATTTTCTGGAAAAGATTATGTAAAATTGGTGTTAATTCTCTTTTAAATATTCAGTAAAAATCACCAGTGAAACCACCCAGGCCTGGAGATTTCCTTTCAAGAGGTTTTAGATTATAAATATTACTTCTTTAATAGTTATAGGTCTGTTCAAGTTATCTATTTCATCTTAGCATTTTGGTAGTTAGTAGTTTTTATGGAATTGGTTCTTTTCTTCTAAACTGTCAAACTTATGAAGTAGTTTGTAGTACTTTACTGTTTTCCTAATGGCTTCAGGATGTGTACTCATAGTTCCTGTTATTTTCCTGATATTGGTAATTTGTGGCTTCTCTTTTTTTTTTTAATCTTTGTTAGTTTTCCTAACAGAGAAGGCAGTGGCACCCCACTCCTGTACTCTTGCCTAGAAAATCCCATGGACGGATGAGCTTGGTAGGCTGCAGGCCATAGGGTCTCAAAGAGTTGGACACGACTGAGTGATGTCACTTTCACTTTTCACTTTCATGCACTGGAGAAGGAAATGGCAACCCACTCCAGCGTTCTTGCCTAGAGAATCCCAGGGATGGGGTCACACAGAGTTGGACACGACTGAAGCGACTTAGCAGCTGCAGCAGCAGTAGCAGTCTTCCTAAAGGTTTACCCATTTTATTGATTTTTTTTTTAAAGGAACTTTTTAAAAAGTTTCCAGCCCTGCGGCATATGGGATCTTAGTTCCTGACCAGGGATCAATTCCACGCCACCCCTTGCAGTGGAAGCATGGAGTCTTAACCTCTGGGCCCCCAGAAAAGTCCTTTGATTTTCTCTACTGTTTTCCTGTTTGAATTCTACTGATGTTTGTCCTTATCATTTTTAAAATATATATATTTTTATTGAAGTCATACAAGTTTATAATATTATGTAGGTTTCACGTGTAAACCTTAATATTTCTACTTCTGTATACAATACAGCCTGCTCACCATTAAAATGTTAGTTTCCATCCATCGCTGTGTGCTCAGTAGCTTCAGTTGTGTCTGATTCTTTGTGACTCTATGGACTGTAGTTCACCAGGCTCCTCTATCCAAGGGATTCTCCAGGCAGGAATACTGAAGGGGTCACCATGCCCTGCTCCAGGTGATCTTCCCAACCCAGGGATCGAACCCTTGTCTCCTGTGTCTCCTGTCAGGCAGGTGGTTTTGTTCTTTTTCCACCACTGAACCACTGGAGAAGCCCCAGCCATCACTGTACAATTGACATTTTGTACTCATTTTGTACCCCTTTTTCATCCTCTTTGGCACTATATCCCCTTCCCTCTGGTAACTATTAGTCTGTTCTCTGTATTTACTGGTTTTTGTTTGGTTTGGTGTCTTTTTTTTTTTTTGATTTCCTTTGAGACTTCCTTTTTCAGCCATAAATTATTTAGAGGTCTGTGGTTAAATTTCTTAATATTTAAAGTTTTTTCTGCATTTTTTTTTATTGTTTTCTTCTTTGATCTATCGGAGAAGGCAATGGCACCCCACTCCAGAACTCTTGCCTGGAAAATCCCATGGATGGAGGAGCCTGGTAGGCTGCAGTCCATGGGGTCACTAAGAGTCGGACACAACTGAGTGACTTCACTTTCACTTTTCACTTTCATGCATTGGAGAAGGAAATGGCAACCCCCTCCAGCGTTCTTGCCTGCAGAATCCAAGGGATGGGAGCATGATGGGCTGCCGTCTATAGGGTCGCACAGAGTCAGCCACGACTGAAGTGACTTAGCAGCGGCAGCAGCAGTATGATCTATATGGTCAAAGATCATATTCTGTATGACTTTAATTCTGTTAAATTTGTTGAGGGTTATCTTATGGCTCATGATTTGGTTTATCTTAGTGAATGTTCCTGTGTGTGTGTGTGTGTGTTTTAATTGTGTATTCTTTTAGAACCAGAGTGTTTTACATATACATATGAATTAGGTACGGTTATTGTGAGATTTTCTATCAGTTTCCAAGTGGGGTATTGTAGTCTCCAGTTATAATTGTGGATTTGTCTTTCTTCTCCTTTCAGTTTTATTGGTTTTTGTTTCATATGTCTTAAGACTCTTTGTTTGAACCATGGACATTATGTCCTCTTGGTGCACTGAAATACTTTAACTGATATAACCACACCTGCTTTTTTCTTAAATTCCATTTTGCATGCTATATTTATCTCAATATTTTAACCTGCTTGTATAATTATATTTGGAGTGAGTTTTTTTGTAGGCAGCATGTGCTGTATCATGGGTTGTTTTTTAATCCACTGTGAAAATCTCTGAGTTTTTAAAAAAAATTTGCATACTTAGCCCATATATATATAAGATAATTATTAATATAGTATATTGATATAAGACAATTATTGATATAACTGCTAGTTTGTTTGGAGAAGGCAATGGCAACCCACTTCAGTACTCCTGCCTGGAAAATCCCATGGATGGCAGAGCCTGGTGGGCTGCCATCTGTGGGGTCGCACAGAGTCGGACATGACCGAAGCAACTTAGCAGCAGCAGCAGCTAGTTTGTTATTCATTTTCTGTTTACTCTTTCTTCTTTCTTACCTTATAATGGATAATTTGAGCATATTTTTAAGATTCTAACTCAATTTACTTGTAATGCTTTTGAATATCTCACTTTATATGATTTTGTCAGTGGCTGTTCTAGATGTTGCAATATAGATATGTCCCAGTCTACTGGAACTGATGTCTTATCATGTTAAGTGAAGTGGGCTACCTTATTTTCATTTAGGTTTTTTATTCTCCTCACTTTTATATTTAAGTATTTCTTCTATATACATTGAGCACCAAATCAGATGTGAAAATTTTTGTTTCAACCATCGAGTATTATTTAGGAAACTTAGAAAAAGTTGGACAGACAAGGGTTTAATTCTCAAAATATACAAGGACTTAATTTTCAAAATATACAAAAACAAACAAACAAAACCCAAACAACCCAATTAAAAAAATGAGCAAAAGACCTAAATAGACATTTCTTTAAAGAAGACATACCGATGGCCACAGGCACCTGAAAAGATGCTTAACATCACTGTCAGTATTGTGCTTGTGTGCTAAGTTACTTCATTCGTGTCCAACTCTTTGCACCCCTTTGGACTGTAGCCTGCCAGGCACCTCTGTCCATGGGATTTTCCAGGTAAGAACACTGAACTTAGTTACCACTTCCTTCTCCAGGGGATCTTCCTGACACAGGGATTGAACACCAGTCTCTCACGTCTCCTGCACTGGCAGGCAGGTTCTTTACCACTAGCACCACCTGGGAAGCCTCAGTATTAGAGAAATACAAGTCAAAATTACAGTGAGATACCACCTTCACCCTGGTCATAATGGCCATCATTTAAAAAGTCTACATGTAACAAATCCTGAAGAGGGTGTGGAGAAAAGGGAACACTATAAATTGGTTAGCCACTATGGAGAAGAGTATGGAGGTTCCTCAAAAATATAAAAATAAAGTTGCCATATGATCCAGTAATTGCACTCCTTGGCACATATCCAGACAAAACTGCAATTCAGAATGATACATGTACACATATGTTCATAGCAGTACTATTTACAGTAGCCAAGACATGGAAATGACCTAAATGTCCATTGAGAAATGAATGAATAAAAAAGGTATGATATATATATATATATATAACATAGATTATATAATGGAATATTATTAATGGAATATTACTCAGCCATAAAAAGACTGAAATAATACTATTTGCATGGATAAACCTAGAGATTACCATACCAAAGACTCACAGATACAGAGAGCAGACTTGTGGTTGCAAAGAGGGAGGAGGGAAAGGGGAGAGTTGGTTTGGGAGTTTGGGGTTAGCAGATGCAAACCAGTATATATATGATGGATAAACAACAAGGTCCTACTTTATAGAATAAGAAGCTATATTCAATATTCTGTAATAAACCATAATGGAAAAGAACAAAAGTTGTATAGTCTACCTCTATTTTTATTTATTCTGGTGTTGCCCTTTCCTTTTTGAAGTTCTACACCTTTTGTTATAATTCCATTTTTGTTTAAAGAACTTCCTTTAGCCATCCCTTATGGACAGTTTAAAATAATACAGATTATAGGGTTTTTCCTTAACTTTATTTCTCTTTAATTTCTGAGGAACATTTTTTTGCCACATGTGGAATTTAGAGTTGGCAGTTCTTTTCCTTCAGTATTTCACAAATATTGTGCCACTTACATGGTTTCAGATAATCAGTGTTGTCCTATAATTACTACATTGTTTCTCATTGGATAATTTCATAATTTTCTTTGTCCTTAGCATTCCTAAATTTAATTATGATGTGCATTGGCATGGATATTTTGTGTTTATCATATTTGGGGTTAGCTTGCTGCTGCTGCTAAGTCGCTTCAGTCGTGTCCGACTCTTAGCGGCCCCATGGACTGCAGCCCACCAGGCTCCTTCGTCCATTGGATTTTCCAGGCAAGAGTACTGGAGTGGGGTGCCATTGTCTTCTCCGTTGGGGTTAGCTTAGCTATTTGTATCTGTAAGTTTGTAGCTTCCAACAAATTGGGGAAACTTTCATCCATTACTTCTTTGAATATTTTTCAACCCCACTCTATTGCTTTCTTCTGGTATTAAAATTATACAAATGTTAACTCTTTTGCTTATTTACTGCAGGTTCCTGAAACTCTATTCATTTTCAGTGTATTTTCTATTCTTCAGATTGGGTGAACTTATTGTTCTATTCTCAATTTCAATCATTCTATCCTGTGTCAACTCCATTCTACTGCTGAATTAAACAGTGGGCCATTGTTTGTTTCCCGTTATTATGTTTTTCTGTTCTATAATTTCCAATTGGTTCTTTTTTATAAATTGCATTTATTGACTTGGATTCTCTATTTTTTCACTTATTTAGAGATTTTATGATTATTTATTGAAACATTTTTATTATAGCTTTAAAAAAAATCCTTAGATAATTTCAACATCTGAATGATCTTGGTGTTGGCCTCTGTTCTGGAAGCAGTGCTCGTCTGGAATTGTTGAAGGTTAAGATTGGAGAATACTGCAATACCTTGTCCAAGATATATGGGAGGCAATATGGAAACCCTGGAAACTCCTCATCCTGCCACTCCTCAACTTTGAACTCAAGGTCGTTAAGTAGCCTGTCTTCTCTTTCCCTCCTTTCAGAAGCTCATTCCTGTTTGTTGTCTTATCTTCAGAGCTTTCACATGAACGAGTGACCATTTGAGAAGAATGAGGCTACTCCATCTGGTGGAACTGTGAGTACTCGTTACTTTTTTGTAAATATAAACACTTCTTTCTAATAAAAGAAAGAATCAGTGGTAGAAATGACTTCTAAAGTACTCCTTTCAAGAAAGCTGATAAAAACACAAATATGCAATTCAAAGTATAGTATTCTAAATCCAGGAAATAAAGTAGCATAGTCCCTCAGTCGTGTCCAACTCTGTGATCCCATGGACTGTAGCCCGCCAGGCTCCTCTGTCCATGGGATTCTCTAGGCAAGAATACTGGAGTAGGCTGCCATTTCCTTCTCCAGGGGATCTTCCTGACCCAGGGAGCAAACCCGTCTCCTGCTTTGCAGACAGATTTTTTTACCATCTGAGCCACCAGTGCTTTAAGATGTATTGGCTGAGTTGGACATGAGTTTGAGCAAGCTTCGGGAGTTGGTGATGGACAAGGAAGTCTGGTGTGCTGCAGTCCATGGGGTCACAAAGAGTCAGACACAACTGAGCCACTGAACTGAACTGAACTGAGGCTGAGTTTAAACATTGTTTATGTTACATTTTTTATGCACACATTATAAAAAAGTACTTGACCGTGGCTCTGAGGATGAAATCTGTAGGAACTTGCTGAGAGCTCATCAGTGGTTATTTCCTATGTTCTCACCAAGAAAATCTTTAATATGAATATAGTTGTATAATACATAAAACTTGTGAGATTGAATAGATTTCATTGATTTCTTTTCTTCTTAAAAAATAGCATGGAAAATGAAGTACAGAAAATGTATAACTTATTTAAGGCCATTCAGCTAACTAGTGGTGCAAGAATCCAGACTAGGGGTTATCAAGTTGTGGTTCATAGAGAGTCAGGAGTTGCATCACCTGTGAACTTGTAAAATACACAAGTTCTCAAGATCCCTCCCTGACTACTGAAACAGAACCTCTAAGGGTGGTGCCCAGAAATATGTTTTAATAATCCCTCAGGTTGATGATTCTAATGCCCATTAAAATTTGATAACTACTGGCTAGGCATTGATCTGCCTCCCAGGATCTTTCTAATAGTATACCTAATAGGGTGCTGCATGTTTTAATCTAATGGATCCTTTCACGTTATTGATGGCACTTATAACGTACAGAACCTCTGTGTCATAATGTGTTCATAACCCACTGAAGAGTCTTACATTTTGGTATTTATGTCCTCTGCATTCTGGAGGGGAAAAAAAGTCATTTCCTGGATTTCTTCTAAACTCCTTTCCCTGCGAATATAGCTAATGTCATCATCTTGCAATACTCTCATGGGGGCAACCCTAATTGTTTCTACTGACCTTTTTCAGAGCACGGTAACCTATAGTTCAACAAGTAACCCCAATTCATGATTTGCATTATTCTATTTTCATACCAACATGTGGATGCCCTTGGATAAAATCCTAAGAATTTCAGGCCAGAGCCCTTGTTTCTTTGTTTTTAAGATTTCCTTCAACAAACATTCAGGACATTGTACCTCTCTCTCTCCATTTCTACTCCTGACTGAAACAGTGACAAATTGCATATGGGGACACAATTGACAACTATAATAGGCTCAACTTGGGAGACTGCTCAAAGCTCTCATCCATCCCTCCGTTCGAGTAGACACTATCCTCCTGAGATTTCCCAAATGACTAAATAGCTCCCTGGAGATAATATCAATGACCTTGGGAAGGGGCCTTGAAGAGATGTACATCTTTGTGGCTGTACTTTATCAGTGAAAGTTGCTCAGTCATGTCTGATTCTTTGGGATCCCAGGACTCACATGGCCACCCAAGCTTTTCCTATGTTATCTGTGCTGAGTACATAGTAAATTAATTATTGTCAATATATACTTCTAAAAACACTTTATATACATAGTCCCCAAACTTATCAGTGCTAACCTATTTTAGGGCTGGGAGATATATTTTGTGGATGGACTATTAGATGTCACCCCTAGACAGAATATAGCCAGCACCAGATATTGCTCTGTGCTCTCTCTCCTTGTTTAGACAGACTACTGCCCCTAGGCAGCCAGCGATGGCAGTCCTATAGATAATGGAAAGTAGAATCAGCCAATGATTGGCAGGAGTTACATAATCCACCAAAGCAGTAACAGATTAACGGTCTTCCCCCATATCTTCCTACACATCTCAAGAAGCTAAAGAGGATGGGGTTGGTGGGACACTGAATTATGATTATCCTCTGAACTTCCTCCACTTCACTTGCAGTGCCCAACTCCTAACATTGGCCATTGAATGTCTTAGAAACCTGGGAATATCCTAAATATAAACTGCTTATAGCAACCATGTATTCTCTAAAAAGTATTTAGTATTCTATCATTGTGGGATGAAATGATGAAAGCAGAAATCCTTTCAGTATTTAATTGTTATGGGTACTCTGACCTGATATTTGCACTCTTACAAAAATCAACTCTCATCTTTAGATATATGAAGGCATTTCTTTAATGTGTTCTTATTAGCATAGGTATTTGATAATTTCTACTTTTTGGAAGTCTGATCCTAAAACTTCTCATGCCCTTAAAATTAATCCCAGAAATATGAATTTGGTTTATAGAAAAACAATTGTGTGTGTGTTTGTGTGTGTATGTCTATATACAGACTGTTATTTTTCCCTGATTTCTTGGGGATTCCCTAAATTCTAGGACTTTGACATTATCCCATTTATTTGAAATTCTTTAGTGTCTTCTTCTCAGAAAGCCTTGAATTTAGACAGTGGAACTTTTCTAGACCACCTTTTCCTAATGAATATTTTGATGATATATTTTTTATTTTGTACTGCTCATCCTAAACATCACTCTTATTTATAGAGAAAGAAAATGGTGCCTCTGGTTGGAATTACCTTATAATCTCCTTTTTATTTTTTATTTTAATTTTAAAATCACCATTAAACTCAAAGTTCTCAACTCTCAGTCTGAGAGATCTAGATGGTACATCTTTAGGACAGTAGGTGAAAGGCAGGAGCTGTCGTCAATATTAGTTCTCTCTATTCTGCAGACGTTATCTCATAGCTCTAATGGAGGAAAGTATTTTAAACAGGTTGGAATTTACCCTCATCAGCGTTACTGTTTGTTTGCTTCCTTTTTCTGGCCATGCAGTCGTATCACTATATACCTCACCTAGATACTGCTACTACCTTTCTTTAAGAAACTCCAATTCAATCAGCACTTAACCAAAGTTAAGCTGGAATTCAATATTCAAGCTTCATTGAGCCCACCATCCAATCCAAGAAACCAAGATAGATCCGATATTTGTTGTCAAAAAAAATTTAACACTGTGTCAGCTTGAGACCACTGAGTTCCAAACCTCTGTGGATCGGACCCATTTGAAATATGTTCTACAGAGACTGTGTCTCTTCTTACTCATTACATCTTATAAATTAGAAAACCAAACTTAACAATTACAGATTGTCAAGGATGGCAGTAAGGCTTTAGTAGTCTTAACTGGCATTTCTGAAGTTTTAGACTGAAAATGAAACCAGAAAGAACTCCTTTCACTGCCCTGGCAGATGCTAAATTTTTGAGAGTGTGGAAGAGGAACAACATTTTTGGATATTCCCCAACTGGTAGACTGTTTCTGTTAGTACTTCTTTGTTATGAAGACCCAAGGAAGAGGGCTGGCCAATGTCAACTCAAGAAGAAAGATGACAGGACAAAACATAAAATTAGTCATTCTCTTAGCCAAAGGCACAGGTTGGAAGCTCTGGTGAGCATGCAAACTGAATTTGAAGGGCCATGGAGATTTATATTTGAAAAGGACCTAGACTTTAAACTCACCAAGTTGTTACCCAATAGAGATGATTTAAAATTTTAAAATTCTGTCTAAACTGGAAAAGACTAAGATATCACTTAGAAAGTTTATTTTTTCTTCTCCTAGAAATGGGAAGGGAGAAGTTAAAGAAAGATAGACCAGTTACAAAGAAATATCTATAGTTTCTTTGCATATCTGAGTAGTAATGTAAGTAAATTTGCAACCTTACTACACATCATTCTCAAAAGCTGAATGGTGGAATAGGTCAGCTTAATAGTAACAAATCCCTGTTCCTTTATTCATTCAAATAACATTTGAATTTTGGTCTTATCACATTCTTTTATTGTATTAAGACCTTGAAATAATTTTTCTTCTGTTGAAACATTCAGATGGAATTTTCAATACAATCAATTGTATATTAACAATTCTTCATCATTAATTAATTAATAGTATATTAACAAAGGAAAAAAGAATTGTCTTGAAGAAGGGTCAAACTCTTCGGCAAGCAAACACTAGAACGTCAAATCTAGTTGTCTCCAGACTTTCATTTAGTCTCTTCAAAGAGCTGCTTTGGCAGGTCTTAGGACTATTAAAGATCACTCTGAAACAGGACATTGAACTCCAGAAGTTAGCACAGTGTTATGTAAATGACGCAAAGATGGCCTCTGTGTATTGACCCCTAGGTTGTTAATTTCTTCACAGCAGGCTAGCATTCATTAGTTCAAAAGCCCATCAACACCAAACTCAAATTTTTGTACATGCAATTGTTTTAGAACAAATAAGCATTTGTTTAGCCATTTAAAGCTTACTGGTTTTGCATACTCCACAAACAACTGAACCCAGCATCTGCTAGCAATAGATAGACAAAGTCCAGGGCTATTAAGTCCCTAAGCTCTTCTGCTGTTACCTAGGCACTCCCAGTTGTACTGCTGAGCAGTATCACCAGAGCACCATCTAGACATGCAAGCTCCCTCTCTGAGCCTTCTACTCCTGGAAGTCTTCTTATTCTCTTCTGCTTCTGGATGGTGGTCCCACCATAGCCTCTGGACACTCTCATGCTGTGAAGGACTTTCCCCACATGCAACCTTGTCAAAGTGTTGCCCAACTGAAGTATGTGTGTGGTGGTCACCTCATGATTGTATATTTTCTTGACTAGTCCCCAAATATCTTAAACCCCAACACATAGGTTCCTAAATAGTCCCTGGCCCCCCTGTGCCTTAAAATGCATAGACCATTGTTGTTTTGTGGTCCTGGAAACCATGACATGGTGTTTTCTGTCATGGTATACCTAAATGCCTAAGGATGACCGTGGATAATGGGATTTGAGGAGATTATATGAACTTTGCTACTTCTTCCAGAATCAACCTGTCATTACACGTTTACCATGTGATGTAGCTTGAGTGTGTTCACGCTCACTTTAAATGACAGGGTAAGGTAGCCTTCTAATAAAATTTGAGTATCTTCAACTTTAGAAATCATATTTTGTAATATCAGGTAATAATAGGTTGAGGCTTTAAGCTACTTGAAATAATGAAAATGATTTTGCTAGAATAGAATAGACTCGATGACATGTTTATATTTTTTACTTGTGCTCGAATTTGTACTCATAAGCAGTTTTCAATATGGAAAAACAGTACTTCCATAACTGCCCACATCAATGGACAATGGATTGATAGGATAGACATTTGTGACCATTATTTGATCATATTCATACCTTTCACTATTGCTTTTAACTTTGAATTTAGGCAATGGTATTCTTTATCATTTGCCAATTTAACCTTTGCATAAAGCAATACTTGAGTTTGAATTCAGGTTGCAAATATTTTATTCACATAGTGGTACATTTCCTTGCAATACATAACTGCTGTTCCATTGTGCATGCATGCTAAGTTGCTTCAGTTGTGTCCAACTCTGTGCAACCCCATGGACGGTAGCCCTCCAGGCTCCTCTGTCCATGGAATTTTCCAGGCAAGAATACTGGAATGGGTAGCCATTCCCTTTGCCAGGGGATCTTCCCAACCCAGGGATAGAACCCAGGTCTCCTGCATTGCAGGCAGATTCTTTATCATCTGAGCCACCAAGGAGGCCCCAACTGAATATCGTAATTTAGCCTCTTGTTGTTGTTCAGTTGCTAAGTCGTATCTGACTCTTTGTGACACCATGGACTGCAACACACCTGACTTCCCTGTCCTTTACTATCTCCTGAGCTTGCTCAAATTCATGTCCTTAGAGTCGGTGATGCTATCTAACCATCTCCTCCTCTATCACCCTTTTCTCCTTTTGCCTTCAGTCTTTCCCAGCATCAGGGCCTTTTCCAGTGAGTCAGCTCTTCACATCAGGTGGCAAAAATATTGGAGCTTCAACTTCAGCATCAGTCCTTTCAATGAATATTCAGGGTTGATTTCCTTTAGGATTTACTGGTTTGATCTTCTTGCAGTCCAAGGGAGTCTCAAGAGTCTTCTCCAGTACCACAATTTGAAAGCATCAAATGTTCTCAGAAAACTTACATTAACCTATGGGTGAGATAAAGCCAATTTTATAATAAAATGTTGACTACTTCAGGTAATTCACTAAATACTGTACTGAAAGTGAAAAACAGAATGATTATATGGGTACAGAATGGTTGTAAGTGTATATAAGTTGCTTACCATTGTGATTGTGGGACTGACTTTTATAAAGCTGATAAAAAATTAAGTAGAAACTTTTAAAGTAGAGGCCCTTCTGTAGGGGAAAATTTTGTGATTAGATTTCCTGAAGTAGACTCAGAATGAGGAGATTCTATCCCATGTGAAAGCTCATTGTGGAACACTCTACATACACCAGTCAGTCTTTCTCACCAGTTACTGCAGTGATAACATACCGGGCCCAGGAAAAAGAACCATGGTAATAGAATGGATATTATTCTGTGCCCCAAAACATGGGCTTCCTTTCACCAATGATTAGCTAACAATGACATTAAGTAAGTACCCAGTTTACCAATATCAGGCCAAAGTTAAATCACCAGTAAGATGTTATTCCCTAGTAGATTACCTGGCCAGTGGTGGCCGATCAGCTACACTGGGCTCTCTCTATCATAAAGTTTGCAGAAATCACTCCTCATTAGAGAATAGACCTTTACTGTAAAGATAGATTTGACTTTTCAACAAACAAAATTTTTGCCCGCATCATCTCATCTATGGACATGATGATAGCCTTAACCATTAATATAATATTCCACTCAGCATAGTTTCTGATCAAGAAATTGCTTTTATAGAAAAAAAATGTAAATCAGTGAATTAATAACTAGAGGACTGGCCACTTTACCATGTATTCAAAAACCCAAAAGCAGCTGGACTAACAAAATTAGGAAGAAACATCAAAGAACTCATTTCAAAAGATAGATAAAATTCACAAAACTTTAGCTATATTTTTAAAAAAAGAATATTCAAATAAATAAAACCTGATATGAAAAAAGAAACTTTATAAGACACCACAGAAATAAAGGACCTTAAAGGACCACTATGAACTACAAACTGGATAACCTAGAAGAAACAGATAAATTCCTAGAAGTATACAGAGAGCAAAACTGACTCATGAGGAATAAGCCTTTTCTTTTATAATTGAAGTATAGTTGGTTTACAATGTTATGTTAGTTTCTTGTGTACAGCATATTGATTCAGTGTTCTTACAGATTATATTTCATTATAGGTTATTAAAAGATAACGGGTAAAATTCCCTGTGTTGTAGAGTATACCCTTGTTGCTTATCTATTTTATATATAGTAGTTTGTCAATAACATACATCTAATTTGTCTCTCCTACCTTCCCTCTCCCTTTTGGTAACCACAATTTCTTTTTTAATATCTGTGAGTCTGTTATGTTTTGTATATATTTTAATTTGTATTTTTTTAATATTCCATTATAAAATGGACGTCATACGATATTTGTCTTTCTCTGACTTATTTCACTGAACACAATATTATCTAGGTCCATTTACATTGTTGCAAATGGCAGTATTTTATTCTTTTTCAGGACTAGGTAATATGCCATGATTGCTTCCATGTCTTAGCTATCATAAATACTGAGGCTATTAAACTTGGGGTACATGCATCTTTTTGAATTAGAGTTTTTGTTTTTCTCAGATGTTTACCCAAGTGAAAATACTGGATCATATAGTAGTTCTATTTTCAGTTTTTGAAGAAACCTCCTTACTATTTTCATAGTGGCTGAACTGATTTACACTCCTACAAACAGTGTGTGAAGATTCTCTTTTCTCCACATCTTCTCAACTTTTTTATTTGTAGATTTTTTTAATCATAGCTAGTCTAGACAGTTCAATAATAAATAAGGGCAATGAATCAGTAATAATTTGAAGAACAAACTTTCCAAGAAAAAAATTGTCCAGAACCAGATGGTTTCACTGATGAATTATACAAAACATTAAAGAAAAATAATGCAATCCTTCTCAAACTATTAAAAAAAAATGAAGAGGAGTGAACACTCCCAAATTTTTACAAAATGAACATTACCATGACACTAAAGACATATAAGGCACAAGAAAACTACAGACTAATATCCCTGATGAATATAAACACAAAAACTGTCACCTGTATATTAGCAAATTGAGTTAAACAGAAATATTAAAAGGATCACATACCATAAGCAATTTGATTTTATCCTTGGGATTCAAGGATGGTATAACATACAAAAAAGTCATTAAATTCGATATACCACTTTAATAGAATGGAAGACAAAAGTCATGATAATCTCAATAGATGCAGGAGCCACGGGTTTGATCTCTGGGTCAGGAAAATACCCCATAAAAGGATATGGCAATCCACTCCAGTATTCTTGACTGAAAAATCCCATGGACAGTGGAGCCTGTCAGGGTACAGTTCATGGGTTCACAAAGAGTCAGACACGACTGAGCAACTAAGTACAGCAACAACAAAGGGTCATTTAATATTCTACAAGGAAGCCAAGAATACTCCATGAAGAGAAGCTAGTCTAGTCAATAAACAGTGTTGAGGAAACTGGAAAATCACACATGAAAGAATAAAATTGGACCCCTATATCACACCATACACAAAATTCAACTGAAAATGGATTAGAGGCTTAAATGTACAATGCTGCTGCTAAGTCACTTCAGTCGTGTCTGACTCTGAGCGACCCCATGGGCGGCAGCCCACCAGGCTCCCCCGTCCCTGGGATTCTCCAGGCAAGAACACTGGAGTGGGCTGCCATTTCCTTCTCCAATGAATGAAAGTGAAAAGGGAAAGGGAAGTTGTTCATTCGTGTCCGACTCTTAGCGACCCCATGGACTGCAGCCCACCAGGCTCCTCCGTCCATGGGATTTTCCAGGCAAGAGGACTGGAGTGGGGTGCCATTGCCTTCTCCGTAAATGTACAATACAAAGCTGTAAAACTACTAAAGGAAAACATAGAGCAATATTCCTGATTCCTGTTGGCAACAGTTTTTTAAATATGACCACAAAAGTACAAATAGCAAAAGCAAAATTAATAAATAGGACTTCATGAAACTAAAAAGCTTTTAACCAGCAAAGGAAACAATAAACAAAATGAAAAGGCAACCTATAGATGGCAACCTACAGAAAATATTTGCATACCACCTGTCTGATAAGGGGTAATATTGAAAATATATAACCAATTTAATTCAACAGCAAGAAGAAAATCCAATTAAAAAATGGGCAGAAGATTTGGATAAACATTCTTCCAAAGACTATACACAAATGGCCAACAGGTACATGAAAAGATTCTTAACATTACTAATTATCAGGAAACTGTAAATTCAAACCATAATGAGTTATCACCTGTTAGAATGGCTATCATCGAAAAGACAAGTGATAACAAGAGTTGGTAAAGATGTGAAGAAAAGGGAATTCATATGCCCTGTTGATGGGAATGTAAATTGGTGAACCATTATGGAAAACAGTATGGAGTGTCCTCAAAAAATTAAAAATAGAACTAATATATTATCCAACAATTTCACTCCTGGGTATAACTCCAAAGTAAATGAAAGCACTATCTTGAAGAGATATCTGCAACTCATGTTTACTGTAGCTTTATTCATAATGGCCTAGATATGCAAACAACCTAAGTATACATTAACAGATGAATGGGTAAAGAAAGTGCAGAATATTTATATCATAATTCAACCATAAATAGAAGGAAATCCTGCCTTTTGTGACATGGCCCAGAAGGTCATTATGCTAAATGAAATGTCAGACACAGAGAAATACATGTTCTCATTTATATATGGAACCTAAAAAGCACTAAACTCACAGAAACTAAGAGTAGAATGTTGGTTGCCAGGGGCTGGGGATGGGGGAAATGGGGAGCTGTTGATCAAATGGTAAGAATTTCTAGCTATGAGTAAGTTCAGGATACCTCCGGTATAGCATTACAGATTATAATTAATGTATCTAGTAATATTAACGTCTCAATAAGGCAGGGGAAAATAGAGGCTTATTTAGTAACAAGGAAGCACAGAATTATGGAGACAAAGACTCACTCCTAATGTTTATGTCTTTTCTCTTACATTTACTAAGAGGGCTGCTAATGGATCAGATGGAATAAAAAAGCCCTTGAAGAGGATCCTATTTGTCCAATGAGAAGGAAAAATAAGAGCACAGATAGGAAGAAAATACCTCTGTTGACACAGGTATATATTATGCTTTTCTTTATGGAAAAAGCATAAAGATTTAATGAAGCAGAAGATTTAACAAGGTGACAATTTTCCTTTTCCATGAGAATTCCTTAGGGGCTGATTTTTAAGAAAGGGAGGGATAAACATTCAGAAGGACAGATACACAACACCTTGTGTGTGGTTTTCACTAGGGAGGGAGTCATACAGTCATGTTTTTGAAATGCATATGTGAGTATGGGGAACTGGTAACAGGATGGCAGCTTTCAGATGTGGAACATGAGCTAGGACAGCTGGCTGGCAGTGAGTGGGCTGATATTTAACAACTGGAAAAAGAAGAATTATTTGGAAAGAGGTAGACTTCAAATTTTAAAAAGATTTTTATATAATTCGCTGCAGAAGATCTTTACTTCTCTAAATCAGTCAGAATGCAATTACTAAAATGGAAACCACATAGTTTTTTTTTTAAATCAAAGATAATTTAATATAAGAAATTGGTTAATCAATTGGAGATTAACTTATTAGAAGTTAAGTATTGGTAGTATCCCATGGACAAAGGAGCCTGGTGGGCTACAGTCCACGTGGTCACAAAGAATTGGACACGACTGAAGCGACTTAGCATGCATGCATGCACATTGGTTAGTATTGGAAGACTGGCCATACAGAATGGAAACACAAAACAACACAGAGATAGTAATTACAGGAAGCAGCTACTAACCCTAGCTTTGCCCATTCGATAGAGAGGTGGTTGCGATGATCAGAACCTGCAACTCTAAAGGAGGGGCCCCAGAAATCTAACCGTAGCCCAAACCCAGACCTCTGAGGGATGAGTGCTACTTAGCTTGTGCGCACATCTTAGAATCAATGAGGTTGGTTCTGAGAATGGTAGAAGAATCTGAGAGCTGGAACAAACTGTTTCTAAAATAGGGAGAAGAGACATTGATGGGGTGACACTGATAGGAATAGCAAGTAAATAATAAGACATAAATTCTTTCTTCTCTTTCCTATATTTCAGCTTCCCCCTAGAGCCCAACTTTTGGCCAAACTTAACAGAGAGCCAGATGGCCAAGGAGAAATGTAATTTACAGAGTATCAGCTCCAGCATCACAAAGCCAACTAAAGAAGATGGGTTGAAGCTGAGAGAAAATTGCATAATCACTAGCCCTCTCTCATTAAAAGACCTGTGGTAATGATAAATATTATTTTTCAGAGCTTCCTGGATTCAGACTTGTAGTTCCAAGTTCTGTTAATGATAAGATTGCTCTCAAGTTGGCCTAGCTATTAAAGCTTCAAGCATAGGTTAACATCTCTAAACCCTGTAGCCTTTACCTGGCCAAGGCATTAAAAAAAAATCCCTGAATACAGTATATTTAATACATATGATTAAGTGCCATTTTCCCCTCTCAGTGGTCTTACATAATTACTTACCTAGAAAACCATGAAATGAAAAGCAATGTGAGTTTCTCCTCCTAATAGACTTTTCCCTTCTCACAGTGTTTGTGCTTCCCTGTAAAGCAACTCAATAAAATGCAAGAGGACCACAGATGTGTGGGTTTATAGTTGGTCCTCTGTCCCATATATCCTCCCAGATTTTATATCCAAATGTTTAAGGAAGCTACACATTCACTCAGAGAATTTCTTCTATGTCAGGGTCTGCCAGAATGCAATACAAGACATACCACTGGTAGTTGATAAGAATATTTTACTTAATGCCTAGATGGTACTTCAGCTTCACTCACCAGATGCTGACTGGAGCCTCTGCATTCACAATCCAGTCTCAGAAGGACTGTTAGAAGCCTCGGTGTACCTTATTTGACTCTGCTCTTCTGTCTATTCCCTCTCCCTGATATGTTTTAGGGACTCTGGCTTACATTCCTGCAGTCATTTCTTGGCCCATTATCATCCCTCAGCTCTCATTTTAGCAATCTTGCCTTAACTTTCTTTCTTTAATTCTCTCAGTGTCTCAACTTGGGCCTCAAGTGCTTCTTTATATTCCCATAAGCCCCATCATTTCATGGCAAATAGATGGGGAAACCATGGAAACAGTGAGAGACTTTATTTTTTGGGGCTCCAAAATCACTGCAGATGGTGATTACACCCATGAAATTAAAAGATGCTTGCTCCTTGGAAGAAGAGCTATGACAACCTAGACAGCTTATTAAAAAGCAGAGACACTACTTTGCCAATGGTTGTACCAATTGGTTTTTTACAAAAAAAAAAACCCCCATAGCTTTACCAAAGCTATGGTTTTTCCAGTAGTTGTATATGGATGTGAGAGGTGGACTATAAAGAAAGCTGAGCGTTGAAGAATTGATGCTTTTGAACTGTGATGTTGGAGAAGACTCTTGAGAGTCCCTTGGACTGCAAAGAGATCCAACCAGACCATCTTAAAAGAAATCAGTCCTGAATATTCATTGGAAGGGCTGATACTGAAGCTTAAACTCCAATACTTTGGCCACCTGATGCAAAGAACTGACTCATTAGAAAGGACCCTGATGCTGGGAAATACTGAAGGCAGGAGAAGAAGGAGATGACAGAAGATGAAATGGTTGAATGGTATCACCAACTCAATGGATATGAGTCTGAGTAAGCTCTGGGAATTGGTGATGGACAGGGAGGCCTGGCGTGCTGCAGTCCATGGGGTTGCAAAGAGTCAGACACAACTGAATGATTGTATTGAACTCAAGCTCCTATTTTTTCAAACATCAACCCTGCTTAAATTTTCATCCCCAGGGTCCCCTTTCTGCAGCCCACCCACTATTTCCATGTCAGTTCACACAGCTTCGAATTCCTCTCAGTTCAGAGTTCCTTCTTCAGTATCTGTGATAATAGTATCTGTGAGACTATTGGTACTGTGGTTTCAGAATCTCTCTATTGATTTCAGATTCACTGTCCTCCAATTTCCCCTCTTATTTTTCTTTATTCAGTTTTCCTTCCCAGCGTCTCCAGACATTTACTGTGTAGCCAAGGTCTAGCTGTTTGTTTCCTTCTCCTTGCTCTTACCATCTTCCTCTTTTCTTGAGTTCAGTCTTGGAACCAGGACAGCCAGACTCAGGCCACTTCTCTAGGTTCTATATTGACATCTCAAGCCTTACTTCTTTAGCTTGAAGAGTAGTTCTTTCATCTAGAGTTGTGATCCTTCCTACTTTCGTGCCCACATTTTTATTTTTCACTAAATTTATTTAAGAATAAAAAGGATCCTTGGAGAAGGAAATGGCAACCCACTCCAATATTCTTGCCTGCAAAATCTCATGGTCCGAGGAGCCTGGCAGACTATAGCCCATGGAGTTGCAGAGCCCATCATGGCTGAGCGACCAAATCAACACCAAAAGTGATCCTACTTAAAGAATATTATTAAATAAACCTGAAGTGATGGTGTACAAAAGGGTTTATGTTGGGAAATATTCTCCTGAAGGTCTTCAGATGATTAAAAGAATGAGTGGGTGGGTCTAGACTTCTCTAGACTCTAGAAGGCTCACTGGACTTCTCTAATGACGAACATGTTGTTTTCATGTTCTAAGTAAGATTCCATTTAAGAAAGCAATCTGTCATGGAATCCATGATCTTCAATGCTTGGATATGGTTATTGCTGCTATTCAATGATATTTATAATTTTCCTCAACTTACTTCCTGGGCAAGAGGAAGCCTGAAGTACTAAGTTAGAGCTAAAGTCTTGAGGGTATGTAGCAGACACAGTGAAGAGGCAAAAGAGTTTGGGAACAAGAGTTATTGCATAGACTGAACAGACCTAGGCAATCATAGTGGAGGCAAGGATCCAATATGGCAAACAGAAACACATTAACCAGGAAAAGCTTGTTGAATACCCAAGAATATAGAATAGAACAGGAAGGCTAAGGGTTCTGAAATAGGGTGTGACCTGAAGAGATAATGTGCAGTACTGAAGGGTAAGCATTACCAGTACTTTCTCTAGGCGGCTGCAGTTCCAACCTTCCTGCAGCTGGAGGAGTTGTTAGGAGTGTGGGGATCATGCCTCTAATGGTACCAACAATAGAAATGACCAAATTGCAACAATAGTAACTGCCAAAAGGAACAAAGCATTTAGGAAAACCACACCGAATATATGCCGCCTTTGTTACTTATAAATTATTTACTGAGTGAAACAGCTTTTTATTGTATTAAAGTTCCAGGGTGCTTAGCAGAAATGGAGAAAAATGGTGAGGTAAATGATATAATAGTAGCTTATGGTATTGTGATTCATGCAACACTGGGCATAAAGTGATTCTTCAGTGACTTCCTGAAAAATAACTGAAATGTTCAGTTGTTTAATAGTATTACAATGGAAATGCCGTGGAATTCAACAGCTGTCAACAGAGCTCTTATAAAATTTCACTCCCTTCTTCCATTTTCTCTTCTACCCCTATCCTCACTCAAATTGATAAATCTGGAATATTTTGATTTCTTCCTTCTCTCTATGGCCACCCAATCATCAGGATTTTATTTCAGAGAACTAATGCTTTCACCTTTAGGTTATTATCAAAAATTCCTTTTGAGTATGGTGCTATCAACCCACGTTAGTAATTATACATTTAAAGTAATTATATATTTATAACAAAGTTTATTGACCACCATCTTTCTTCTCATTTTTTCCTATTGTGAAGTTTTGGTTTTGGTGGTTTATTATTTGTCTTGTTCAGGCACTTTCATCTTTATTTTCTCCGGAAAGCATATATAAAAAATATACTGAGATCTCTGCATTTTTACACATATCTTTCACTATTATAGTTAATAGTTTGATTGAGTTCAGTCATTTCTCTTAGTAGTTGAGCTCAGTTCAGTTCAGTCACTCAATCGTGTCTGACTCTTTGTGACCTCATGATCTGCAGCACGCTAGGCCTCCCTGTCCATCACCAACTCCCCAAATTTGCTCAAACTCATGTCCATTGAGTCAGTGATGCATCCAACCATCTCATCCTCTGTTGTCCCCTTCTCCTCCTGCCTTCAATCTTTCCCAGCATCAGGGTCTTTTCAAATGAGTCAGTTCTTCACATCAGTAGCCAAAGTATTGGAGTTTGAGCTTCAGCATCAGTCCTTCCAATGAACACCCAGGACTGATCTTCAGAATGGACTCGTTGGATCTCCTTGCAGTCCAAGGGACTCTCAAGAGTCTTCTCCAACACCACAGTTCAAAAGCATCAATTCTTCAGTGCTCAGCTTTCTTTACAGTCCACCTCTCACATCCATACATGACCTCTGGAAAAACCATAGCTTTGACTAGATAGACCTTTGTTGGCAAAGTAATGTCACTTCTTTTTAATATGCTGTCTAGGTTGATCATAACTTTTATTCCAAGGAGTAAGTTTCTTTTAATTTCATGGCTGCAGTCACCATCTGCAGTGATTTTGGAGTCCCCTTCAAAAAACAGTCTCTCACTGTTTCCACTGTCTCCCCATCTATTTCCCATGAAGTGATGGGACTGGATGCCATGATCTTAGCTTTCTGAATGTTGAGTTTAAAGCCAACTTTTTCACTCTCCTCTTTCACTATCATCAAGAGGCTCTTTAGTTCTTATTCACTATTTGCCATAAGTGTGGTGTCATCTGCATATCTGAGATTATTGATATTTCTCTCCACTATCTTGATTCCAGCTTGTGCTTCAGCCAGTCCAGCGTTTCTCATGATGTACTCTGCATGTAAGCTAAATAAGCAGGGTGACAATATACAGCCTTGAAGTACTCCTTTGCAGATTTGGAACCAGTCTGTTCCATGTCCAGTTCTAACTGTTGCCTCTTGACTGCATATAGATTTCTCAGGAGGCCGGTGATTTCTCAGGTGGTCTGGTATTCCCATCTCTTTAAGAATTTCCCACAGTTTGTTGTGATCCACATAGTCAAAGACTTTGGCATAGTCAATAAAGCAGAAGTAGATGTTTTTCTGGAACTCTCTCACTTTTTCAGTAATTCAACAGATGTTGGCAATTTGATCTCTGGTTCCTCTGCTTTTTCTAAATCCAGTTTGAACATCTGGAAGTTCATGGTTCACATACTGTTGAAGCCTGGCTTGGAGAATTTTGAGCATTAATTTGCTAGTGTGTAAGATGAGTGCAATTGTGTGGTAGTTTGAGCATTCTGGCATTGCCTTTCTTAGCAGAGCCTTTCTTTGGGATTGGAATGAAAACTGACCTTTTCCAGTCCTGTGGCCACTGCTGAGTTTTCCAAATTTGCTGGCATATTGAGTGCAGCACTTTCACAGCATTATCTTAGTAGTAGGAGATTCTATTCCACTGTCTTCTAACTTCAAATGTTGCAGAAGAAAAGCCTGATGCTTTTCATTTATAGATTACTTGCTATTTGCAGGATGTTCTCCATTTCTTGGATTTCAAAATTATTTCCAGGATATATATGTGTTTTATTTTTCATATAATATGCCTAAAACACTGTAAATAATACCCTTTTCTCTTGTCCTTTTAAACAATCTTCCTTTTGAGGTTCGAGATCATTAATTTTACAATCAACAGTGATCACTCTTTCCTCTGTGGCTGAGTTGCTAAGTTATGTCCAACTCTTTGTGACCCCATGGGCTGCAGCTCACCAGGCTTCCCTGTCCTTCACTATCTCCCAGAGTTTGCTCAAGCTTCTGTCCATTGAGTCAATGATGCCATCAGATAATCTCACCTCTGTCACTACCTCCTCCTCCTCCCCTCAATCTTTCCCAGGATCATGATCTTTTCCACTGAGTCTTTTCTTAAATTTATAGTGGGAAATTAAGAATTAATTTTAAAAAATACAGAATTTCCTGCCTCTGGGCTTAAATTATTACAATGAATTCTCAACATTGTTAGAGCAATTTTTCTTAAATCTTTACACTTTAAAAATTGCTTTTGTCTCTTTCTCACTCAGATTCCTTAGGTGACTTCTCAGTACTTTAAAAACAATATCCAAACTCCATAACACAGCTCACAAATCTATGCATGACTTAATCTTTTCAAGTTAGTCTTTCTCTGATCTCCCAATCCATATGGTTCAGTCACAGTAAGTGTCCTTTCTTCATTTCCCTGACTTTATCAATATATCACATCATTACCTTCAGACCATTGTATATGCTACTCTTTCTGCCTTAGATGCTTTCTTTTTGCCTTAAAACTTTCACTGGTATCTCATGTCATGTTAAGTACTAAGGCTTTGAGGAAATCTTCCTGGCCTAGTATGTCCAATGTAGATTTATCCTTGCATGTCTTTAATCTCACATATTTCCCTGGTCATATACTTAACTTTGCATGTGATGGGAGTATTTTCTACAACGAATTAACATTTTTATTAATATTTTTATTGATGTAGTAGCCTCTCTACTAGACTGTAAATTCTGAGAGAGAAGGATTCAGTTTTATTTCTCTTTCAACAGCTTATATGCAAGCAATAAACACACTCGGGCTAACTTAACTCTCAAAATATTTGTTAAAAGGTCATGGATTAGCCCACAATATCAAAAGAAAAACTGAGGAATCATTTTTTTAAAATGAAGGTAATGTAATAATTACTGTGAGCTAGAAAGCAGGATGAACAACTGAGTAAGACCATACCACAAAGAAAAATTAGTGCTACTTTCTATCCTTGTATCACTCTGCTCATGATTCAGATTCTCATGGGAGAATCCTATTAAACTAATTTGGGCACATCTAAGGCTTATGGTGGGAAATATGTAGTTTCCCAGACAAAATAAGAATGTTGCCATCAATGAAAGGAATGGATGCAGAATAAGCAAAAACAACAGAGGTCTGCTAAAAAAGTATTCACTCAAAGCTATAAATATTTGTAGAATGAACGGACATCTGAAGTAGACTAAACTTAGTGAAGTTTACCACTGTAAAAACCATAACAGAATATTTGGAATTATTCAAGCCATATTACTGAAGTATGACTGAAATGTAAAGAGTAGTACATATTTATTGTATACAACTCTAGGAATTTTGAGTAAGTATACACCTGTGAAACCATCATCACCATCAAGAACAGAGATATATCTTCTGGGCATTAGACATGATTTTATAAAATAATGGTCATAACTGTTATGCAAATGTTTGCACATTTCTCAAACTTTTCTCGCACTTGCAACAAAAACATTGTCAAACAGAATCTGACTTGATACCCCCATATATTTTATAGAAAAAAAATGGAATATGGGATTCTGATTGAAGCTGGACTGCAAAAATCCAGGACCTTTGGTCCTCGGGTTCCCCTTTGCTCAAGTTTTCTGGCCCCTCCTCACTCTCATCCTATTAGCATTTGAACAGGACTAGGCAGATAACTGGGCTTCCCAGGCAGTGCTAGTCCTAAAAAAAAACCCACCTGCCAGTGCATGAGACAGAAGAGATCCGGTTTCTATTTCTAGGTCTGGAAGAGCCCCTGGAAAAGGACATGCAACCATTCTAGTACTCTTGCCTGGAGAATCCCATGGACAGAGGAACCTGGCGGGCTATAGTTCATGGGGTTGCAAAAAATCATACATGACTAAAGCGACTTAGCACGCATGTAGGCAGATAATTGTGTGCCCTGATGAACAAAGGTCTTACTACAAAGAGCACTGGATTAAAACCACTGGCCTAGATGAGAGGGAATCTACCTAGACGGCAGTACCACTGTATGAAAATAGGAAACCCTAAGACCTAATTTTCTTATCTGTGAACTGAGAAGGGCTTTCCACAAAAGAGCAGGGAAATAGAAATGCTTTTAAATTGTGTGGTAGGTTTCCAAATGTTTGATTGCTTTCTTAAACTGCCAGACATTTTAATCTGTGAATTCAATTATTTATTAATAATACTAAGCTTATCTTATGTGTGGTAACTTTCTAAATATCCTACACATAGCATCTAACTACTCCATCCATGGGATTTTCCAGGCAAGAGTACTGGAGTGGGGTGCTATTGCCTTCTCCGATAGGATCTAGAGATATAGGTTATATTAATGTCAACAACATTTCACAGTGTTTTTAAAATCAATTGATCTTCTGAAACTTTCAATATTTGTGTAGTGTATTTCCTTGTAATTTTTTCCAACCATTTTTATACTTAAAAAAATTAAAAAACAGAAACCTCAACTAAACAGAGTCAGGAGACCAGAAAGGGGCACTCATGCCGTGTGAAAATAGCAGAACCCAACAGGAAGAAGAAAGACTCCTCTTCTTCCCTGGCAAGGACCCAACCAATGAAAAACTGTGAACTATTTACTATAGCCCTCCCAAAGTCCTTTTTACCCTCTATAAAAGAGTTCACTATCTCTTTCTGTACAGCAACTTGCATGAGGTTAGCCAGGGTTGCAGACTCCAAACTGCACTTTTCTGCTGATTCTGGATAAATCCATATTCACTGGAGAAATATTTGGCAGTCCACATTTGCTTCAGGTCAACATTTTTGTGGTCTACAGGGGACCAGAGAAGATCCTCAAAGGCTCTGGGGCTAGTGAACAAACAGGTACAGGACCCACAGTTGAACTCTTTATCCCTCACTGCTTTTCTCACTGAGGCTGGAGTTTGAAGGTCTTTCTCCTGGATCCAAGCTCATGCCCTCTTTGTATTTGAAGTTCTCCAACCTTTAGTCAGGATCTATTTTAAGTTTTCATCTTTCTGGTTAAGACCTTGTTCTTTACGCAGGTACTCATTTGGCACTTTGGTCTGATTTTGAAATAAAACTATTTCAAACTAGTTCTGGCTGAGAAGCAATCAGCCCATTCGTCTGGGAAAAAGGAATGATTCGCTGAAACTGTGTACATTTGGCTATTGGCCCTTTCCTTTGGAATAAGGGCTGTTCTCTGGAAACTGGCTGAAAAAGCTCTTTGCTTGGCTTCTCTGGGACTAAGCAGCTTCCTTAGAACTGTCTGGTATTAGCTTGCAAGCTGTTTGAATTGAACTGTTTGAGCTGAAAGCTGAAATAATTGAAGATTGTTTATTTACACTACAGAAAAACCTCTGAAAAATGGGGTCCCAGTTATCTAAATATTTTGAAGTTGCATCCCACAAAGGAACTCTGTTAAAAATCACCATCTTCCTCATTTGTATTTCTAACTAAGTGGACTGACTAGATCAAAGGCAATTTAGAGTATCTGTGGCCATTATGGAGAACTTTAGAAATCCCTGAACATAGTTTTCTTAAAATCAATTGGATTGCAATAGCTCAAAAATTTCCAGAACTGAATGGAATGCTTATTTCAATTGATTTTTTTGAGGCTTTCAAACATTATCAGAAGTCTAAAATTGTCTCTGTGCAAAACAAAGTTTTAAGATTAACTAAGGTAAACAAAAAAGATTAATGGCTCCTAAAGCCTTGAAAACATGGAAACAGTGAGAAACTTTACTTTTGGGGGCTCCAAAATGGCTCCAGATGGTGACTGCAGCCCTGAAATTAAAAGACGCTTACTCCTTAGAAGAAAAGCTATGACCAACCTAGACAGCATATTAAAAAGCAGAGACATTACTTTAGCAACAAAGGTCCATCTAGTCAAAGCTATGGTTTTTCCAGTAGTCATGTATGGATGTGAGAGGTGGACTATAAAGAAAGCTGAGCGCCAAAGAATTGATGCTTTTGAACTGCGGTGTTGGAGAAGACTCCTAAGAGTCCCTTGGATGGCAAAGAGATCCAACCAGTACATCCTAAAGGAAATCAGTCCTGAATATTCATTGGAAGGACTGATGCTGAAGCTGAAATTCCAATCCTTTGGCTACCTGATGCGAAGAACCGACTCATTGGAAAAGACCCTGATGCTGGGAAAGATTGAAGGTGGGAGGAGAAGGGGACGACAGAGGATGAGATGGTTGGATGGCATCACTGACATGATGGACATGAGTCTGAGTAAACTCCAGGAGTTGTTGATGGACAGGGAGGTCTGGCATGCTGCAGTCCATGGGGTCACAAAGAGTCGGACACGACTGAGCGACTGAACTGAACTGAGAGCCTCAAATCCTTCTCGCTTGGCTTTTTCTCAGGCTCCACCTCTGGCAACATCTTGTCTCTCTCCCTCAGCTCCTCATGGCCAGACTCTGCCTCCAATGCCATCTTCCTCTTTCCCTTCTACACACCTATGTTCCCGCTATAGCATTAGTGCACCCATATTAATTCTCTCTCCAACCTTGCCCTTTCCTCTGAAATTTTCCCCTTCCCTTTTGGCTCTGAATTTGTCAGAACCTTTCCCTTTAAAATGAAGCCTTGTGAGATCCAGAGGTTAAACCCTTAATTTCTTTTATCCCCTGGACTAAAGCTGAACTGTGAGCCATATTCAAGTCTTCAGTTCAGTTCAGTTCAGTTGCTCAGTGAAGTATTCTCCCCAAATAACTGAAATCCTCACAAATTTGTTGAGGAATTTAATACAGTCATTAAAACTTATCAATCTGGTTTCTCTGTCTTATATCCGTTACTTCATATTCTTGTTGGTGAGAGCCAGGGGCAGCATTGGATGAGAACCTCTAATTGGAAAAATCCTAAAAGTTCTCTAAAATTACAACTAGGGGACCAGCTCAGTAACATATTGTATGATCAGACTCTGGCGTTGCTATGCGAATTCATCAAGCAATTCTTAGGGCTTTTCCTAAGCCCATTGATTGGAGCAAAATTCAGACTTGCACACAAAAATTCTGATGTATCTGTTCATATTCAACACAATCAACTTCAGTTATTTATAAAGAAAATTTCCGTCTTCTTCCAGATGTTGATTCCACCCAGGGAAGTTTTTAAATCTATTTACACTAATGGGCTGGAGAAGGCAATGGCAACCCACTCTAGTACTCTTGCTTGGAAAATCCCATGGACGGAGGAGCCTGGTAGGCTTCAGTTCATGGGGTTGCTAAGAGTCAGACACGACTGAGTGACTTCACTTTCATTTTTCACTTTCATGCATTGGAGAAGGAAATGGTGACCCACTCCAATGTTCTTGCCTGGGGAATCCCAGGGACGGGGGAGCCTGGTGGGCTGCCGTCTATGGGGTTCGGACAACGACTGAAGCGACTTAGCAGCAGCAGCAGCAGCAGCATACTAATGGGCTAAACTGGGACCTTTCCCTTCTAATATAAAGGACCAAGAATGCATGTCCATTCAGATTTATTTAATCTGACAAACCAGCTATCTTGCACTCTAGATGAGTAACCTAAAAGGAAGATCACCAAAATTCTTAATCTTCAACTTCAACAAATAAAGGCTCCTAAATGAAACTAAAACCCTGCCAGTTTCTGCTATTACTAAAAAGAACCAATACATTGGGAAAGAGATTGTTATAAAATTAAGCACTTCAAACACCATCAACCCTCTAACCAACTTTCCAACATCCTCCCAATTCTCACTGATGGGGTTTCAAGGAACAACTGGTGTCTTGCCAATCCCCTCTCTGAATTGGCTCGGAGAAACATTTCTCCAGATTGAGGATGACTCTCTCCCAGTCCTAGCTGACACTGGAGCCATAATTTCTGTGCTCAACCCCACTACAATAAGGCAGCCCCTGCATCAGAGTACTAAACCAAGTCAAATAGTGGGGTTCTTAATGAACCTAAGAGGTTCCTGTCTCTGGACATATTTCCTTTTATTTAAGCTTTTGAGAGATACACCCTCTTTTCTACTTTCCCTCCACCTCTCCTTCTGCATGTCTGCGTGCTCACTTGCTTCAGTCATGTCCAACTCTTTGCGACCCAATGGACTGTAGCCCACCAGACTCCTTAGTCCATGGGATTCTCCCAGGAAGAATACTGGGGTGGGTTGTAAAACCTTCTTTTAAGGGATCTTCCTGACCCAGGGATCAAAATTGTGTCTTCTGCATTGCAGGCAGATTCTTTACTGCTGAGTCACCAGGGAAGCCCTTTCTAGGCTTCTTAGAGAAGTATATTGTTAGAATTTCTTTTCTCCCAAGAGGGAGTAGTAATTCTAGTATTTGACAATCACTGTCAAAGTAATAAACCAAGTGAATTAAATGACATCTTTGACATCTTGTATTTGTCCCACCTCTGATGGTACTAGAGCAAATTCTGGAAACATGATCATTTGTCCCTAGTTGAATCAGTTACCACCTTCCTTATGGGCAAAATCTCCAACTGATATTATTAATATCAAAATTCATGGTGGACCCCTCATCAAGATTCACATAAATCCCATGAAATCTCTTCCCAGAATGAATCAATACTCTCTAGGTAAAGAAGCCCTTTAAAGCATAAAATTCATAGTATAATATTACAAGGCTCAGGCTTCACTGTCCTTTGTACCCAGACCTGGTAACATTTCAATTTTATCACTGACAAAACCTAACAGCTAAGGATGGAAGTTTGTCCAGGACCTCCAAGCAATAAACAACGTTGTTATCCCTTGACACCCTGTTGTTTTTAACCCTTATATGGCACCAACATCCATTCCCACTGGAAGGAAATTCTTTACCGTAACTGATTTATACAGTGCATTCTTTAGTATTCCAATTGATTAAACTAACCAATACCTTTTTGCCTTCACTTGGGAAGAGATCAAATTCACCTGGACAAAAATGCATCAGAGAGTCCTTCTTATTTCTCATAAATCCTGAAGGTTGATCTGAATGATATGAAGTTCCCTAGGAATTCTACTTTGTTTTAATATGTAGATGATTTGCTTCTTTGTTCTCCTTCACAAAGCCTCCTTGATTAAGATTTTAGCATTGAAGGGATACAAGGTCACCAAAGAAAAATTGCAACTTGCCCAAAATCAGGTGTGATATTTATGGCATCTGACACCAGAATAAGGGCTATACCTAGATCAGATAGACTTTATGTAGAAACCCAAAACTAAGTACCAGTTGTGAGTTTTTCTTGAGCATGTTGGTTAGTTCCAAAATCGGACCCAAATTTCTCTCTCATAGCCAATCCTCCTTATGTTTTACTAAACAAGAACAACCCCAACTCAATTTTATGGGAAGAACTGGACAACAGAGTTTTCGATCTTAAAGGAGACTGATGAACCCACCTGCTCTCGGGCATCGCAATGCTCAGATTTCCCTTTTCCTTTTTATAGATGCCCTTGGGATACACACACCAAAACACAGGGACCAACACGAGTCCATAGGGTTTAAAGCCAGCAACCAGACCCGGTGGCACAAGGATATCTTCTGTCTTAAAACCATTATGGCCACTAAACTTTTGATTAAGACCACCAAGAAAATCACTGTGGAAATCCCCTTTAAACATTTCCATTTTTGGCCCTCATGTAGTAAAAGCTTTCTTGAATTCTCAGCACACTCAACATTCCTCAGTCAGCCCCCTCACTTCCTATGAAGTCCTTTTGTTAAACGTTCCTTGCTCTTTAATGTTATAGTTATCTTGACCCAGATACTCTTCGCCCCTCCATGAGCAATGAAGTCCCTAGGACTGCTTATGCTGATGGATTCCCTCCCTTTCTATATGATGATCTACAGAGAGATCCTCTCGGTAATGCTGACTTCTCATGGTTCACTGGTTTTTCTTATTTAAATGGTGACAAAGGCAAATATCGCACTGGAAATGCTACTGCAACTCCTTTAGCTTTTGGTGAAGCAGCGTCTATACCTATAGTTATTTCAGCTCAGCAGGACGAATTATGTTCTACACTGATCTGTACTTTGCTGCTGCTGCTAAGTCACTTCAGTCGTGTCCGACTCTGTGTGGCCCCATAGACGGCAGTCCACCAGGCTCCCCCATCCCTGGGATTCTCCCTGGGGATCTGTACTTTAGCCAAGGACAAAACTTTCAGTACTTATACTGATAGAAGATATGCTTTCAGAGGAGTAGCTCATGATTTTGGAAAGTTGTTGAATCAACATGGCTTCCTTACTTCCAGATGAATTAAAAAAAAAAAAAAAAGTAAATAGCCTTATGTTGAGGAATTATTGGATGCAATACTTTCCCCTGCTACTTTAGCTCTTTTTAGCATTCTGAGGCTTTTTAAACATGACTCTCTGAAAGGTAAGGGAAATCACCTTGATATTTTCCCAAAGAGTGCTGCCCTTAAGGGACCAATAGCTTGGTCATGTTCCTAAGGGGTATTTTCCCGAATGATATTTAGACAAACTGGCTACAGAAGCCCCACAGTTGGTTCCAGAAAAACGAAATTCAATAACTCTTGGTTTGACAAAAAGAGAAAGCTCTGATTTGGACCAAAGAACAACCTAGTCCTAACAGAGACTCTAAATGCCCACTCCTCACTCCTCGGCATGCATTAAACTATTAGTATATTGACAAAATGATAGTTTTCGTGAATCAATATTGGAAGAAAAATGTTAACAAGGCTGCAAAAATTATCTACTTAACTTGTTCCACTTGTATGACATACAATCCAAGAAAGCCTGTTCATACTGCTCCCTGACATTTTAAACTGCTTGATGGACCACTTGTAGTCTGGCAAGTGGATTTCATAAAATTTCCTCCATCTTACGAATATAAATATGTTTAAGTCATAGTCTATATGTTTTTAGAGTATATAGAAGCCTTCACTTGATAACTTGACTACCATTTCTTCTGTGGCTAAAATTTATTTGAAAAAGATTATACCTACCTGGGAATTCTCAAACTTCATGGCTATCAAGCTCACTTCATTGTTCAGTTACTTACAGCAAGTTAGTACTGTTTGGCTGCTTTTACAACATTTTCACTGTGCTTACCACTCTTAATCCTCTGGGATAGTTGTATGCTCTATTAAGACTTAATTTTCATTGTAACACCAAGTTGACAAAATTTGTGGAAATCTTCCAACCAAATATCTTGGCCAAAACATTGCCATTGGTCCTTCTAAATCTCAGATCCATGCCTTTTGGAACTCATAAACTGTCACCATTTGAGACCTATTAGAAGTTTGTTGTCAAGCATTTGATGAGGACAGAGTGTGTCAGATGATCTCTAATGTCTAAGATATTGATAACATGTGGCCATTAGATAAAAAATGCCTGAGAGTTTCTTTTCCTTATTACCTGTATATAATTTCAATAGGTTCAGTTCAGTTCAGTCACTCAGTCGTGTCTGACTCTTTGTGACCCCATGAATCGCAGCATGCCAGGCCTCCCTGTCCATCACCAACTCCCGGAGATCACTCAGACTCACGTCCATCAAGTCAGTGATGCCATCCAGCCATCTCATGCTCTGCCATCCACTTCTCTTCCTGCCCCCAATGCCTCCCAGCATCAGAGTCTTTTCCAATGAGTCAACTCTTCGCATCAGGTGGCCAAAGTACTGGAGTTTCAGGTTCAGCATCATTCCCTCCAAGGAAATTCCAGGGCTGATCTCCTTCAGAATGGACTGGTTGGATCTCCTTGCAGTCCAAGGGACTCTCAAGAGTCTTCTCCAACACCACAGTTCAAAAGCATCAATTCTTCGGTGCTCAGCCTTCTTCACAGTCCAACTCTCATATCCATACATGACTACTGGAAAAACCATAGTCTTGACTAGATGGACCTTGTTGGCAAAGTAATATCTCTGCTTTTCAATATGCTATCTAGGTTGATCATAACTTTTCTTCCAAGGAGTAAGCATCTTTTAATTTCATGGCTGCAGTCACCATCTGCATTGATTTTGGAGCCCCCCAAAATAAAGTCTGCCACTGTTTCCACTGTTTCCCCATCTATTTCCCATGAAGTGATGGGACCAGATGTCATGATCTTTGTTTTCTGAACGTTGAGCTTTAAGCCAAATTTTTCACTCTCCACTTCCACTTTCATCAAGAGGCTTTTTAGTTCCTCTTCACTTTCTGCCATAAGGGTGGTGTCATCTGCGTATCTGAGGTTATTGATATTTCAATAGGTTAACCAACATTTTTTTCCCATAGTGAGACACTACACTCAGAAAAGATCCTTCTTTAAGGGACAAAGAGCCACTGAAACTAGAAAACTTGACTCCTGACCAGCAATGCTCCCAGAGAAAGTTCTTGATCCAAAGGGGGGAAACAGAAAAAAATGAATAAACAGGAACCTCAATTAAATAGAGCTGGGAGACTAGAAGGGGGAGTTGTCACACCCTGCAGTAACAGCAGAGCCCCAAAGAAAAAAGAAACATTTTTCTTCTTTCCTAGCAAAAACTCAGCCAATGAAAAGCCATGGAATCTTTGTCTACTATGACCCTCCCGACTTCTTTTTCACCTCTATAAAAGCATTTTCCTTCCTTTGCCATGTGGGGACTTGCACATGGCTTACCATAATTGCAGACCCCAGACTGATTCTCTTCTGGTCCTCAAGAAAGTCATCGCTGCTGGAGAAATATCTGGCAGTCTATTTGTTTTAGATCAACAATACCTAGAGCAGTAGATTTGAGCTCCCTGTATCATACAGCTAATTCCCACTGGCTATCTATTTTACATATGGTAATCTATATATTTCAATGTTACTATTTCAATTTATCCTTCTGTTTTCTTCCCCTACTGTGCCCACAAGTCTCTTCTCTGTGTCTGTGAAGGTTTAGAAGTGAGTTCACTTCTAAATTTAAGTTTAATGTTATAGTTCAAATGTTTAGTGTTATTGAGCATTTCTTTGTTTTCAAAACTATAAATGCAGGATTTATACCTATATCCCAGGTGTTAGCTGGCTATTTGTATTTTCCCATTTGTAAATTACCTGCTCATTTCCTCTACCTATTTTGAAATTCTGGAGTCTTATTTTTTTTTCTGAAGAAAAATTAATAAGAGGAGTCTTTATTATTCAAATATTATTATTCTGCCAAATTGTATGTACTCACCATCTACTTAAGAAACAGAATACTAAACTGTGAATCTACTTCCTGATACCATTTGCCTTGATCCCCTCAGTTAACTCTTCATTTGAATTCAGTATATATTACTCTCACCCAGGTTTATGTCAGTTTATGACATGGGCCATAAAAATATATAATGTTGCTTATTCATTTTCAAATGCAAATGTAAATGATACCATGCCATGTATATCCATTCATTTTTTAAACTTAACATTGCATTTGTACATTTTTCCATGGTGAAACATATCTCTATTTTAGTCATTTGAGCTACTTTATAATATTTCTTTGTAATGCATTTTACTGATAGTTTCATGTTTATACATTTTTTGTTACTATAAATCTATGCTATTACAAATATTTACATACATTTTTGTGTCTCTGTGCACAAGTCCTGAGATGTTCTACAATTTTATGAAAGTTACTATCCAATAGTGACTAATTTACACTCCTACTAACAGTGTGTTATAGTTTCCATTTCTCTATATGTTTGCCAACATTGGTACTCACAGCATTTAACTTTTGCCAATCTGATGAGTGTGAGTGGATGTCACACCTTTAAATTTTGTGTCTTCCTGATTGTTGATGTTGTACTTACTTCTCAATGTTTATTATATATTTTTTTCATCTTTTAAAAAATCTATTAATTGTCATTGTACAGACATATATGGTCTACAATGTGGGAGATCCAGGTTCAAGCCCTGGGTTGGGAAGATCCCCTGGAGAAGGAAATGGCAATCCACTCCAGTACTATTGCCTGGAAAATCCCATGGACAGAGGAGCCTGGCAGGCAGCAGTCTATGGGGTCGCAAAGAGTCGGACATGACTGAGTGACTTCACTTCACTTCAATTATGTTGCAAACACTTCTCACATCAGTATTTTTAAAAATCCTTGTCCTAGGGGTACAAAATATAATAACAAAGTGGATAAATAAATTATATCAGTTCTGTTCCAGTGTAGCTGAACAAGTTTCTAACCAATAGGCCTTCCCAAAGATAACAACTGTAAACTCTGGACAACTGAACTAAGTTACCTAAAGACTCTGGTGAGACGAGAAAAGCATACAGATTCTGAAGGAGACTCAAAACATAAAATATGGACAGACACAGGATAAGTTTCCTGTTTTTATATGCTTTATCTTGAGGACAAACAGACAGGCTGCCAGTGACTCCACATGAGGCAGGAAAAACACTGATAGAAAACTTAGAGTCATTCTAGCTTGACGAACTAGCAGACATGGTTTGGGGCATCCACAGTTGCTGCAAAGTAGAGGGGAGAATACTGAATGCAAAGAGCTAGATGGAGAAGGCTCAAGTTGTGGACAATTCTGCCCAAATCTGTCTGATTTCAGAATCATGTAAGGATGGGGCAGATTGCAAGCAACCTAGAAAAAGGGAAAACGTAACTGAATCAAGACTTGAGTTGCTGATTAAGTCTGTGTTTATAGCTTGATTAACTATATTGCCTACTAAAACAGAAATATAAACATTGTTCAGAGGAATATGGCAAAATATAGAACTTCCACAAAAATATCATTCACAAAGTACACACTATAGTTTCAAGTCACTCAGCATATGAAGAACCTAAATAAAAGCAAAAATAAACAAATGGGATCTAATTAAAATTAAAAGCTTCTGCACAACAAAGAAAACTATAAGCAAGGTGAAAAGACAGCCTTCGGAAAGGGAGAAAATAATAGCAAATAAAGCAACTGACAAACAACTAATCTCAAAAATATACAAACAACTTATGCAGCTTAATTCCAGAAAAATAAATGACCCAATCAAAAAATGGGCCAAAGAACTAAATAGACATTTCTCCAAAGAAGACATACAGATGGCTAACAAACACATGAAAAGATGCTCAACATCACTCATTATCAGAGAAATACAAATCAAGACCACAATGAGGTACCATTTCACACCAGTCAGAATGGCTATGATCCAAAAATCTACAAGCAATAAATGCTGGAGAGGGTGTGGAGAAAAGGGAACCCTCTTACACTGTTGGTGGGAATGCAAACTAGTACAGCCACTATGGAGAACAGTGTGGAGATTCCTTAAAAAACTGGAAATAGAACTGCCTTATGACCCAGCAATCCCACTGCTGGGCATACACACTGAGGAAACCAGAATTGAAAGAGACACGTGTACCCCAATGTTCATCGCAGCACTGTTTATAATAGCCAGGACATGGAAGCAACCTAGATGTCCATCAGCAGATGAATGGATAAGAAAGTTGTGGTACATATACACAATGGAGTATTACTCAGCCATTAAAAAGAATGCATTTGAATCAGTTCTAATGAGGTGGATGAAACTGGAGCCAATTATACAGAGTGAAGTAAGCCAGAATGAAAAACACCAATACAGTATACTAACACATTTATATGGAATTTAGAAAGATGGTAATGATAACCCTGTATGCGAGACAGCAAAAGAGACACAGATGTATAGAATGGACTTTTGGACTCTGTGGGAGAGGAAGAGGGTGGGATGATTTGGGAGAATGGCATTGAAACATGTATACTATCATGTAAGAAACGAATCACCAGTCTATGTTCAATACAGGATACAGGATGCTTGGGGCTGGTGCATGGGGATGATCCAGAGAGATGATATGGGGTGGGAGGTGGGAGGAGGGTTCAGGATTGGGAACTCATGTACACCCGTGGTGGATTCATGTCAATGTATGGCAAAACCAATACAGTATTATAAAGTAAAAATAAAAATTTAAAATAAATAAATAAATAAATGAAAGAAAAAGAAAATATAGCCAGTAGGGTTCAGCCCAGAAATTTTCCAAACATTTGAATTAGCAGACAATAACTAAAACAATTCTTATAACTATATTTAATAACGTAAAGTAAAATAAGCTTGTAGAGAAAAACTAAGAAATTTCAATAGAGAAAAATCTTAAATCTGTATTAAAAAAAAAGACTAATAGGACTCCTAGATGAAATATCTAATATCTGGAAAATATGAACTGGGTGGTTGGAAGTGCATAACGAAGATAACAGAAGAATGAGTCTCTGAACTTGAAAATATGTTGAAAGTCATGCAGTGTAGGAAACAGAAAGAAAAAAGATTTAAAAAACTGAATAGAACATCTGTGAAACAATATCAGAAGTTCAAATGCATACGCAACTCTAATCTAAAAGTGTAGGGAGGAAAAGAATAGAGAAGATGAAATGTTTGAATGAATAATGACTAAATATTTCCCCAGTTTTGTGAAAACCATACATTATAGGCTCAGGAAGCTCATTTAACTCAAAGCAGTATCAAATTAAACGAAACAAAATAAAATAATTGAAAGCCAACAACAGAGAGAAAATCTTAAAAGCAAAAAGAAAGCGATGACACTTGACATAGAAGAAACAACAGTTTTAATGATCTCTGACTTCTCCTTAGAAAATATGAAGATCAAAAGGGAATGTATTTAAATTGTTAAACACACACAAAAAAAACATGATCAATCTAGAATTCCATATTCAATGGAAACAAGTTTTTCCGGAATGGAAAAGAAATAAAAACATTTTCAAATAAAAGAAAACTATAAAAATTTTCACTAGCATGTCTGCATTATAAGAAATGGTGAAGAAAGTTGTTCAGTGAGAAAGAAAATTTTAGATGAAACCTTGCATTTTCAAGAAGGAATGAGAATGGCAAAATGGTGTCTATCTCGATAAGTACAAAAGACTTTTTTTTTTCATTTAGTTTCTTTAAAGATAAGAGTGATTAAAGCAAAAATTATGTCATATCTTTCTGGGGATTATAATGTATATTGATATAATACATGTGATACTTATAACTTAAAGGATGTAGGTGGTTCATAGACCTGCTTGATTTCAGTATGTATCCCAATATATATTTTATGTGAAGTAGTGCAATGTAAATTCTGAATAAACTGTGCAGAGATAAGAATGTATATTTTAATCCCTACAGTAAATACCTGAAATATTCAAAGATGCATAACTAAAATCCAATAGACCAATTAAAATAAAATTCTTTAAAATACTGCAGTAATCCAAAAGTAATCCAAAATATTGCAGTAATCCAGAAATCAGTAACATGAGGACAAAAAACAGAGGAGAGAAAGTGAAAAAAGAAATAAAAAATATAGTAGATCCAAGTCCAACCACATCCATAATTGCATTAAATTTTAATGGCATAAACTTTCCACTAAAAAGCAGAACTTGTGAGCATAAACAAAATGTATGCTCCAGTTATATCTATCTATACTTTAGAGACACAGAGATTGCAAACAGACGGATAAAATGGTATACCATACAAACAGTAAACACAAAAAGTCTGGAGTGGATAAATTATTAAATAAATTATATATTATGTTATAAGTACTATAAGAATTTATAAAAGTAGAACAAAGTATGGGTATCAGAGTACACAGAGGTTATCATCTCAAATGGATTGGTCAAGGCAGACATTGAAAACATCACATTTAAAACACAGAAGAAACTCTGCATGATCAAGAAGCAAGAAGCAATCAATTTCAGTCTCATAACCTAGTTAGAGTG
This sequence comes from Oryx dammah, assembly GCF_014754425.2. Taxonomy (NCBI): domain Eukaryota; kingdom Metazoa; phylum Chordata; class Mammalia; order Artiodactyla; family Bovidae; genus Oryx; species Oryx dammah. The sequence goes on from NW_024080556.1 coordinate 328,120, forward strand.
CTAACACTACTGCTGCTGTTGATGGTCAGCTGAGTGGACCGACCTGCGGTAGTTCCTCAGTCATTGCATAATTCATTCTGTTCTTTGATCATTCACTCTGTTCCTCGTACAGTTTCAATTCCATTCCCTGACTGTTCCAAAAAGTAAACGGAAGAAACTGGAGAGATTATCTCAAGGTGTGGGAGAGAGGGACCTAGAATTACCAAAACACTATAATTAATGAAGAGGTAATTCATCTAAATCAATTCAGCCAGGATAAATGGAATATATGCTGTCATGTTGATACTGAATGATTTCCCTTGGAAATGAACAGAGATCATTCTGTCGTTTTTGAGATTGTATCCAAGTACTGCATTTCAGACTCTTTTGTTGACTATGATGCTACTCTATTTCTTCTAAGGGATTCTTGCCCACAATAGTAGATATAATGGTCATCTGAGTTAAATTCACCCATTCCAGTCCATTTTAGTTCGTTGATTCCTAAAATGTTGACGTTCACTCTTCCATCTGTTTGACCACTTCCAGTTTGCCTTGATTCATGGACCTAACATTCCAGGTTCCTATGCAATATTGTTCTTTATACCACTGGACTTCCATCACCAGTCACATCCACAACTGGGCATTGTTTTTGCTTTGGCACCTTCTCTTCATTGTTTCTGGAGTTATTTCTCCACTGATCTCCAGTAGCATATTGGGCACCTACTGACCTGGGGATTTCATCTTTCAGTGTGGTATCTTTCTGCCTTTTCATACTGTTCATG